>NC_088223.1:7343047-7373047 GCF_036934945.1 Oncorhynchus masou masou | reverse complement strand
CAGCCACCAAATTCTCTCGGTGTTTTCTGTTGAGTGGTTTCACCGCCTCAGCTAACACCAGTTGTAGCATAGCTTCGAGAGAGTTCTGTTGCTTGGCTAACGCCTCAGAGATCCCAGCAGCTATTTAAGTGCTGAGGGCTGTCTCGTGACGCTTAACTATAGACGAAGAAGTCGGAGAAGCAACGTTTTTCTTACCTCCTAGAGTAGTCAGCGTTGTTAATCAGTCTTGGGTTCATTTATAAAGAGTTCAGTATCAGAATATTGTAATGCAATATGAGAAAGAGGTATTGGGTATGCAGAGCTCTAGTGACTAGCTACCACAAAGCCCGTTGATCAGGTGACCCTCTCAACTTAAAAGCACTTAGAAATTTCACGTTTGGCACAACCTCGATGAACATGGATGATGTTTTAATTCTGACGTCAGACTGTTAGAGCTTGTTGTGCAAATAGTCACTAAGGTGCAGGTCTGTGTAGGAGACAGCTAGGGTTAGATGTTCAGCAGTCTGATGGGCTGGTGGAAGAAGCCGTCTCAGAACCTGATGGCTTACCAGATGGTAACAGAGATACTCTATGCCACACACATCCATAGAGACTCATACACAATTTTCTCCAGTCAAAAATCTTTGCACTGTCTTCTTGCAGTTTTTGGGGGTTTAGTACGATCTCTCTCTCTCTCTCTCTCTCTCTCTCTCTCTCTCTCTCTCTCTCTCTCTCTGCTGCGTGTGATATGGGCATCCAGCTGTTCCGGATGAATGTGGGATCTCATTCTCCATGGCTGATGTGGGTACCGGTAAGTCTTTTAAAAGGGGTTAATACTCACAAAGCCGCAGGACCAGACGGAATCCCCAGCCATGTCCGCAGAGCATGAGCAGACCATCTGGCAAGGGTCTTCACAGACATATTCAACATCTCCTTGTCCCAGGCTGTAATCCCAACATGTTACAAGCTGACCACCATTGTTCCAATTACCAATAAGTCAAAGGCAACCTGTTTAAATGATTTTTGTCCTGTAGCACTGTCATGGATAAAAGAGAGCCCCCTCTGTCCCACCAGAGAGGAAGGGGGGGATAGGCCGGTCTTATGACTTTAACGACCTGCCGTAAACTCTCCCTCTGGACCTGCAGTATGGAGAAGAAGAAAGAAATCCTGTGTGTGTAGAGAGAGAATCTAACGACAATACTCCAACATCCAAAAGTGGATAATGAAACAATTTTCCTAACATAATGAATGTGGGAGATTGTTGGTGGGGATCGAAACAATAAATCCTGTCAAAAGTTTGTTTTGTGATATCATTCAATTATGGACAGTATAACTAAATTACTGTAACTCCACAAATCTATTTGGCCCAGTTATCAGCTTTACATCTAAATGTTCTAAAACGTATATGATTAAACATGAAACTATTTGTCTGAAGATGAAATTTGATTATATCTAACAAGCTAACAAGAGGAGAATTGATTTTCATGTTAGCTTTTGCTGAGTCAGTGATCACGCCCACGTCATCCCTCCAAGGTGAGTGCATAAAAGGACTGCTAACTAAATTTACATTAGAGAAAGCAGGCGGACAGTGTTGAGCCGGACGTCACGAATGGTTAGAATCTACCAGACCAAAATGTGTGGAGAGGTGGCTACACTTTGAAATGGTTAACTTCTTTGATATAGGGGGCACTATTTTAATTTTTGGATAAAAAAACGTTCCCGTTTTAAACAAGATATTCTGTTACGAAAAGATGCTCGACTATGCATATAATTGACAGCTTAGGAAAGAAAACACTCTGACGTTTCCAAAACTGCAAAGATATTATCTGTGAGTGCCACAGAACTGATGCTACAGGCGAAACCAAGATGAAATTTCAAACAGGAAATGGCCCAGATTTTGAGGGCGCTGTGTTCCAATGTCTCCTTATATGGCTGTGAATGCGCCAGGAATGAGCCTACACTTTCTGTCATTTCCCCAAGGTGTCTGCAGCATTGTGACGTATTTGTAGGCATATCATTGGAAGATTGACCATGAGAGACTACATTTACCAGGTGCCAGCTTGGTGTCCTCCGTCAAAATTATTGCGTAATCTCCAGCTGTGTGCATTTTACCATTTGCAGGACAAAGTCAAATACCACGAATGATTTACCATCGAATAGATGTGTGAAAAACACCTTGAGGATTGATTCTAAACAACGTTTGCCATGTTTCTGTCGATATTATGGAGTTAATTTGGAAAAAAGTTCGGCCTTGTAATGACTGAATTTTCAGGTTTTTTTCTTACCCAAACGTGATGAACAAAATGAAGCGATTTCTCCTACACAAATAATCTTTTTGGAAAAACTGAACATTTGCTATCTAACTGAGAGTCTCCTCAGTGAAAACATCCGAAGTTCTTCAAAGGTAAATTATTTTATTTGAATGCTTTTCTTGTTTTTGTGAAAATGTTGCCTGCTGAATGCTAGGCTTAATGCTATGCTAGCTATCAATACTCTTACACAAATGCTTGTGAAGCTATGGTTGAAAAGCATATTTTGAAAATCTGAGATGACAGTGTTGTTAACAAAAGGCTAAGCTTGTGAGTGAATATATTTCTTTCATTTCATTTGCGATTTTCTTGAATAGTTAACATTGCGTTATGCTAATGAGCTTGAGGCTATGATTACGCTCCTGGATACGGGATTGCTCGACGCTAGAGGTTAAATACAGACCAACAGCGTGATCCTCTGAAACTCAACAGAGAAGAAGAAGACAAGACTAAGACTTGCACCGCCTGCAGCTCTGCATGTAACGTAGTCTAGGAAACTCAACTGAAGATGAGAAAAGAAAAGAAGAACATTTCCCTATCAACACTGTGTGGTACGTTTGATGTATCCAGTCTAACAAACACTCAGAAACAAAGAAGCCTCGTACAACTGAGGACAACATTGTGACCACTGGTGGACAACCAGAGACTTACACAACCAGAGACTTTCTCTCAAAATGATTCGTAACAGTCGGATTGAGTGGATTCAGAGAAGACAGACAAATACATCTAAACGTAAATATATGTTGCATTTCTAAACCCGAAAGAGCGGTTGTTAGGGTGCTGAATATTAATATTTACAGTGAGCGTATTATTCAACTGCATGTACAACAGTTGAATTTCTCTCCTTCTTCCGTTCTTTCTTTCTCCACCCCTTTCATTGTGTAACAAGCCTTCATATCAGGTTAGTCCACTAGGGACTTTTCATGGTGTAACAAGCCTTCATATCAGGTTAGTCCACTAGGGACTTTTCATGGTGTAACAAGCCTTCATATCAGGTTAGTCCACTAGGGACTTTTCATGGTGTAACAAGCCTTCATATCAGGTTAGTCCACTAGGGACTTTTCATGGTGTAACAAGCCTTCATATCAGGTTAGTCCACTAGGGACTTTTCATGGTGTAACAAGCCTTCATATCAGGTTAGTCCACTAGGGACTTTTCATGGGGTACAAAGCCATCATATCGGGTTGGTGCACTAGGGACTTTTCATTAATTATGCTAGTAATCAATTCAACCTAATTGTGTATGCTCAAGGAATTTCTGTGAGATGATTTAGTTAGTTAGTAAATAAATAATTAAGCCAATTTGTGTATCACTGAATCGTCATTTAGACTAAGGTTCAAGCAAATTTATGAAGTCAACAACATTCAGAATGAGACTGATATGAAGTAATAATTAATCATTTACTTTTATTGATTTAAGAGATATTAATTTATTAAATCGGGAGATAGTAACTCGTTAAATAACCTTTCCCGTGGTGCCCCAAGATTGCTCATGAGTTAATTGTTACATGATTAATTTAATCACGCATTAACTAAACATAATTAATTGATTTGATAAAATAACAGTCATCACATTAATGGTAGTCACATCATGACAGCACTCGCATCTGTCATCCTGAAGTGTCTGGAAAGACTGGTCATGGCCCACATCAAATCCATCATCCCAGATACACTGGATCCAATCCAACTTGCGTAACGCCCCAATAGATACATGGACAACACAATCTCAATTGCACTTCATACTGCTCTATCCCACCTGGACAAGAGGCTCACCTACATTTCATACTGCTCTATATCACCTCCATACTGCTCTATCTCACCTTCATACTGCTCTATCCCACCTTCATATTGCTCTATCCCACCTTCATATTGCTCTATCCCACCTTCATACTGCTCTATCCCACCTTCATATTGCTCTATCCCACCTTCATACTGCTCTATCCCACCTGGACAAGAGGCTCACCTACATTTCATACTGCTCTATATCACCTCCATACTGCTCTATCCCACCTTCATATTGCTCTATCCCACCTTCATATTGCTCTATCCCACCTTCATACTGCTCTATCCCACCTTCATACTGCTCTATCCCACCTTCATACTGCTCTATCCCACCTTCATACTGCTCTATCTCACCTTCATACTGCTCTATCCTGCCTCCACCCTGCTCTATCTCACCTCCACACTGCTCTCTCACCTTCATATTGCTCTATCCTGCCTCCATACTGCTCTATCTCACCAATCTAAAAGCAGATTTATCTAGCTCTGGGTAGACCCTCGGAACCTGAAGAGTTAACCAATCCTGTTAGCGGGTTAGGCAACTCAGGTGTCTATACTTCAACAGCAAAGTTAGATAAGACGGAAGTTTATGAAGTAGATCCCTTGTAAACAAAACGGGAGTAACGTAGATGTCTACGAGTCTTTATCGAAGTCCAGCCAACCTTGTGATACAGGATGAATCTTAGCTAGACCGAGAATCCTTGAAATGGAGCTATGATGATTATGATCCCTACTATCCCAGTCCCTTATCAAGTGGCAGCATAAGAGATGATTTCCACCATTTTGGAATATTTCTTGATAACAATTGTAATTACTATTATTTTTTAAGTTTTTGAGCCACCAATGACGGGCGCTGCAGACTTAAGCAGACCGGGATCCAATTGGTCGGCGCCTTTTGGATTTCATGTTGCTAGCAAAGCATCCTGGACTTTTTCTGTCCATATATACTAAAAGAAAAGTTTTGACTATAATTTCTCTGATCATTGAGCAAGTTTCCGCCTATCAACATCCAGCCCCAATATCATTGTGAATAGGCTTAGAAGTGATTTAAAAGAGATGGTGATTAAATTCCCCCCCCCCCCTGTAATGAGGCCAGCGTCGTGGCAGACGAGGAAGTAGAACCCTTCAGGGATTTGACAGTTTCCCAGAATTTAGGTTCCCATTTTACAATCCAAAAGAGATGTTACATAATAATCAGATTGAGCTTTTTCTCATTTGTCTTACACAATGATTCCTCGGTTGCTTAAAAGCTTGCCAGTCCGGGGCCTAAGCCTGTGTTCCTGTCCTTGACCCAAGCATCATCTCTTTTATGAATGGCTTCTGATAATTCTGGAGTATCCCAGGTTTTCAATTAAACTATTTTTTAAGGGTGCATGATTATCCACAATAGTATTGAAAACATCTGACAAAAGGCTGAATGTTAAGAGCTCCCCCCGGGCCGCGGGAGAGTGGAAGAAAAATAGATCCATAATGTTCAACCCGGTGTCCAAAATCTGTGTCTCTATCTCTGCTGAAAGGACAACAACCCCAAACACATATCAAAAGCACCTTGGTTCAAGAAGAGATGCTGTACTCACCTTGAGTGGCCAGCGAAATGTCCAGATGTGAACCATAACCATAACCGATACCAGGCGAGAGCGGAAGAGAACAACCCTCAAACATTTAATAATTACAGCAGTTTGCTGCCAAGTCTCCAGTAGAAAGGTGCTTCTCATTGATGGCTACAAGAATAATTTATTTGCACTTAGCTTGGCCAAAGGCGGTATTAGCTTCAGGGTGCCAATAAAAAAATGTCCATGTAATTTGTCTTTATTTTCTAAATTAAAATAGCAAATTTAAGTTAGAAAAAAATTAAATGCCATGATGAAAATTATTTAACAAGGCGTGGAGATAAAAAAGTTATTTTCCATTTGAACTTATTCTAAAAGAAATGGAGAATTATTTCCCGGCCGGGCAGACTTTCCAGGTCTCTTTGTCACGTTCTGACTTTTATTTCCTTCGTTTTGTATTTATTTAGTATGGTGAGTGGGTGGGCAGTCAATGTTTGAAGCAGGTGTCATTAGTTGTCTCTGATTGAGAATCATACATAGGTAGCCTGGGTTTCACTGTTTGTTTGTGGGTGATTGTCTATGTTGATTGCTTGTGTCATCACAGTTCTCATTTAGCTTCACGGTCGTTATTTGTTTATTGCTTTGTATAGTGTGTTTTCTTTATTAAATTTCATGTGTTACGGTACAGAGTCAATGTGGAGGCTATATACAGGGGGTACCGGTACAGCGTCAATGTGGAGGCTATATACAGGGGGTACCGGTACAGAGTCAATGTGGAGGCAATATACAGGGGGTACCAGTACAGAATCAATGTGGAGGCTATATACAGGGGGTACCGTTACAGAGTCAATGTGGAGGCTATATACAGAGGGTACCAGTACAGAGTCAATGTGGAGGCTATATACAGAGGGTACCAGTACAGAGTCAATGTGGAGGCTATATACAGGGTGTTACGGTACAGAGCCAATGTGGAGGCGATATACAGGGGGTACTGGTACAGAGTCAATGTGGAGGCTATATACAGGGTGTTACGGTACAGAGTCAATGTGGAGGCTATATACAGGGGGTACCAGTACAGAGTCAATGTGGAGGCTATATACAGGGTGTTACGGTACAGAGTAAATGCGGAGGCTATATACAGGGGGTACCGGTAAAGAGTCAATGTGGAGGCTATATACAGGGGGTACCGGTACAGAGTCAATGTGGAGGCTATATACAGGGTGTTACGGTACAGAGTCAATGTGGAGGCTATATACAGGGGGTACCGGTACAGAGTCAATGTGGAGGCTATATACAGGGTATTACGGTACAGAATCAATGTGGAGGCTATATACAGGGGGTACTGGTACAGAGTCAATGTGGAGGCTATATACAGGGTACCGGTACAGAGTCAATGTGGAGGCTATATACAGGGTATTACGGTACAGAATCAATGTGGAGGCTATATACAGGGGGTACTGGTACAGAGTCAATGTGGAGGCTATATACAGGGTACCGGTACAGAGTCAATGTGGAGGCTATATACAGGGTATTACGGTACAGAATCAATGTGGAGGCTATATACAGGGGGTACTGGTACAGAGTCAATGTGGAGGCTATATACAGGGTATTACGGTACAGAGTCAATGTGGAGGATATATACAGGGTGTTACGGTACAGAGTCAATGTGGAGGCTATATACAGAGGGTACCAGTACAGAGTCAATGTGGAGGCTATGTACAGGGTGTTATGGTACAGAGTCAATGTGGAGGCTATATACAGTGTGTTACCTTACAGAGTCAATATGGAGGCTATACACAGGGTGTTACAATCCAGAGTCAATGTGGAGGGTATACACAGGGTGTTACGGTACAGAGTCAATGTGGAGGCTATATACAGGGTGTTACGGTACAGAGTCAATGTGGAGGCTATATACAGGGTGTTACGTTACAGAGTCAATTTGGAGGCTGCAGTGCCTTGCGAAAGTATTCGGCCCCCTTGAACTTTGCGACCTTTTGCCACATTTCAGGCTTCAAACATAAAGATATAAAACTGTATTTTTTGTGAAGAATCAACAACAAGTTGGACACAATCATGAAGTGGAACGACATTTATTGTATATTTTAAACTTTTTTAACAATTCAAAAACTGAAAAATTGGGCGTGCAAAATTATTCAGCCCCCTTAAGTTAATACTTTGTAGTGCCACCTTTTGCTGCGATTACAGCTGTAATTGTTTAAGTTAGTCTTGTCATGTATCTAAAGTTGAAGTAATCATTACCAATTTACACTACACCTTCAAAATAGCCACACCCGTTGCTGACAAGTGTAGAAATTCTAGCACACAGTCATGCAATCTCCATAGACAAACATTGGCAGTAGAACAGCCGGTACTGAAGAGCTCACTAACAAGTCAGTTCATCAAAAATTCTGCCCTTCTAGAGTCAAATATAAGTGCTGTTATTGTGAAGTAGAAACATCTAGGAGAAACAACAGCTTCAGCTGCGAAAGCGTTAGGCCACACAAGCTCACAGAACGGGACTGCCGAGTGCTGAAGCTCGTAAAAATGTCCTCGGTTGCAACACTCACCTCCAAGTTCCAAACAGCCTCTGGAAGCCACGTTAGCACAATAACTGTTAGTCGGGAGCTTCATGAAATGGGTTTCCGTGGCCGAGCAGCCGCACACAAGCCTAAGATCACCAATGCCGAGCGTCGGCTGGAGTGATGTAAAGCTCCTGCCACTGGACTCTGGAGCAGTAGAAACACGTTCTCTGGAGTGATGAATCACGCTTCAACATCTGGCCATCCGACGGATGAATCTGGGTTTTGTGGATGCCAGGAGAACGCTACCTGCCCCAATGCATAGTACCAACTGTAAAGTTTGGTGGAGGAAGTATAATGGCCTGGGGCTGTTTTTCATGGTTCGGGCTAGGCCCCTTAGTTCCAGTGGAGGGAAATCTTAACGTTGCAGCATACAATTACATTCTAGACGGTTCTGTGCTTCTAACTTTGGGGCAACAGTTTGGGGAAGGCCCTTTCCTGTTTCAGCATGACAATGTCCTCATACACAACGCAAGGTCCATAGAGAAATCGGTGTGGAAGAACTTGACGGGCCTGCACAGAGCCCTGACCTCAACACCATAGAACACCTTTGGGATGAATTGGAACGCCGACTGCAAGCCAAGCCTAATCGCCAAACTCTAGCACCCGACCTAACTAATGCTCTTGTGGCTGAATGGAAGCAAGTCCCCACAGTAATGTTCCAACATCTAGTGGAAAGCCTTCCCAGTGTTGAGAAGCAAATTGGAGAAGGGTTGTCAATTCTACGAGTCGTTCTATTTAACCGATTACGAAGGTATGAATACTTATAAATACTTAATATTAACAGCCAACTAGCTATCTAGCTAGGCTAGCTCAGTAGTTGCCAGCAGCAGCGCCAGCGTTAGCCGGCTCTCTAAATTAAGTTACTACCTGGCAATCTAAGCAGAGTTGTGTCAATGAGTAGATTGGTTCTCAGTTGGCTAAGACATATCACAGGGTTTGTGCAGGCTGAAATATGTGGTGTTTGGATGCTATCGGCAGCGGTGTAAACTAGGTATCGTAAATTCTTTATTTATTGAATTATCATTTTTTTCCATTCACTTCTATTTTTGACCTGAGCTATTTGAGCTTAGAGCTCAAGAATGTCACTGTACCCTGCAATTACATCTGTCACCCCCCCCCATGCATGTGACTAATAAAATAATCTCTGTCTTCTCTTCCCTTCTCTTGTCTTCATCATCTGATCTGATTTGGAGAGAGAGAGATGCGGTGGGATAAGAATAGACCAGGGAAGGAAGCCACATGAGACTATTGAGATGTGCCCTTAGGGTAATGACAGAAGGTGGTATGTTAGCAGTCTTAGAGATGTCCTCAGAAAAAAAACAGGGTGACTTCCTATTTATAGGTCCACACACTGTTTTTACGGTCCCCAAACATCATCAATGTCAGCCGTAACCAAAACTTTACAGAGGTGACCATCATTGGTGGATCACAATCACACCCCCAACGAAGAATGGAACACATTGGAATGAACCAATAATTTGTCGTTTTGATCCATTTAGTTCATGTTTATGTTTGAGTAGGAGGTTGCACTGTTGTTCATAATGATGTCATCTTTCTGAGTCCACCTTTACCACCTGTTATCGCTGAACTTGTTTAAATTTATTAGTGGTATTAGGGTAAGTGTCTCTCCCTGAC
Source organism: Oncorhynchus masou masou (assembly GCF_036934945.1). NCBI lineage: Eukaryota > Metazoa > Chordata > Actinopteri > Salmoniformes > Salmonidae > Oncorhynchus > Oncorhynchus masou. The sequence continues at coordinate 7,363,214 of NC_088223.1, read as the reverse complement.
CGCTCCTTGAAAGGGTCACGGATCGGCATTTTCTCGACTGATCAGAGAGATGATGAGTCAAACTATGGGTGGAAGTTGCCCTTAAACTGTTCAGTGCAGTCAAAACAAATATGTTCCTGTGTTTTATATATATTTCCACACTGTGAGCTTGGAAAAAAATACTGTGACGTTGTGAAAATTATGATTAATGCCCTTTTAGTGTAAGTGCTGTTTGAAAAGCCTGAAATTTCAGCCTGTTTTGGTGGGATGGAGTTTTGGCCTGCCTGGTGACATCACCAGGTGCTAAATTAGTTAAGATAGACCAATAAGAGAGTTCCAAACCTCTCTGCCAATAAGAGCTAGTTTTCAGTTGTCCCCGCCCCACTCAGACCACTCCCACACAGTCCTAGAAAAATTATTACTTGATAGAAGCTATTTTTGTTTAATTTTGACCATTTGAATTGAAAACAATCACGGTAAGGTATTGTTACCCAGAAAGTGATATTGAGATAAAAATGGTGGCATTGTTGGTATTGGTGTACGTATCTGCTGCCAGATAAGCCTAAATTCTTTATGTATTTTATATTGTCAAATCAAATCATTGGACTTTTAAGCAAAACACTAGGATCAGCTGACATTTGCCAGTAGTAACATGAATCAATCAGGGAGAGAATTATACAACTGACCAGAGATCAGCGTTTGTTGTCCTTCTTTATGAGGACTAATATCCCTGTCTCTGTCTCTCCTCCACCACCCACACGCAAGCGAATGCACACACTCTTCCCTGACCCCTCTCCCTGCTAGACTAATGTCCCAGACGGATAGATGATGTGCCACTCGGTGCACTGTCTCTCTTAATCACAGGGAGGGAGATGGGGGAGAAGAGAGGGGAGAGGGGTTGGGGGGAACTGGGAAGAGGGGTGTGAAAAAGGGAAGATATGACAGGGTAAGACGGGTGAGGAATGGAGGCCGAGCAACCATGACGATCACCTGAAATCGTACAATGAATCCATCTCATTGCCAATTAAGAGAGAGAGAAAGAGAGAGACTAACTATTGTGGTAATGAGCAAGCGAGAAGAGGGAGAGTAGGGAGAGGGGGGGAGGAAGGAGAGGAGGGACAGGAGGAGAGGGAGAGTAGGAGGGAGAGGAGGAGAGGAAGGAGAGGAGGGACAGGAGGAGAGGGAGAGTAGGAGGGAGAGGAGGAGAGGAAGGAGAGGAGGGGCAGGAAGGTGAGGAAGAAGAGGGAAAGGAGGAGAGGAAGGAGAGGAAGAGGGGTTGGAGAGGAAGGAGAGGAGGGACAGGAGGAGCGGGAGAGGAGGAAGGAGAGGAAGAGGGGGTGGAGAGGGAGGAGAGGAAGAGAGGGCACAGGGAAGAGGAATGTTTGTTTTGAGCCTGGGTAAAGAGAGATATTGAAGGAGGTTGTTCTTTTCACACATTCACCCTCAGTAACTCACTCACTCACTCACTCACTCACTCACTCACTCACTCACTCACTCACTCACTCATTCTCACACACACTGACTCACACACATGCACACAAGGGTTGAATGGCGGGAACCAGTTTAATTAGATTCACTGGGATTTACCGCCCATAACCACTACATTTTTCCGGGACAAATAACTGCGAGAAACCAGCAAATAATAATAAATAGTTTATATGACCAGCATGGAGTGAGATGGAACTGTTATATTATACACAAGGTCTAAATCTGGCTTCTCTATGGCTTCTAAATGATGAATCATCAACACTCAGGGTGGGGACAGACAGCCCATCTCAGGGTGGGGACAGAGGGCCCATCTGAGGGTGGGGACAGAGGGCCAATCTCAGGGTGGGGACAGACAGCCCATCTCAGGGTGGGGACAGAGGGCCCATCTGAGGGTGGGGACAGAGGGCCAATCTCAGGGTGGGGACAGACAGCCCATCTCAGGGTGGGGACAGACAGCCCATCTCAGGGTGGGGACAGACTGTCCATCTCAGGGTGGGGACAGAGGGCCCATCTCAGGGTGGGGACAGACAGCCCATCTCAGGGTGGGGACAGACAGCCCATCTCAGGGTGTGGAGGGACAGACAGCCCATCTCAGGGTAGGGACAGACAGTCCATCTCAGGGTGGGGACAGACAGCCCATCTCGGGGTGGGGACAGACAGCCCATCTCGGGGTGGGGACAGACTGTCCATCTCAGGGTGGGGACAGACAGCCCATCTCGGGGTGGGGACAGACAGCCCATCTCGGGGTGGGGACAGACAGCCCATCTCGGGGTGGGGACAGACATCCCATCTCAGGGTGGGGACAGACATCCCGTCTCAGGGTGGGGACAGACTGTCCATCTCAGGGTAGGGACAGACAGCCCATCTCAGGGTGGGGACAGACAGCCCATCTCAGCGTGGGGACAGACTGTCCATCTCAGGGTAGGGAGGGACAGACAGCCCATCTCAGCGTGGGGACAGACTGTCCATCTCAGGGTAGGGACAGACTGTCCATCTCATGGTGGGGACAGACAGCCCATCTCAGGGTGGGGACAGACAGCCCATCTCAGGGTGGGGAGGGACAGACAGCCCATCTCAGTTTGCAGCTCAGTTCACAATACATGTAGACCAATCATCTCATCATGCTACAGTAATATGAAGACCAAGTGTGTGTCTAATTTACCCATCTCCATCTGGCTTTAGGGGTCACATAATAATGTTATTGTAAAGATAATAGTTTTTTAAATAATTTTAGCTGCAGAGTTTAAAAAATATCTCATCATTCGATTATCGTTGCTTTAAATCAGTGCACTCGCAAGCAATCTCTAGCAGTCTTTCTCTCTCTCTCCATCAACTCCATTAAAATTTGCATCTAAAATAGATAATTCTGTTCTAGACTGATATATAGCCCTATATATAGATGTCCTAGCCTTTCGGGTAATACATTCAATGGATCATTCGCCTTATATTTAGCTAATTAATGATTGGTTATGCATAATAAGGGCTCCCGAGTGGCGCAGAGGTCTAATGCACTGCGTCTCAGTGCTCGAGGCGTCACTACAGTCCCTGGTTAAAATCCAGGCTGTATCACATCCGACTGCGATTGGGACTTCCATAGGGCGGCACACAATTGTCCCAGTGTTGTCCGGGTTTGGCCGGGGTAGGCCGGAGTAGGCCATCATTGGAGATAAGAATTTGTTCTTAACTAACTTGCCATGTTGAATAAAAATAAAAAACCTTCTAACTTAAAGCCTCTGTCTCTTGTGGAATATGCACACACTCCGCTGGCCGCTCCTTACAAAACACTCCTTAGCTACTGGAGTCCCATGTAGGAAAAGCTAGACTAGAATAGCTTGCTGGATATATTTTATTTTTTGCATTTCTTATGCCAATAGACTATTCAAAGCTCTTGTTTGCTGAATGTTACACACAGGAGCCAAGATAACTCTAGGTTAGTTTGAAAGAAGAGTGAACGCGCTAGGGCGGTAGACTATAGCAGTTATTAATTCAGACCCATAACCATTCAGATGGTGGTAGGCTATAGCAGTTATTAATTCAGACCCATAACCATTCAGATGGTGGTAGGCTATAGCAGTTATTAATTCAGACCCATAACCATTCAGATGGTGGTAGACTATAGCAGTTATTAATTCAGACCCATAACCATTCAGATGGTGGTAGGCTATAGCAGTTATTAATTCAGACCCATAACCATTCAGATGGTGGCAGGTTATAGCAGTTATTAATTCAGACCCATAACCATTCAGATGGTGGTAGGCTATAGCAGTTATTAATTCAGACCCATAACCATTCAGATGGTGGTAGACTATAGCAGTTATTAATTCAGACCCATAACGATTCAGATGGTGGTAGACTATAGCAGTTATTAATTCAGACCCATAACCATTCAGATGGTGGTAGACTATAACAGTTATTAATTCAGACCCATAACCATTCAGATGGTGGTAGGCTATAGCAGTTATTAATTCAGACCCATAACCATTCAGATGGTGGTAGACTATAGCAGTTATTAATTCAGACCCATAACCATTCAGATGGTGGTAGACTATAGCAGTTATTAATTCAGACCCATAACCATTCAGATGGTGGTAGACTATAGCAGTTATTAATTCAGACCCATAACCATTCAGATGGTGGTAGGCTATAGCAGTTATTAATTCAGACCCATAACCATTCAGATGGTGGTAGACTATAGCAGTTATTAATTCAGACCCATAACCATTCAGATGGTGGTAGGCTATAGCAGTTATTAATTCAGACCCATAACCATTCAGATGGTGGTAGACTATAGCAGTTATTAATTCAGACCCATAACCATTCAGACCCATAACCATTCAGATGGTGGTAGGCTATAGCAGTTATTAATTCAGACCCATAACCATTCAGATGGTGGTAGACTATAGCAGTTATTAATTCAGACCCATAACACTTCAGCTGGTGGTAGGCTATAGTAGTTATTTATTCAGGCCCATAACCATTCAGATGGTGGTAGGCTATAGCAGTTATTAATTCAGACCCATAACCATTCAGACCCATAACCATCCAGATGGTGGTAGACTATAGCAGATATTAATTCACACCCATAACCATTCAGATGGTGGTAGACTATAGCAGTTATTAATTCAGACCCATAACCATTCAGATGGTGGTAGGCTATAGCAGTTATTAATTCAGACCCATAACCATTCAGATGGTGGCAGGCTATAGCAGTTATTAATTCAGACCCATAACCATTCAGATGGTGGTAGGCTATAGCAGTTATTAATTCAGACCCATAACCATTCAGATGGTGGTAGACTATAGCAGTTATTAATTCAGACCCATAACGATTCAGATGGTGGTAGACTATAGCAGTTATTAATTCAGACCCATAACCATTCAGATGGTGGTAGACTATAACAGTTATTAATTCAGACCCATTACCATTCAGATGGTGGTAGGCTATAGCAGTTATTAATTCAGACCCATAACCATTCAGACCCATAACCATCCAGATGGTGGTAGACTATAGCAGTTATTAATTCAGACCCATAACCATTCAGATGGTGGTAGACTATAGCAGTTATTAATTCAGACCCATAACCATTCAGATGGTGGTAGGCTATAGCAGTTATTAATTCAGACCCATAACCATTCAGATGGTGGTAGGTACCATGCCACTGCTCCAAAACTGCCAGGAAAAAGCTAGACTACGGTTTGCAACGGAACATGGGGACAAAGATTGCACTTTTTGGAGAAATGTCCTCTGGTCTGATGAAACAACAAAAATATAACTGTTTGGCCATAATGACCATTGTTATGTTTGGAGGAAAAATGGGGAGGCTTGAAAGCCGAAGAACACCATCCCAACCGTGAAGCACATGGGTGGCAGCATCATGTTGGGGTGTGCTATGCTGCAGGAGGGACTGGTGCACTTCACAAAATAGATGGCAACATGAGGATGGAAAATGATGTGGATATATTGAAGCAAAATCTCAAGACATCAGTCAGGAAGTTAAAGCCTGGTTGCAAATGGGTCTTCCAAATGGACAATGACCCCAAGCATACTGCCAAAGTTGTGGCAAAAAAAAAAATTTGTCTGCAGAACTGAAAAAGTGTGTGCGAGCAAGGAGGCCTACAAACCTGACTCAGTTACACCAGCTTTGTCAAGAGGAATGGGCCAAAATTCACCCAACTTATTATGGGAAGCTTGTGGAAGGCTACCCAAAATGTTTGATCCAAGTTAAACAATTTAAAGGCAATGTATGTAACCTTCTGACCCACTGGGAATGTGATGAAAGAAATAAAAGCTGAAATAAATAATTCTCTCTATTATTACTCTGACATTTCACAGTCTTAAAATAAAGTGGTGATCCTAACTGACCTAAGACAGGGTGTTTTTACTAGGATTAAATGTCAGGAATTTTGAAAAACTGAGTTTAAATGTTTTTGGTTAAGGTGTATTTAAACTTCCAACTTCAACTGTATGTTTTGGATAACGGCACAATCATTTGTACTTGTTTGTGCTTGGACTCAATAAATATATTTAATGTCGTGCTCATAAAATGTATTTAGTACATGTCTCATCAGGCTAACGTTGCATCAGGACGACATTTTTGATCTATTTATGTGCTTTTTAACGCTTTTGAATGACACTTCCGATTTTGGCGGGAAATACCGGGTTACCCGGGAGAAAAGTAATTTATTCTCGGGATGGAACATTTGTTAAAAGAATGTGAAAATATTAAACCGTAACACACTCTTTCACTCACACACTCACGCATTCACGCTCAGTAACACACACACACACACACACACACACACACACACACACACACACACACACACACACACACACACACACACACACACACACACACACACACACACACACACACACACACACACACACACACACACAAACTCACTCACTTTGACACCTGTGTGTAGGACCACCCGTGTGCCTTTGAGTTCAGCTGAGCTTTAATCTATCAGGGCTGTCTACCTTTGAAGTGAAGTGAAAATCTCTCCCTCTCAATTTCTCATGTCTTATTTCTCATTTCTAGTCATTCACATTAAGTCAATTCAATTCAAAGGGCTTCTTTGGCATGGGAAACGCATGTTTACGTTGCCAAAGAAAGTGATATATATAATAAACAAAAGTATAAAAATGGGTTATATTCACAATGGTATTTTGCTCTTCACTGTTTGCCCTTTTCTTGTAGCAACAGGTCACAAATGTTGCTGCTGTTTTGGCACACTGTGGTATTTCACCCAATAGATATGGGAGTTTATCAAAATTGTATTGTTTACTAATTCTTTGTGGGTCTTTGTAATCTGAGCGAAATATGTGTCACTAATATGGTCATATTAGGAAGTGCAAGAGGTTCGGAAGTGCAGATCAGTTTCTACTGCATTTTGTGGGAATTGTGCACATAGCTTGTCTTCTCCTGAGTGCAAGGTCTGCCTACAATGGCCTTTCTAAATAGCAAAGCTATGCTCAATGAATGTGTACTTATGCAAAGCTTTCCTTGATGTTGGGTCAATCACAGTGGTCAGGTATTCTGCTACTTTCTCTGTTTTGGACAAAATCGCATTAAAGTTTCTCAGGTTTTATTGTAAATTATTTTCAATTTCTCCAGTAATTATATTGAAGTTTTCTCATGATTTTGTTTGTCAAATTGTGTTGCTGTCCTGGGGCTCTGTGGGGTCTGTTTGTGTTTGTAAACAGAGCCCCAGGACCAGCTTGCAGAGGGGACCTTTCTCTAGTGTCACGGTCATCCTCCTCTTCATCTGAAGAGGAGAGGCGAGAAGGATCGAAGGACCAAAATGCGACGTGGTATGTGTTCATGATGAGTATTTAATAAAAGAAAACACTGAACACTGAATACAAACTATACAAAAACACAACACAAATAACGACAGTGAAGCTATAAATGAGACCTGTGCTGACACAAGCAACTAACGTAGACAATCACCCACAAACAAACAGTGCAACCCAGGCTACCTAAGTATGATTTCAATCAGAGACAACTAATGACACCTGCCTCTGATTGAGAACCATACTAGGCCGAAACATACAAATCCCCAAATCATAGAAAAACAAACATAGACTACCCACCCCAACTCACGCCCTGACCATACTAAATAAATACAAAACAAAGGAAACAAAGGTCACAACGTGACATCTAGGTTATTTCTAGGTTAATCTCTTTGTAGGTGATGGCTTTGTTATGAAAGGTTTGGGAATCGATTCATTTTAGGTGGTTGTAGAATTTCTGGATTTTGATCATTTGTGGGATTTGTCCTAATTCTGCTCTGTATTATTTTGGTTCTGATGTACAGTCCAATTTATGATTACAAAGATTATACCTTAAAAAAAATCCTAAAATATATATATATATATATATATATATATATATTCATCAATTAATATATTTGAGTTTAACCATAATATTTGTTGTATTGTTTGTTTTGTCTTTTCTGGTGTATTAAACTGAAATTGCAACCAACTTTCTATGGCTTGCTTAATTAAAAAAATTGCGATGTGCTGGAGATCATTTCATTTTCAAATAACCAAAAGTGAGAGGTTGTAATCTGAATAAAGGGAAAAGGTCATTACTGAACACGGGGTGAGACATTCTTACTAATCTACTAGAGAACCAGTTCTGATTTAATTACAACTTCTGTATGACTGAAACCTTTAGTGAGGTCATAATGGTCAAGTGCTTTAATATTTAATAATTTCTGAGTATTTATTATATAAATAGGTCTGTTTAATTTAGTCTGGCTTGTCGTTCCAAATAAAGTGGAATATTTTTTGCTCATATAATTTAAAAAACAGGTCACCAGGTATAGACCATAAGCAAATAGTTAAACTGGGATATGACTATAAAGTTAATAATCAGAGTGATTTTTCCCCAAAATAGACAGGTATTTTCCTTTCAATGATAGCAAGATCATATCTATTTTTGCTAACTTTCTATATATTGTAGTCAGAATAGTTCTTCATTTTGGGATATGAATACTGATAATGTCACCGTCAGACAATTTTATTGGTAAACTATTGGTAAACTACATGGTAATGTAAAAAAATGTATTATTCTGTGATCCGATAACTTGGTTTTTATCCGCAGAGGTTAGAAAAAGTATCTAGATCCTCTATGAGGCTGTGGAGGAAAAAACAACAACATGAATCATCAGTGAAACATTTGTTTTTAAGCCATAGATTTCTAGTATTTTTGTTGGATCTGATTTTAATAGCTAACATTTCAATGGCAATAATAAATAGATATGACGATAGTGGACAACCTTGTTTTGCTCCTCTTGATAGTTTAATTCTTTCTGAGAAGTAGCCATTATTTACTATTTTACACCCAGGGTTACTATACATAACTTTAACCCATTTTATATGATATTCTCCAAACTTGAAAAATTACAGGCATTTATATATAAATTCCAGTCGTACTTTATCAAAAACCTTTTCAATGTCAGCTACGAATACCAGGCCTGGTTTCTCAGATTTTTCAAAGTGTTCTATTGTTTCCAGTACTTGTCTTATATTATCTTCAATGTATTGTCCATGTAAAAAACCTGTCTGATTGAGATGAATGATATCCGACAATACCTTCTTATTAATTCTAAGAGCTATGCATTTTGCTATATGTTTTAGCATCACAACACTGAAGAATAAGGGTTCTTCAAATGTTTTAATGGACTGAAACTTCATATTTACCACTTGGATCGTGTTTCAGTAATAGTGAAATCAGACCTTTTGAGTATCTAATTTGGTGAATAATGGGTGACTTCGTCATTTGTAACAAGTTTCAGTAAATTCTTTTTGGTAGCATTTCTATGTTGAAGATAAAAAAATATGTTTTGTATGTTTTTACCCATATTCCATCCAGTTCGGAAAATGTAAAAAAAAAAAATATATATATATATATATATATATATATATATATATATATATATATATATATATATATATATATATATATTACACTTGGTCTTTGTTGAATAAGTTTTTCCACTTCCTCTAATTTACTCTGAGCCTCTATGGTACAGTTTTTATTGCTATCTATCTCTTCTGTTAGACCTATTTCCTTTGTTAATATGGACTCTTGGGCCTAAATTGCTTTTGTTTTAAAATAAGTATTGAATTGCATTGCCTATTAAGGCACATTTAAAAGTGTCCTATAAAACATGGGGATTTGCTGTACATATGTTATTTCTGAAAAATGCAATAAATTCCTCTATCCTAATTAACAACAAGTTATCATCCAATAGGCTTTGATTAATTCAGTAAGTGTAATATATATGTCAATTATCTGATGGTCCGACCGCATTCTATCCTCTATCGACATTTTTGAAACATTTGGTGCCAACAAGAATGGCATAAGAAAGGAGTTAAGACGAGTATCTTGATTGAGCTTCCACCATGTATATCCCAATGTACAGTATATCTCACCTGGTCAGGATATTTAAGCCTCCATATATCCACTAGTTCCAATTGATCCATGACATTCATGATTTCCTTAAGAGCATGAGGGTGATAGTTTGCAGTGCGATTTCCTTTACGGTCCATGGAAGTTGTGACGTAGAAGTCTGTCACCGGCCGCGGGCAGCATCTGGTACTTTAACGCACTCATTCATCACTGCTCCATTATCAGATAAGTTTAACAATGTGGGTCGACACACAAGTTAACTTCATCTTAGTACGTACATTTCACACTCAGTAACCGGTTATGGAAATAAACAGACAGGTGTTAATATTTAATATAAGCAATATTTATTATACTTAGATGTTATGGATGAGCGCGTTGTTTGTTTGTTCTGTTTCTCTCTCTCTCCATCTCTGTTGTTTCCGGGTATGCTGACTTTGTAGTGCCTGTCCCGAATGGCTCATTAACCTCTCTAGGATAAGGGACGCTTGCGTCCCACTTGGCCAAAAGCCAGGGAAAATACAGCACAGCAAATTCAAAGAAAATTATATAAAAATCTAACTTTCATTAAATCACACATTTAAGATGCTAAATTAAAGCTACACTCGTTGTGAATCGAGCCAACATGTCAGATTTTAAAAGGGCTTTTCGGCGAAAGAAGCTATTATCTGATGATAGCACAACAGTAAACAAAGAGAGTAGCATATTTCAACCCTGCAGGCGCTACACAAAACGCAGAAATAAAATATAAAACATGCCTTACCTTTGACAAGCTTATTTTGTTGGCACTCCAATATGTCCCATAAATATCACAATTGGTGCTTTTGTTCGATTTTGTTCGATTGCTTTTGTTCGATTATTTCCGTCCATATATATCCAAAATGTCAATTTATTTGGTGCGTTTGATCCAGAAAAAAACAGCTTCCAATTTGCGCAAGGTCACTACAAGATATCTCAAAAGTTGCCTGTAAACTTTGCCAAAACATTTCAAACTACTTTTGTAATACAACTTTAGGTATTTTTAAACGTTAATAATCGATCAAATTGTAGACGGGTCTATCTGTGTTCAATACAGGAAGACAACAAACCGATGATACTTTTCAAGGCTTGCGCAACTCTCAACAGTGTTACCCAGTTCCTAGATGGCTGTATTTCTTCATTGCACAAAGGAATAACCTCAACCACATTCCAAAGACTGGTGACATCCAGTGGAAGCGGTAGGAGCTGAAAACAGTAGGAGCTGAAAGCCAGTGCCTAAGAAATATGGAAATATATATCCCAATGAGACTTCACTGAACAGATAGAGACCTCTTTTTTTATTCTGAACCGTTAATCCTCAGGGTTTTGCCTGCTACATAAATTATGTTATACTCACAGACATGATTCAAACAGTTTTAGACACTTCAGAGTGTTTCCTATCCAAATCTACTAATAATTTGCATATCTTATATTCTTGGCATGAGTAGCAGGAAGTTGAAATTGGGCATGGAATTTATCCAAAAGTGAAAATGCTGCCCCCTATACCTTAAGAAGTTGTAATGTAAATGGGCATATTGAAAGACACTGTCAGTAGTGATGTAATTTTGCAAATGTTATGTGGTGATATTGTTTCATAAAAAACGTGTTGCAATGTGTATATACTTTAGTATGTTCAGTTAAATTGAAAATGTAGGTTTGAATAGGTAATTGCTTAATTAAGTCGCTCTGGATAAGAGCGTCTGCTAAATGACTTAAATGTAATGTAAATGTAATTAATTAGTGTTAATTGTTCTGAGGGAGAGGGGCTACCCCTACAAAAGGAGCCTCTCTTTCAGTTCATGGAGCTGTGGATGGGGCAACATTGTTTTTTAGTTTAGGTATATGTTTGATGGCAGCACTGTTGTTTTTGTTCCAGAATCACTATGTAAATAAACACCCTGAAGCACAGAAGAACATTTGTGACTCCGCCATCTTTTTATTTTGATAGAGGTTCGGTTTTCCAGTTTAGCCTTCTGACCTACTTTACGTGACAGAAGTATTTAAAACCATATTATAATCTTCCACCATAATAATAGTCTAGTGTTGCTTGTAGGGTTGATTCATTATTTTATATAATTTCAAAGAAGCATGGATCATCATTATTTGGACCGTATAGAATAACGAGCCAAATGTGTTTATGGTCAAATAACACATTTAAAATAATCCATCTACCTTGAGGATCTGTTTTGGACAATCTGCGCATTCGGATAGAAATGATTGTTAATTAAAGTCATCACCCCTTTTGAGTTTCTTTGCCCATGGGAGAAATATTTTTTGTCTCCCCCAGTCCTTTTTCCACACAACTTCATCTAAAATGTTTGAATGAGTTTCCTGTAAGCAATAGATATTATATTCCTTCTCTTTTTGCCAGGTAAATACTGATGAACTTTGCTTATTAATTATTATTAAGCCACTACAATTATACCTGGCTATGCTTATTTCACCATTTGCCATAATGAGATGCACATTTCAAATATATTTATCATACTATATGTATGTAAATTCATCATATTGTCCATATACGTAGCTGTACCATGATATTTGCATTACTACTAAGTAAACGTCAATCGTTCTCCACTATTGTACATGCTAAAACTTCCCCCCATCCCAAGTTGAGTTGTCACGAGTGTGTCCGGCAGATCACCCCAGTCCCCCTGGGCCCCCAATAGTCCGGGACTTATCCTTCATAAAGAGCACACGGTGCCACCCACAGAACAGAAGCAGATCAACTGTCAAAAGCCTGTGTAATGGTTTCACCTCGATTGTATTATATAGCGTTATTTAAAAAATATACACTATCGTTCAAAGGTTTGATGTCACTTAGAAATGTTTTTGAAAGAAAAGTACATTTTTTTGGTCCATTAAAATAGCATAAAATTGATCAGAAATACAGTGTAGACATTGATAATGTTGTAAATGACTGTTGTAGCTGGAAACGTCAGATTTTTGATGGAATATCAACATAGGTGTACAGAAGCCCATTATCAGCAACCATCACTCCTATGTTCCAATGGCACTTTGTGTTAGCTGATCCAAGTTTATCATTGTATCATTTTAAAATGCTAATTGATCATTAGAAAACCCATTTGCAATTATTTTAGCACAGCCTAAAATGGTTGTTTCTTTCTTTTTTTGAAAACGGTTGTTGTTCAGCAATAAAACTGTCCTTCTTTAGACTAGTTGAGTATCTGAAGCATCTGCATTTGTGGGTTCGATTACAGGCTCAAAATGGCCAGAAAGAAAGAACTGTCTTCTGAAACTTGTCAGACTATTTTTGTTCTGAGAAATGAAGGCTATTCCAAGTGAGAAATTGCCAAGAAACTGAAGATCTCGTACAACGCTGTGTACTACTCCCTTCACAGAAGAGCGCAAACTGGTTCTAACCAGAATAAAAAGAGGATTGGGAGGCCCCGGTGCACAACTGAGCAAGAGGACAAGTACATTAGAGTGTCTAGTTCTGAGAAACAGACGCCTCACAAGTCCTCAACTGGCAGCTTCATTAAATAGTACCCGCAAAACACCAGTCTCAACGTCATCAGTGAAGAGGAGACTCCGGGATGCTGACCTTCTAGGCAGAGTTGCAAAGAAAAAGCCATATTTCAGACTGGCCAATAAAAAGAAAAGACGAAGCTGGGCAAAAGAAGACAGACACTGGACAGAGGAACTCTGCCTAGAAGGCCAGCATCCCTGTGTTTTGCGGGTACTATTTAACGAAGCTGCCAGTTGAGGACTTGTATGGCTAAAACTAAGTGTTTCTATAAAAAATCCTAAAATACCACACTAGTCCTTATAAAAATGAATCACTTTCAATTGTGAATGATAATTATTCACGTTTTATGGGTGAAGCCTCCATACTGCATCTGAATGCAAAACCATTTGATCTCAAACAGTTTAATGGGAATAGGCATTTTGATCTAATTATTCTTGAATGATGTAAGGCAGGTTCAGTAGTCTAAGTACTGTTTAATTTTAGAGCAATGTGAGTTAAGAAGTTTCACATGTATTTTGTTTCAATCAAAGCATATTAAATCATATTTAAAGGCCCAGTATTTCCACACGGAGGTTGTAATAATACTGTCGTAATACACTTTTAGTATAAGAGCTGAAGTCTTTTTTCACTTCAGTCTGTTTTGGTGGGAGTCAGTTTTTGGCCTTCCATGGTGAAATCGCCAAGTGGTAAATTAGTCAATAGACCAATAAGAAAGGGCTCCAAAACCTCTCTACCAGTAACAGCTCATTTGCAATTTCTACCCTCCCCACTCAAACCATTCCCAGACAGTCCTTGCAAAAATACTTGCTTGAGAAATTGCTCTTTGCTCATTTTTTGTCCATTTTAATTGAAAACAATAACAGTAAAGGTACTTAATTGTTATCCAGAAATGATCTGATATTGAGATAAAACTTCTGCATTGGACATTTAAAGCCTATTGGCACGTGCTGATGAGTTCTTACCCTGTTGTGACCATTTTCCCAAGAATCTCTGTCCAGTCAGACCTTTGATTATTGTGTGCCACCAGGGCCACAATAATTTGCCACCTCTCTGATTGTCAGAGTGTGACCCCCTCCCCATGGGTTACCGCAGCCAGTGTTGCCAGCACTGCCAGGACCTGGGTGGGGGCACTCCACCGGAATCCCCACCGGCTAAGTACAAGGTCAACAAGGCTTTGAGAATGTCCTTGTATATTATGCTCACCCATCAGGGGGCTTTGGCTTTGTAAAACCAACCCTGCCAGGCAGGCTCAGCATCTTGAGGGGGCAGTGCTCTCTAGTAGGTCTCTGACCACATTGATCTTTCTGATTTGGCTGTGTATAGCCTACTTGCATTAGGCCCATATAAACAGATGAGGACTTCTCCTTAGTGTGTGGCTCTCTCAGGTGGGTGTCTAAGGTATATGGTTGGGGACCGTTCCATCATGGTAGGACAATAAATAAGCTATATTTGTAATTTATTTCAAAATATATATCTCATATCTGCACAAAAAGCTGGAAGAGATGGCAGCCGTTTTACAAGCTCCTAACCAATTGTGCTATTGTGTGTGTTTTTTCTTTATTTGAAACTGATTTTGTACATAATGTTTCTGCCATCTATGACTGAAAATACCTTTTAGATATCAGTGATTACTCACCTCGTACTGGACAAAGATTTTTTCATTAACGAGTCGGACTCAAAGGATTTACTCCAGAACCCGACAAGACCCAAATCGCCGTCATTCGCATGAAGAAGAGACAGAGATATCAGGGACGTAGATCGAGGTGCCTTGTAAGGATCCGACGGCGAGTGAGAAATCCCCCTCTACCATCAGTCCTATTAGCTAAAGTGCAATCATTGGATAACAAAATGGATGAGCTCTGATCAAGACTATCCTACCAATGGGACATTAAAAACTGTAATATCTAATGTTTCACCGCTGAAGGACGACATGTATAACATACAGCTGGCTGCATTTTTGGTCCATCGTCAAAATAGAACAGCTGCCTCCGGTAAGACAAGGGGTGGCAGTCTGTGTCTATTTGTAAATAACAGCTGGTGTATAGAATCTAAAATTCAGGAAGTCTCAAGGTTTTGTTAGCCTGAGGTAGAGTATCTCATGATAAGCTGTAGACCACAATATTTACCAAGAGAGTTTTCATCTATATTTTTCGTAACTGTCTATTTACTACCACAAACCGATCCTGGTAATAAGACAGCACTCAACCAGCTGTATAAGGCTATAAGCAAACATGAAAACGCTCATCCAGAGGCGGCGCTCCTAGTGGCCAGGGACTGTAATGCAGGGGAACTTAAATCTGTCTTATCTAATTACTACCAGCATGTTACATGTGCAAACAGAAGGAAAAAAAACTCTAGACAACTTTTACGCCATACAACAGAGACACATACAAAGCTCTCCTTTGCCCTCTATTTGGAAAATCTGACTATAACTCTATCCTCCTGATTCCTGCTTACAAGCAAAAATTAAAGCAGGAAGTACCAGGAACTTGCGCAATAAGGGAGTGGTCAGATGACGCAGATGCTAAACTACAGGGCCAGACGGATTACCAGGACGTGTACTCTGAGCATGTCCCTGACCAAGTCTGTATTACCAACATGTTTCAAGCAGACCACCATAGTCCCTGTGCCCAAGAACACCACGGTAACATGTCTAAATGACTCCCGACCCGACCCGTAGTACACAAGTCTGTAGCCATGAAGTGTCTTGAATGGCTGGTCATGTTTCACATCAACACCATTATTCCAGAATCCCTAGATCTACTGCAATTTGCACTCCACACTGCTCTTTCCACCTGGACAAAAGGAAAACCTAAGTGAGAACGCTATTCATTGACTACAGCTCAGAATCCGAACACCATAGTTTCTTCAAAGCTCATCTCTAAAATAAGGACCCTGGGACTAAACACCTCCCTCTGCAACTGCAGTCTGAACTTCCTGATATGCCGCCTCCAGGTGGTAAGGGTAGGCAACAACACATCTCATCCTCAATACGGAGGGCCCTCAGGGGTGTGTGCTCAGTCCACTCCTGTACTCCCTGTTCACCCATGACTGCATGGCCAGGCACGACTCCGACATAACAATTACGTTTTTGTTGATGACACAACAGTGTAGGCCTGATCACCAACAACAATGACAGAGCCTATAGGGAGGAGGTCAGAGACCTGGCAGTGTGGTGCCAGTATAACCTCTCCCTCAACGTGATCAAGACAAAGGAGATGATTGTGGACTACAGGAAAAGGACGACCAAGCACGCCCCCATTCTCATCGACTGGGCTGTAGTGGAGCAGGTTGAGAGCTTCAAGTTCCTTGGTGTCCACATCACCGACAAGCTATCATGGTCCAAACACACCAAGACAGTTGTGAAGAAGGCACGACAATGCCCATTCCCACTCTAGAGACTGAAAATATTTGGCATGGGTCCTCATCGCCCGGTATGGCAAGTGATCGGCCTCCAACCGCAAGGCATTATAGAGGATGAGGGTTCAATTCTCGGCCACAGGGTTCAATTCTCGGGGTGACTTTCTTCTCTGTATACACCAATGATGTCACTCTTGCTGATGGGGATTCTCTGATCCACCTCTACGCAGATGACACCATTCTGTATACTTCTGGCCCCTCTTTGGACACTGTGTTTACTAACCTCCAGACGAGCTTCAATGCCATACAACTCTCCTTCCGTGGCCTCCAACTGCACTTAAATGCAAGTAAAACTAAATGCATGTTATTCAATCGATCACTGCCCGCACCTGCACGCTCGTCCAGCATCACTACTCTGGACTGCTCTGACAACTACAAACAACTAGGTGTCTGGTTAGACTGTAAACTCTCCTTTCAGACTCACATTAAGCATCTCCAATCCAAAATTGAATCTAGAATCGGCTTCCTATATCGCAACAAATTATCCTTCACTCATGCTGCCAAACATACCCTCGTAAAACTGACCATCCTACCCATCCTTGACTTCGGCGATGTCATCTATAAAATAGCCTCAAATTGGATGCAGTCTATCACAGTGCCATCCGTTTTGTCACCAAAGCCCCATACATTACCCACCACTGCGACCTGAATGCTCTCGTTGGTTGGCCCTCGCTTCATACTCGTCGCCAAAGACACTGGCTACAGGTTATCTACAAGTGTCTGCTAGGTAAAGCCCGCCTTATCTTAACTCACTGGTCACCATAGCAGCACCCACTCGTAGCACCCGCTCCAGCAGGTATATCTCACTGGTCACGCCCAAAGCTAATTCCTCCTTTGGTCGCCTTTCCTTCCAGTTCTCTGCTGCCAATGACTGGAACAAACAGCAAAAAAATCACTGAATCTGGAGACTCATATCTCCCCCACTAGCTTTAAGCACCAGCTGTCAGAGCAGCTCACATATCAGTACACCTGTACATAGCCCATCTGTAAACAGCCCATCTATCTCCCTCATCCCGTACAGTATTTATTTATTTTTCTTGCTCCTTTGCACCCCAGTATCTCAACTTGCACATTCATCTTCTGCACATCTACCATTCCAGTGTTTAATTGCTACATTGTAAATTATTCGCCACCATGGCCTATTTATTGCCTTAACTCCCTTATCTTACCTCATTTGCACTCACTGTATATAGACTTTTTTGTTTTCGTTTTATTCTACTGTATTATTGACTGTATGTTTTGTTTATTCCATGTGTAACTCTGTGTTGTTGTATGTGTTGAACTGCTATGCTTTATCTTGGCCAGGTCGCAATTCCAAATGAGAACTTGTTCTCAACTAGCCTACCTGGTTAAATAAAGGTGAAAAAAGAGGTACGTGCGTACGGCCCAGTACATCACCGGGGCTTCCTGCCATCCAGGACCTCTATACCAGGCGGTGTCAGAGGAAGGCCCAAACAATACGTCTCAATTCACCACACCCACCTATGTCGTACTTCCGCAGCTGGGGTGACAGAGCTAAAGTGTGGTTTGTCGGACCATGAGACGCCAAAAGTATTCTCACAAAATCGCCTGTAGCTTCCAAAAAGTTTTCTTTAGGATGCCCACAGACCTCACAAGACTGGTCTGGATGTACCTCAGTAACAGAACAAAGGAATGCTACAGCATATGGAGACTTTTTAATTGCAAAAATGGTCTTTTCTCAGGTTTCGAAGAGACTCGTCAGAACAAACTTCCTTTTGATATTTTTGGGGGACTTTTTGTCGTTCCATGTAGGGAGACAGTTATTCATTGTGTTTAAAACAATAGTAGCGAGTTAGTTAGTTTTTTAGATGTGTTTATATGGCTAACAGTAGTAAAATAAAAAGTTCATAGACACATTTTTTTGAATATTTAAGATCCAAAGTCAAATATCTAAATCGTCCTTGTTATTCTTTAAGAAATCCATAGTAGATCCCCCACCTCCCAGCTTAGACAGGGCTTAGACTCTCTGACACTGTTATTGCACACAGAGTGAGTCCATGGAACGTATTTTCAACGTTTTTAGGCTTGCCATAACAAGAGCGGTTAAAAATATTTTTATTGATTTGTAAACATTACTAAAAAAAAACTACTTTTTAAAAAAATATATGGGATATGGTGTGTAGGCCAGTGACACAACATCTCAATTTAATCCATTGAAAATTCAGGCTGTAACACAATAAAATGTCGACAAAGTCAAGAGGTTAATAATAATTTCAGATAGTATTTCACAGTCTTGTTTATCAGTCTTATGGCTTGATGATAGAAGCTGTTCAGGGTCCTGTTGGTCTCAGACTTACAGTAGCAGTATCAGAGAGAACAGTCTATGGCTTTGGTGGCTGGAGTCTTTGACAATTTTGGGGGGTTTCCCTCTCACACCGGCTGGTATACCGCCTGGTATAGAGGTCCGGGATAACAGGGAGCTCTGGCTCGTTCTCACCAGCATCTGTAACACCTGGCGGTTGGGAGCCTTGAAGTCACCGTACCAGGCGGTGTTGCAGCCAGTCAAGACGCTCTCAATGGTGCAGCTCTATAACGTTCTGAGGATGAGGGCCAAGTCACCAGCGAAAACACAACAAAGGCTGATCACCAGCGAAAACACAACAAAGGCTTGTCACCAGCCAAAACACAACAAAGGCTGGTCACCAGCCAAAACACAACAAAGGCTGGTCACCAGCCAAAACACAACAAAGGCTGGTCACCAGCCAAAACACAACAAAGGCTGGCCACCAGCCAAAACACAACAAAGGCTGGTCAACAGCCAAAACACAACAAAGGCTGGCCACCAGCCAAAACACAACAAAGGCTGGTCACCAGCCAAAACACAACAAAGGCTGGCCACCAGCCAAAACGCATTAAAGGCTGGTCTGCCAGCATAACCAGCTAGACCATGCTGGTCAGACCAGCTTGATCAGCATCCGACCAGCACTGATCAGCAAGGACCACCACGGACCAGCACGGACCACTATGGACCAGCAGGGACCACCACGGGCCACCACGGACCAGCACGGACCACCACGGACCAGCACGGATCACCACGGACCAGCATAGACCAGCACCGACCACCACGGACCAGCACGGATCACCACGGACCACCACAGACCAGCACGGACCACCACAGACCAGCACGGACCACCACGGACCAGCACGGATCACCACGGACCAGCACGGACCACCACAGACCAGCACGGACCACCACGGACCAGCACGGACCACCACGGACCAGCACGGATCACCACGGACCAGCACGGACCACCACGGATCACCACGGACCAGCGTGGACTAGTTTGAACTGTATGCTGATATAGGCTGTTTTTCAATATTGAAACAA
>NC_088223.1:7198047-7340547 GCF_036934945.1 Oncorhynchus masou masou | reverse complement strand
GGACCAATATTGCTTTTCAGCATGTTCAAGATTTCTTTCAAAAGCAAGTCAGTACACCATTTAAAATTAACTAGATATTCTAAATAGTGTTGTGTTAGGCTCATGTAGGCTACACAGCACAAACTCAGCTAGCCAGGAGTACCTGTACATGAGGATGGGGGAGATTTGTTCAGATTGTATATAGACTTGTTTATACTGTATTATTGACTGTATGTTTGTTTTACTCCATGTATAACTCTGTGGCGTTGTATGTGTCGAACTGCTTTGCTTTATCTTGGCCAGTTCGCAATTGTAAATGTGAACTTGTTCTCAACTTGCCTACCTGGTTAAATAAAGGTGAAATAAAATAAAATAAATACAATTGACTGGTCTTGTTCTATCCAGGAGAGAGGTTTAATCAGAACAGGGGTTCAACATCATTCCTGTAAAAGTCAAATATTTTTTTTAACTAGGCAAGTCAGTTAAGAATAAATTCTTATTTACAATGACAGCCTACCCTGGCAAAAACATGGACGATGCTGGGCCAACTGTGCACCGCCCTTTGGGACTCCCAGTTACAGCCGGATGTGTGACACCTATTGCAATGCCTTAGACCTCAGCGCCACTCGGGAGCCCAAATGAAAAGTAGTGTTGGCCAGCCCTAAGAAAGATCATTGAGCAGGGCAAAATACTAATCTCTAAACATGTTCTTTGTTGTTTATATTGCTTATGAAACTTGACATGTCTATATAAGAATCTCTAATTTCTGCGTGCTAGGCCAAATAGAAGAAACTAGATAGTCAATTTTGACTCAAAATGCAATTACTTACTGTAGCTAAGAATGTGACAATTTTCCAATGACTTCTGCCTGAAATCTTTCCTGGGCAGCCACAAATTACAGGAAGTAATGTAATCGCTAGTTAAATCTCTTGGTTTTCACGACCTCCTCCGAAGTTGGCTCCCCTGCCTGTTCGGGCGGTGCTCGGCGGTCGTCATCACCGTCCTACTAGCCACTACCGATCCCTTTTTCGTTTGTCTGTTGGTTTTGTCTTATTAGTTTCACCTGTGTGTATTTTAGTTTAATAAGCGTCCTTATATATAGTAGGTTGTCCCGCCCATGTTTTGTGCGGGATTGTTTTGTTTTTGTTTTTGTTTTTGTTGTATGGTGGTTTTTCGTGTGTTTTATTCTCCGGACTATTTTGGTCCTGTGTTTGGGCTGGATAATTTATTCGCCCTGTGTGTTGGCGTGACCGTCGTTTGTGCGCCGGAGAATAAACTGACAAATAACTGAAACCTGCTCTCTGCGCCTGATTCCACCCACCTTAGTAATTTGTGACATTGGTAGACTAGGATCTCTGATTCATTTTTCTCCAGTTATCCATTTCCCGTAACAGAAGGAAATGTCATAAACAGACAGAATTCCATATTCAAAGATTTTACTGACTAAAAACAAATATATACATATATATATAAGAATATATATATATATATATATATATATATATATATATATATACATACTGTATATCTACATAAAAAATATATACAGTGTAAATGCACATTCTTTCATATCCAACGTTCAGTCTATTTAGCAGTGCATATAGTTATTGCTACTCAATTAATTAGTATCTGTCCAAAAAAAGGCTTTTCACTTAGAAATAGTGTGAAGGGTGTGCTATTTAGCATTTTAAACCATCAAATTGTATGTATGTTTGTTCAACACATCTCAACAGATTACCCACCATAGTAGCATAAACATAATTGTTAGTGTTTTCACAGGTCACCAGCAAAAACACAGTGAATTGAATTCTGATCACAAGCAACAACACAATGAAGGCTGGTCACCAGTGAAAACACAACAAAGGCTGGTCTGCCAGCATTACCAGCTAGACCATGGTGGTCAGACCAGCATCCAACCAGCACTGACCAGCACAGACCAGCATGGACCAGATTGAAATGTATGCTGGTCTATGCTGTTTTTTTTTCTTCAGCAGGGCTATCAGCTCTGAACCCCAATATAGCACAATATTTGTAAGTCGCTCTGGATAAGAGCGTCTGCTAAATGACTTAAATGTAAATGTAAATGTATTTAAACAACAAACCACCTTCCTGATGGAAAACTGATTAAGAATCCCCTCAAGGGGTAAACTAACACAATGATTCAACAGGTGAGATGGACAGAGAGGAAGAGACAGAAAGAGGGGAGGAGGTGGGGGTAGAGACAGAAAGAAGGGAGGTGGAGGGGGTAGAGACAGAAAGAGGGGAGGTGGAGGGGGTAGATACAGACAGAGGGGAGGTGGAGGGGGTAGAGACAGAAAGAGGGGAGGTGGAGGTGGTAGAGACAGAAAGAGGGGAGGAGGTGGGGGTAGAGACAGAAAGAAGGGAGGTGGAGGGGGTAGAGACAGAAAGAGGGGAGGTGGAGGGGGTAGATACAGACAGAGGGGAGGTGGAGGGGTAGAGACAGAAAGAGGGGGGGTGGAGGGGGTAGAGACAGAAAGAGGGGAGGAGGTGGGGGTAGAGACAGAAAGAGGGGAGGTGGAGGGGGTAGATACAGACAGAGGGGAGGTGGAGGGGGTAAAGACAGAAAGAGGGGAGGTGGAGGGGGTAGAGACAGAAAGAGGGGAAGAGGTGGAGGTAGAGACAGAAAGAGGGGAGGAGGTGGGGGTAGAGACAGAAAGAGGGGATGAGGTGGGGATAGAGATAGAAAGAGGGGAGGTGGAGGGGGTAGAGACAGAAAGAGGGGAGGTGGAGGGGGTAGAGACAGAAAGAGGGGAGGTGGAGGGGGTAGAGACAGAAAGAGGGGAGGTGGAGGGGGTAGATACAGACAGAGGGGAGGTGGAGGGGGTAGAGACAGAAAGAGGGGAGGTGGAGGTGGTAGAGACAGAAAGAGGGGAGGAGGTGGGGGTAGAGACAGAAAGAAGGGAGGTGGAGGGGGTAGAGACAGAAAGAGGGGAGGTGGAGGGGGTAGATACAGACAGAGGGGAGGTGGAGGGGGTAGAGACAGAAAGAGGGGAGGTGGAGGGGGTAGAGACAGAAAGAGGGGAGGAGGTGGGGGTAGAGACAGAAAGAGGGGAGGTGGAGGGGGTAGATACAGACAGAGGGGAGGTGGAGGGGGTAGAGACAGAAAGAGGGGGAGGTGGGGGTAGAGACAGAAAGAAGGGAGGTGGAGGGGGTAGAGACAGAAAGAGGGGAGGTGGAGGGGGTAGATACAGACAGAGGGGAGGTGGAGGGGGTAGAGACAGAAAGAGGGGAGGTGGATGGGGTAGAGACAGAAAGAGGGGAGGTGGAGGGGGTAGTCTGACATTTCCCTAATTAGATGTGGTAATGAGAATGGGGGGAGTGGGGGGAGAGGAGGAGGGAGTGGAGGGAGAGGAGGAGGGAGTGGGGGGAGAGGAGGAGGGAATGAAGGGAGAGGAGGAGGTAGTGGAGGGGGAGGAGGAGGGAATGAAGGGAGAGGAGGAGGTAGTGGAGGGGGAGGAGGAGGGAGAGAAAGTGGGAGCTGCTTTCTGAGAACTACACACACATACACACACATACACACACATACACACACATACACACACATACACACACATACACACACATACACACACATACACACAAAATAGCACAAATTCCTCCAGTTATCTTGCTGGATGAATCAAGCTTCCCCTTCCATTTCTCTCTCAACCCATTGTTCCCTATTCATAATGTGGCTATTTTACCTCATTACTATTTTGGGCTTCATAGGCCACCATACATCAACCTCAGTCTGATGAAATACATTAGGGAATACGTCCCTATAATCTCTCCTTCCTCCTGATGTGTGCACTCCTTACTCCACACAAATATATAAAACAAATGGATTGGTGTTTACAAGAGCTAGTTTGATTTTCCTCATACTAGTAATTTCCTTTTAAATCCATGAAGAGAAATGTTGTAGCGTTGACTATCATTAAATGTGAAGGCTGTATATATTCAAATCAATTCTCCATGTGTAATTTAATTACGAGGTTAAACTAATCATGTAACTTTAATTAAGTAGGAAGTCGAGGCACCACGGGAAAATGTTAAGGGTATTTATTTCCCGAATTAACTCTTCCGATATTTTCATATCTTATCGATTACAGTCACTTATTAATGTATTATTACCTCATCAGTCTCATTACTGAACGTAGCAAACTCTTGGATATCTGCACGAACCCTAACATAGATCATGAATCAGCGATATACAAATTGGCTTAATTATTTATTTACTAACTAATCAATCACAGATTTACATAAACACACGCACAATAGGTCATACATTGGTTTCTGACATGATAGAAAAGTCCCTAGTGGGCTAAACTGAAAAGTTGGCTTGGTAGACAAAGGAAATGGGTGGGGACAGTTCAAAAGCGGGAAACTCAGAGTGGATTCACTACATACATACAGTTGAATACTTCATCATAAATATGGACATTTAGCACCCTAACAACCACTCATTTGGATTTTAGAAATGCAATTTACTTATTTACAGGTATATGCCTTTGTTGTCCCTCTCTGCAATCGCATAGAGTCCATCTGTTGAATAGTCAGTCGACAAAAAGCCTCTGGTTTGTCCACCAGAGATCTAGTCTGCTGTAGGTCGTTATAATGGATACTTCAGAGTAACATTCAGAAATGTTCTTAGATCGGATGCGTTTACCTGACTAAAGTATTTTAAACAGCTGCATCCTGAATAATTGATCTTTAGTTTGTAGATTTCTTAGCCATTTC
This sequence comes from Oncorhynchus masou masou, assembly GCF_036934945.1. Taxonomy (NCBI): domain Eukaryota; kingdom Metazoa; phylum Chordata; class Actinopteri; order Salmoniformes; family Salmonidae; genus Oncorhynchus; species Oncorhynchus masou. The sequence continues at coordinate 7,335,831 of NC_088223.1, read as the reverse complement.
AGCATGGGGATGATCTCCACGTTCTCTGGTCTTTGGTAGAGTTGTAGTTTGAATCACTTCACACACCAGCGTCACCCGACATGTTTTGGTCTCTAGAGTATAGTATAGTATCTAGCCATTCCAACGCGGGGACCTCGTCCCGGCATTATCTTGACTCTAGTTTGTAGATTTCCTAACCATTCGAGACGTCTGTCTTACCTTACTTGCACGCCCAATTTTTCAGTTTTTGTTTGTTAAAAAAGTTTGAAATATCCAATAAATGTCGTTCCACTTCATGATTGTGTGCCACTTGTTGTTGATTCCTCACAAAAAAATACAGTTTTATATCTTTATGTTTGAAGCCTGAAATGTGGCAAAAGGTCGCAAAGTTCAAGGGGGCCGAATACTTTCGCAAGGCACTGTATTTTTTTTTGCTCTTTTGCACACCTGTATCTCTACCTGCACATCCTCATCTGCACATCTATCACTCCAGTGTTAAATACTCATTTGTAATTACTTCTCCACTATTGGCCTATTTATTGCCTTACCTGTCAGGATTTGGCCAGGGTTGTTCCGGGTTTTGGTCAGTAGATGCCCCCATTGTGCTTTTTGTCCTTATGTTTTTCCCTTGATCCCCATTAATTATTTGCACCTGTGCCTCGTTTCCTCTAATTGTATTTAAACCCTTAGTTTCCCTCAGTTCTGGGCTCTGTGTTTGTATGTTAGCACCCTGCCCTAGTGTTCTGTGTACTCTTGTCGATTCCGGGTGACGCTCTTGTGGTATTCTGTTTTTTGTTTTTGTTTATTTTTTGTGAGTTTCTTTTGAGGCCTTTTTGTGCTTTTCCTACCACCTTTTGGATTTGCCATTTTTTGTATTTAAGGATTTTTCTTTATTAAATACACCGTCTTAAGTACTGCTGTGTCTACCTCATCTTCTGGGTTCTGCTGACTATTCGTGGCTCAGTTGGTTAAGTGACTGTTTCTCACTCCGGAGACCCAGGTTTGAAACCGGGTCCTGACAGAAACACAGAGCCAAAAATGAACCCAGAGGCAGCCAGTTCCAGGACCTTTTTGCCACGCTGTCCCACCACCAGGAGACTGTCCAACGCCACGAAGCCGCCCTGGTTCAGCAAGAGGCCTTAATGGCTAGACATTCTCATCTTCTGTCGGAGATGCTGACTTCCATTAAGCAAATATCTGATCGACTTACCCCGGCAACAGTTCCCGTCCCAGTACCTCAGGTTCACGTACCCATGGCAGTTAACCCCCTGGCTGAACCTCGTCTTCCACCTCCCCAACGGTTCTCAGGTGATCCAAGTGCTTGTAAAGGGTTTGTCACTCAATGTTCTCTCTCCTTTGAGCTGCAACCCTCGTCGTTTCCCACCGACCGGTCTAAGATCGCATATATCATCACCCTGCTGTCGGAAAAAGCCCTGGCCTGGGCTACTGCTGTGTGGGATGCCCATAGTTCCTGCTGTGCCAGCTACTCTGCCTTTGCTGAGGAATTCAAACGAGTGTTTCAAGGCCCAAGCAGTGGTTCTGACTCAGCCAAACAGCTCCTGACTCTCCATCAAGGTTGGCGCAGCGTGACGGACTATGCCATCCAGTTCCGCACGGTGGCAGCAGCGAGTGGCTGGAACAACGAGGCGCTCACGGTGTGCTTTCTGAAAGGCCTTTCCGACACTATCCAAGATGAACTGGCCACTCGGGAACCACCGGACAATCTCGAGTCCCTGATCAAGTTGGCCTCACGCATTGACCAGCGTCTGAGAGAGAGAGAACTCAACCGTAGACCTTTAGCCCCTATCAGTCCCAGCTCCGAGTCCCCACCTTTATCATCGCTGGCTCCACCGGAACCCATGCAGATTGGACGCATCTCCCAGGCTGAGAGAGACCGCCGGATGAGGGAGCGACGCGGTCTATATTGCGGCAAACCGGGCCATTTCCGTTCCACGTGTCCCGGGCTCCAGGGAAACGCTCTGTCCCGTACAGACCGGGGGGAACTGTAACGGGAAACATAACCTCCTCCCATCCGTCCAACTCCCATCTGCTCATTCCAGTCACCCTCTCCTGGGACAACCACAAGCTTCACCTTCAAGCCTTGGTAGACTCTGGAGCCGCAGGTAACTTCATGGATGGTGTCTGGGCGAAGGAGAATGGCGTTCCCTCTGAACCTCTAAGTGACCCCATGAGGGTTACTACGTTGGATGGAAGCCCTTTGGGATCTGGACTTGTCACTCATGTCACTACCTCCTTGCGACTTTCAGTTTCACAACACCAGGAATTGATGAACTTTCATTTGATCTCCTGTTCCGAGTTCCCTCTCGTCCTTGGATACCCCTGGCTTCACAGCCATAACCCTCACATCGACTGGTCTGTGGGCACTATCAAGCAGTGGGGTCCTACGTGCCAAGCTACTTGTATTTTCCAGAATTCCCGAGTTCTACTCCCGAGTCTTTAGAATCCATCGACCTGACCCGAGTTCCCGAGTGTTACCATGACCTCAAACTGGTGTTTAGCAAACAGAGGGCCACCATGCTACCACCCCATAGACCTTACGATTGCCCCATCGACCTGTTTCCGGGCACTTGCCCCCAGGGGTCGGATCTTTTCCCTATCTCCACCCGAACGAGCTGCTATGGATACCTACATCAAGGACGCTCTGGAAGCAGGCCTCATGCGTCCATCCACCTCCCCAGCGGGAGCAGGGTTTTTCTTTGTGGCCAAGAAAGACGGTGGATTACGTCCTTGCATCGACTACCGGGGACTCAATGCCATAACCGTCCGTAACCGTTACCCGCTACCCCTTATGGCCACAGCCTTCGAGCTGCTCCAGGAAGCAGTTGTTTTCACTAAGCTTGACCTGCGGAACGCATACCATCTTGTGCGGATCAGACCTGGTGACGAGTGGAAGACCGCTTTCAACACGCCTACTGGTCACTATGAATACTTGGTGATGCCCTTCGGCCTGACCAACGCCCCAGCGGTGTTCCAAGCGCTCATAAACGATGTGCTTAGGGATATGCTTAACATATTTGTGTTCGTTTACTTGGATGACATCCTCATCTTTTCGAGCTCCCTTCAAGAACACACTAAGCATGTCAGACAAGTACTCAAACGCCTCCTAGACAGCCATCTGTACGTTAAGCCGGAAAAATGTGAATTCCATTCATCCCGAGTACAATTCCTGGGATTTGTAGTGGAACCCGGTCGAGTCCAAATGGACCCTAGGAAGGTAGGGGCGGTAGCGGATTGGCCCACCCCCAAATCCGTTAAGGATGTTCAGCGTTTCCTGGGCTTCACAAACTTTTACCGCAAGTTCATCAAGAACTTCAGTTTGGTGGCAGCTCCTCTCTCAGCTTTAACCAAAGGTGGCAATGCAAGGTTTTTGTGGGGAAGAGAAGCTGAGACGGCCTTCCAAGGACTCAAGCAGCGCGTCCTCTCTGCTCCCATCCTGATACTACCGACTACGGATGAACCATTTGTGGTGGAGGTAGACGCATCAGAGGTTGGTGTTGGAGCTGTCCTGTCTCAGAGGGGTGAAGACAAGAAGCTTCATCCGTGCGCTTTCTTCTCACACCGGCTTACCCCGACTGAGAGGAACTACGATGTGGGGGATCGTGAACTCCTAGCGGTTAAGATGGCATTGAAGGAATGGAGACACTGGCTCGAGGGGGCTTCTCACCCGTTTCAAGTGCTTACGGACCACAAAAATCTGGAGTATATGCAGCAGGCGAAGCGATTGAACTCTAGACAAGCTAGATGGTCTCTTTTCTTCAATCGATTCCAGTTTATCCTCACCTATCGGCCCGGGTCGAAGAATCTCAAACCGGATGCCCTGTCCCGAGTCTACGCTCCTGCCATTCGAGATGACACGGACATGCCTGTCCTTCCTGCTGCTAAGATTGTGGCTCCGATCTCGTGGCAAGTTGAGGATACCGTGAGACGTGCTCAAGCTAGCGAACCGGACCCTAAAGGAGGCCCTGCCAATCGGTTGTTTGTCCCCAAGGCAGTGAGGACTCAGGTCCTTCTGTGGGGGCACTCCTCTCGCCTCACCTGTCATCCGGGCGTAGGTCGCACCTTGGAGTTCATCCAGCGTAAGTTCTGGTGGCCTACCATAAGAGAAGACGTTTCATTTTCGTCAATGCCTGCCCCGTGTGCTGCCAGGGCAAATCTTCTCACCTCCGCCCTCAAGGACTCCGTCACCCTTTACCTGTTCCCCACAGACCCTGGTCCCATATCTCATTGGACTTTATTACTGGACTTCCTCCATCCCATGGCAATACTACTATCCTAGTCATAATCGACAGGTTTTCAAAGGCGGCCAGGTTCGTCCCTCTGACTAAGTTACCTTCTGCCAAGGAAACGGCTGAGTTGGTAATTAATCATGTGTTCCGAGTCTTCGGCATTACTCAAGATGAGGTTTCTGACAGAGGTCCCCAGTTCGCCTCAAGGTTTTGGAAGGCCTTCTGCCAACTCATGGGGGCTTCTGCCAGTCTATCTTCAGGGTACCATCCGGAGTCCAACGGCCAAACAGAGAGGATGAATCAAGAGCTGGAAACCACCCTCCGATGTATGAATCGTGACAACCCGTCCACATGGTCATCCTTTATTGTTTGGGCCGAATACGCGCACAACACCTTGCGCTCCTCCTCCACTGGTATGTCCCCGCACGAGTGTCAGTTTGGCTATGCTCCTCCACTGTTCCCGGACCAGGAGGCAGAAGTCAGAGTGCCTTCAGCCTTGAAGTTCGTCAGACGCTGTCGGCATATGTGGAGGAAGACCCGTCTTAATCTTATGCGTTCCTCACAGAGGTATCAACAACAAGCCAACAGACGTCGCCGTCCCGGGCCTACCCTGCGCCCCGGCCAGAGAGTCTGGCTCTCCACAAGAGACTTACCTCTACGGGTGGAGTCTCGCAAGCTGTCCCAAAAATACATCGGTCCCTTCAAGGTTGCCAGGAGAGTTAACCCAGTTTCTTATCGCCTACACTTACCCAGATCCCTTAAGATTAATCCCACATTTCATGTGTCATTGTTAAAACCTGTTGTTTTTCTCCCCTTGTCCCGGCAGACAGACCTCCCCCTCCGCCTCGTGTCATTGGAGGCCAGCCGGCTTATACCGTCCACCGGATACTGGATTCCCGCCGGGTGCAGCGGTCCTGGCAGTATCTGGTGGACTGGGAAGGCTACGGTCCTGAGGAGCGCTCCTGGGTTCCTGCCAAAGACATCCTGGACCCTGACCTCATTCGTCAGTTCAGGGTCCTCCACCCTGAGAGAGCTGGTAGGAACGTCAGGAGCCGTTCCTAGGGGGGGGATTCTGTCAGGATTTGGCCAGGGTTGTTCCGGGTTTTGGTCAGTAGATGCCCCCATTGTGCTTTTTGTCCTTATGTTTTTCCCTTGATCCCCATTAATTATTTGCACCTGTGCCTCGTTTCCTCTAATTGTATTTAAACCCTTAGTTTCCCTCAGCTCTGGGCTCTGTGTTTGTATGTTAGCACCCTGCCCTAGTGTTCTGTGTACTCTTGTCGATTCCGGGTGACGCTCTTGTGGTATTCTGTTTTTTGTTTTTGTTTATTTTTTGTGAGTTTCTTTTGAGGCCTTTTTGTGCTTTTCCTACCACCTTTTGGATTTGCCATTTTTTGTATTTAAGGATTTTTCTTTATTAAATACACCGTCTTAAGTACTGCTGTGTCTGCCTCATCTTCTGGGTTCTGCTGACTATTCGTGGCTCAGTTGGTTAAGTGACTGTTTCTCACTCCGGAGACCCAGGTTCGAAACCGGGTCCTGACATTACCTCCTTACTTCATTTGCACACACTGTATACAGACTTTCTATTGTGTTATTGACTGTTTATTTGTTTAACCCATGTTGTAACTCTGTGTTGTTGTATGTGTTGAACTGCTTTGCTTTATCTTGGCCAGTTCGCAGTTTTTAATGAGAACTTGTTCTCAACTGGCCTACCTGGTTAAAAAAGGTGAAATAATTGTACACAACCAAAGACACAGTAATGTGTGTTTCCTGTCCTTCATGAGATCACCAAATGAGACAAACTTGACATGACTGTCCCTTAAGTGTCCACGGACCATTCCCACATTCTCAAAAATATAAATATTGTTTAATTCACCACATTTGGGGATTAGGAGTTGTGGCAAGAAGAATGCCTTTGTTTTCTCCCTCAATACTGCATCAAAGCGAAGAGAGAGTTTCTACCAGGAATTTATGACTGTCGTAAAACCTGTGGTTGGAGAGAGAGTGAGAGAGGGGGGGGGGGGCCACGATACATAGCCAAAAGGCACACATCGTGGCAGAAGTGAACAAATGCACAATTCGGAAGAAAGGAATGATAATTGGGACCTACCAGCCGGGGCGCGGACATCAACCTTAGTTAACTTCTTATGGGCAGGTAGCGTCCCACCTGGCCAACATCTGGTGAAATTGCAGAGCGCAGAATTCAAACTACAGAATTATAACTATTTAACTTTCATAAAATCACAAGTGTAATACATCAAAATAAAGCTTAACTTCTTGTTAATCCAATAAGGCCTAACTTGTTAATCCAGCCGCTGTGTCCGATTTCAAAAAGGCTTTACGGCAAAAGCAAACCATGAGATTATCTGAGGACTGCACCCCGCATACAAAACCATGAAAAACATATTTCAACCAGGCAGGTGTGACACGAAATTCAGAAATAGCGATATAATAAATGCCTTACCTTTGATGATCTTCTTCTTTTGGCACTCCAAAAAGTCCCAGATACATCACAAATGGTCCTTTTGTTCGATAATGTCCTTCTTTATATGCATAAAAACTCAGTTGAGCTGGCGTTTCAGTCAATAATCCACCCAGTATCCCTCCATCAAAATGCATACAAAATGAATCCCAAAAGTTACGAATAAACCTTTCCAAACAAGTCAAACAACGTTTATTATCAAACCGTAGGTACCCTAATACATAAATGTACTATCAAATTTAAGATGGAGAATCATTATTGTTTTTACAGGAGAAAACACCAAAGAATGCGCACTCTTCAAAGCGCTTGGAAACATCCAAAATGGGAGCCACCTAGAAAAACTTTCAAAAACCAGCCTGAAACTCTTTATAAAGACTGTTGACATCTAGTTGAAGCCCTAGGAACTGCAATCTGCCTTATAATCTGCCCTAGGAACTGCAATCTGCCTTATAATCAAATCAAATCAAATGTATTTATAAAGCCCTTCGTACATCAGCTGATATCTCAAAGTGCTGTACAGAAACACAGCCTAAAACCCCAAACAGCAAGCAATGCAAATGTAGAAGCACGTTGGCTTGGAAAAACTCCCTAGAAAGGCCAAAACCTAGGAAGAAACCTAGAGAGGAACCAGGCCATGTGTGGTGGCCAGTCCTCTTCTGGCTGTGCCGGGTAGAGATTATAACAGAACATGGCCAAGATGTTCAAATGTTCATAAATGACCAGCATGGTCGAATAATAATAAGGCAGAACAGTTGAAACTGGAGCAGCAGCACGGCCAGGTGGACTGGGGACAGCAAGGAGTCATCATGTCAGGTAGTCCTGGGGCATGGTCCTAGGGCTCAGGTCCTCCGAGAGAGAGAAAGAAAAATAATTAGAGAGAGCATATGTGGGGTGGCCAGTCCTCTTCCGGCTGTGCCGGGTGGAGATTGTAACAGAACATGGCCAAGATGTTCAAATGTTTATAATCTGACCTAGGAACTGCAATCTCTCTTATAATCTGACCTAGGAACTGCAATCTGCTTTATAATCTGACCTAGGATCTGCAATCTGAGAGGACTTTGCCTTATAATAAATGTGACAGCCCTTGAAAATAGTGGTAGGAGGCTGATTTTTTTTTCTTTAGGATTGTTTGTCATCGTGGTTCCGCCTGCCATATCAGTTCTGTTATACTAACAGACATCACTCTAACAGTTTTAGATATGCATTATTTTAACAGTTTTATATGCATATCCTAGCTTCCTGGCCTAAGTAACAGGCAGTTTACTTTGGGCATGCTTTTCACCCGGACATGAAAATACTGCCCCCTACCCAAGAGAGGTTAAAAAACAAACATTCCAATCAGTTAAGAAACCCGAGTGTGGAACAATAGATAAACAATAGACCACCGTCCTGATTGAAAAATAATTGAGAATCCCCTCAAGTGGTAAACCAGGGAAGTTCTAGGATTTTAGAACATTTGGTGCATAGCCTAAAATCAGTTTTTTTTCTTTCCAGGGGGAGAATGACCGAGGACCCCCCGTCCTCGGTCATTCTCCCCCTGGAAAGAAAAAAATGAATTTCAACAGATAAACAAAGGAATTTGGTTCATTTTGAGATGAACATTGAGAAATTAGAACATTGAGAGATGAGATAATTCATAGTTAACTTGAACCTTCCCACCTGACACAGCATACACTGCCAAAACTCAATTACAGTAGCTACTGTGAGTCACTCTACACTGGAACATTCTACACTGAAACATTCTACTCGGGAACACTCTCTACTGGGGAAAACTCTCTACTCTGGAACAATCTCTACTGGGGAACACTCTCTACTCGGAAACACTCTCTACTGGGTAACACTCTCTACTCTGGAACACTCTCTACTGGACAACACTCTCTACTCTGGAACACTCTCTACTGGGGAACACTCTCTACTGGGGAACACTCTCTACTGGGTAACACTCTCTACTCTGGAACACTCTCTACTGGGGAACACTCTCTACTGGGGAACACTCTCTACTGGGGAACACTCTCTACTCTGGAACACTCCATAATGTGGAACACTCTCTACTGGGGAACACTCTCTACTGGGAAACACTCTCTACTCTTAGAAACACTCCCTACTCTTAGAAACACTCCCTACTCTGGAACACTCTCTACTGGGGAAAACTCTCTACTGGGGAACACTCTCTACTGGGGAACACTCTCTACTGGGGAACACTCTCTACAGGGGAACACTCCCTACTCTGGAACACTCTCTACTGTGGAACACTCTCTACTGGGGAACACTCTCTACTCTGGAACACTCTCTACTGGGGAACACTCTCTACTCTAGAACACTCTCTAATCTGGAACACTCTCTACTCTGGAACACTATCTACTCTGGAACACTCTCTACTGGGGAACACTCTCTACTGGGGAACACTATCTACTCTGGAACACTCTCTACTGGGGAACACTCTCTACTCTGGAACACTCCCTAATCTGGAACACACTCTACTCTGGAACACTCTCTACTGGGGAACACTCTCTACTGTGTAACATTCTCTACTGGGCAACACTCTCTACTCTGGAACACTATCTACTGGGGAACACTCTCTACTCTGGAACAATCTCTACTCGGGAACACTCTCTACTGGGGAAAACTCTCTACTCTGGAACACTCTCTACTGGAGAACACTCTCTACTCTGGAACACTCTCTACTGGGGAACACTCTCTACTGGGGAACACTCTCTACTGGGTAACACTCTCTACTCTGCAACACTCTCTACTGGGGAACACTCTCTACTGGGGAACACTCTCTACTGGGGAACACTCTCTACTCTGGAACACTCCATAATGTGTAACACTCTCTACTGGGGAACACTCTCTACTGGGAAACACTCTCTACTCTTAGAAACACTCCCTACTCTTAGAAACACTCCCTACTCTGGAACACTCTCTACTGGGGAACACTATCTACTCTGGAACACTCTCTACTGGGGAACACTCTCTACTCTGGAACACTCCCTAATCTGGAACACACTCTACTCTGGAACACTCTCTACTGGGGAACACTCTCTACTGTGTAACATTCTCTACTGGGGTACACTCTCTACTGGGAAACACTCTCTACCTGGTAACACTCTCTACACTGGAACACTCTCTACTGGAGAACACCCTCTACTCTGGAACACTCTCTACTGGGGAACACTCTCTATTCTGGAACAATCTCTACTGGGGAACACTCTCTACTGGGGAACACTCTCTACTCTGGAACACTCCCTAATCTGGAACACACTCTACTCTGGAACACTCTCTACTGGGGAACACTCTCTACTGTGTAACATTCTCTACTGGGCAACACTCTGTACTCTGGAACACTATCTACTGGGGAACACTCTCTACTCTGGAACAATCTCTACTGGGGTACACTCTCTACTGGGAAACACTCTCTACCTGGTAACACTCTCTACACTGGAACACTCTCTACTGGAGAACACCCTCTACTCTGGAACACTCTCTACTGGGGAACACTCTCTATTCTGGAACAATCTCTACTGGGGAACACTCTCTACTGGGTAACACTCTCTACTCTGGAACACTCTCTACTGGGGAACACTCTCTACTGGGGAACACTCTCTACTGGGTAACACTCTCTACTCTGGAACACTCTCTACTGGGGAACACTCTCTACTGGGGAACACTCTCTACTCTGGAACACTCCATAATGTGTAACACTCTCTACCGGGGAACACTCTCTACTGGGAAACACTCTCTACTCTTAGAAACACTCCCTACTCTTAGAAACACTCCCTACTCTGGAACACTCTCTACTGGGGAACACTATCTACTCTGGAACACTCTCTACTTGGGAACACTCTCTACTCTGGAACACTCCCTAATCTGGAACACACTCTACTCTGGAACACTCTCTACTGGGGAACACTCTCTACTGTGTAACATTCTCTACTGGGGTACACTCTCTACTGGGAAACACTCTCTACCTGGTAACACTCTCTACACTGGAACACTCTCTACTGGAGAACACCCTCTACTCTGGAACACTCTCTACTGGGGAACACTCTCTATTCTGGAACAATCTCTACTGGGGAACACTCTCTACTGGGGAACACTCTCTACTCTGGAACACTCCCTAATCTGGAACACACTCTACTCTGGAACACTCTCTACTGGGGAACACTCTCTACTGTGTAACATTCTCTATTGGGCAACACTCTGTACTCTGGAACACTATCTACTGGGGAACACTCTCTACTCTGGAACAATCTCTACTGGGGTACACTCTCTACTGGGAAACACTCTCTACCTGGTAACACTCTCTACACTGGAACACTCTCTACTGGAGAACACCCTCTACTCTGGAACACTCTCTACTGGGGAACACTCTCTATTCTGGAACAATCTCTACTGGGGAACACTCTCTACTGGGTAACACTCTCTACTCTGGAACACTCTCTACTGGGGAACACTCTCTACTCTGGAACACTCTCTACTGGGGAACACTCTCTACAGGGGAACACTCCCTACTCTGGAACACTCTCTACTGTGGAACACTCTCTACTGGGGAACACTCTCTACTCTGGAACACTCTCTACTGGGGAACACTCTCTACTCTAGAACACTCTCTAATCTGGAACACTCTCTACTCTGGAACACTCTCTACTCTAGAACACTCTCTACTGGGGAACACTCTCTACTGGGGAACACTATCTACTCTGGAACACTCTCTACTGGGGAACACTCTCTACTCTGGAACACTCCCTAATCTGGAACACACTCTACTCTGGAACACTCTCTACTGGGGAACACTCTCTACTGTGTAACATTCTCTACTGGGCAACACTCTCTACTCTGGAACACTATCTACTGGGGAACACTCTCTACTCTGGAACAATCTCTACTCGGGAACACTCTCTACTGGGGAAAACTCTCTACTCTGGAACACTCTCTACTGGAGAACACTCTCTACTCTGGAACACTCTCTACTGGGGAACACTCTCTACTGGGTAACACTCTCTACTCTGGAACACTCTCTACTGGGGAACACTCTCTACTGGGGAACACTCTCTACTGGGGAACACTCTCTACTCTGGAACACTCCATAATGTGTAACACTCTCTACTGGGGAACACTCTCTACTGGGAAACACTCTCTACTCTTAGAAACACTCCCTACTCTTAGAAACACTCCCTAATCTGGAACACACTCTACTCTGGAACACTCTCTACTGGGGAACACTCTCTACTGTGTAACATTCTCTACTGGGGTACACTCTCTACTGGGAAACACTCTCTACCTGGTAACACTCTCTACACTGGAACACTCTCTACTGGAGAACACCCTCTACTCTGGAACACTCTCTACTGGGGAACACTCTCTATTCTGGAACAATCTCTACTGGGGAACACTCTCTACTGGGGAACACTCTCTACTCTGGAACACTCCCTAATCTGGAACACACTCTACTCTGGAACACTCTCTACTGGGGAACACTCTCTACTGTGTAACATTCTCTACTGGGCAACACTCTGTACTCTGGAACACTATCTACTGGGGAACACTCTCTACTCTGGAACAATCTCTACTGGGGTACACTCTCTACTGGGAAACACTCTCTACCTGGTAACACTCTCTACACTGGAACACTCTCTACTGGAGAACACCCTCTACTCTGGAACACTCTCTACTGGGGAACACTCTCTATTCTGGAACAATCTCTACTGGGGAACACTCTCTACTGGGTAACACTCTCTACTCTGGAACACTCTCTACTGGGGAACACTCTCTACTCTGGAACACTCCCTACTGGGGAACACTCTCTACTCTGGAACACTCCATAATGTGGAACACTCTCTACTGGGGAACACTCTCTACTGGGGAACACTCTACTGGGGAACACTCTCTACAGGGGAACAATCCTACTCTGGAACACTCTCTACTGTGGAACACTCTCTACTGGGGAACACTATCTACTCTGGAACACTCTCTACTGGGGAACACTCTCTACTCTGGAACACTCCCTAATCTGGAACACACTCTACTCTGGAACACTCTCTACTGGGGAACACTCTCTACTGTGTAACATTCTCTACTGGGGTACACTCTCTACTGGGAAACACTCTCTACCTGGTAACACTCTCTACACTGGAACACTCTCTACTGGAGAACACCCTCTACTCTGGAACACTCTCTACTGGGGAACACTCTCTATTCTGGAACAATCTCTACTGGGGAACACTCTCTACTGGGGAACACTCTCTACTCTGGAACACTCCCTAATCTGGAACACACTCTACTCTGGAACACTCTCTACTGGGGAACACTCTCTACTGTGTAACATTCTCTACTGGGCAACACTCTGTACTCTGGAACACTATCTACTGGGGAACACTCTCTACTCTGGAACAATCTCTACTGGGGTACACTCTCTACTGGGAAACACTCTCTACCTGGTAACACTCTCTACACTGGAACACTCTCTACTGGAGAACACCCTCTACTCTGGAACACTCTCTACTGGGGAACACTCTCTATTCTGGAACAATCTCTACTGGGGAACACTCTCTACTGGGTAACACTCTCTACTCTGGAACACTCTCTACTGGGGAACACTCTCTACTCTGGAACACTCCCTACTGGGGAACACTCTCTACTCTGGAACACTCCATAATGTGGAACACTCTCTACTGGGGAACACTCTCTACTGGGGAACACTCTACTGGGGAACACTCCCTACTCTGGAACACTCTCTACTGTGGAACACTCTCTACTGGGGAACACTCTCTACTCTGGAACACTCTCTACTGTGGAACACTCTCTACTGGGGAACACTCTCTACTCTGGAACACGATCTACTGGGGAACACTCTCTACTCTGGAACACTCTCTACTGGAGAACACCCTCTACTCTGGAACACTCTCTACTGGGGAACACTCTCTATTCTGGAACAATCTCTACTGGGGAACACTCTCTACTGGGTAACACTCTCTACTGGGGAACACTCTCTACTCTGGAACACTCCCTACTGGGGAACACTCTCTACTCTGGAACACTCCATAATGTGGAACACTCTCTACTGGGGAACACTCTCTACTGGGGAACACTCTCTACTCTGGAACACGCTCTACTCTGGAACACTCTCTACTGGGGAACACTCTCTACTGGGGAACACTCTCTACTGGGGAACAATCTCTACAGGGGAACACTCCCTACTCTGGAACACTCTCTACTGTGGAACACTCTCTAGAGGGGAACACTCTCTACTCTGGAACACTCTCTACTCTGGAACACTCTCTACTGGGGAACACTCTCTACTGGGGAACACTCCCTACTGTGGAACACTACTGGGGAACACTCTCTACTGGCGAACACTCTCTACTGGGTAACACTCTCTAATCTGAAACACTCTCTACTGGGGAACACTCTCTACTCTGGAACACTCTCTACTGGGGAACACTCTCTACTGTGGAACACTCTCTACTGGGGAACACTCTCTACTGGGGAACACTCTCTACTCTGGAACACTCTCTACTCTGGAACACTCTCTACTGGGGAACACTCTCTACTGGGGAACACTCCCTACTGTGGAACACTACTGGGGAACACTCTCTACTGGCGAACACTCTCTACTCTGGAACACTCTCTACTCTTGAACACTCTCTACTGTGAACACTCCCTACTCTGGAACACTCTCTACTCTGGAACACTCTCTACTCTGGAACACTCTCTACTGGGGAACACTCTCTACTCTGGAACACTCTCTACTGGGGAACACTCTCTACTGGGGAACACTCTCTACTCTGGAACACTCTCTACTTTGGAACACTCTCTACTCTGGAACACTCTCTACTCTGGAACACTCTCTACTGGGGAACACTCTCTACTGGGGAACACTCTCTACTGGGGAACACTCTCTACTCTGGAACACTCTCTACTGGGGAACACTCTCTACTGTGTAACACTCTCTACTGTGCAACCCTCTCTACTCTGGAACACTCTCTACTGGGGAACACTCTCTACTCTGGAACAATCTCTACTGGGGAACACTCTCTACTGGGAAACACTCTCTACTGGGAAACACTCTCTACTGCGTAACACTCTCAAATCTGGAACACTCTCTACTGGAGAACACTCTCTACTCTGGAACACTCTCTACAGGGGAACACTCCCTACTCTGGAACACTCTCTACTGTGGACCACTCTCTACTGGGGAACACTCTCTACTCTGGAACACTCTCTACTGGGGAACACTCTTTACTGGGGAACACTCCCTACTGTGGAACACTCTCTACTGGGGAACACTCCCTACTGTGGAACACTCTCTACTGGGGAACACTCCCTACTGGGGAACACTCTCTACTGGGGAACACTCCCTACTGGGGAACACTCTCTACTGTGGAACACTCTCTACTGGGGAACACTCCCTACTGGGGAACACTCTCTACTGGGGAACACTCCCTACTGGGGAACACTCCCTACTGGGGAACACTCTCTACTGGGTAACACTCCCTACTGTGGAACACTCTCTACTGGGGAACACTCTCTACTGGGGAACACTCTCTACTGGGGAACACTCTCTACTGTGGAACACTCCCTACTGGGGAACACTCCCTACTGGGGAACACTCCCTACTGGGGAACACTCTCTACTGGGTAACACTCTCTACTGTGGAACACTCTCTACTGGGGAACACTCCTTACTGTGGAACAATCTCTACTGGGGAACACTCTCTACTGGGGAACACTCTCTACTGGGGAACACTCTCTACTGTGGAACACTCCCTACTGGGGAACACTCCCTACTGGGGAACACTCCCTACTGGGGAACACTCTCTACTGGGTAACACTCTCTACTGTGGAACACTCTCTACTGGGGAACACTCCCTACTGTGGAACACTCTCTACTGGGGAACACTCTCTACTAGGGAACACTCTCTACTGGGGAACACTCTCTACTGGGGAACACTCTCTATTCTGGAACACTCTCTACTGGGGAACACTTTCTACTGGGCAACACTTTCTAGTGGGCAACACTCTCTACTGGGCAACACTCTCTACTGGGGAACACTCCCTACTGTGGAACACTCTCTACTCTGGAACACTCTCTACTGGGGAACACTCTCTACTGGGGAACACTCTCTACTGGGCAACACTCTCCACTGGGGAACACTCCATAATGTTGAACACTCTCTACTGGGGAACACTCTCTACTGGGGAACACTCTCTACTGGGCAACACTCTCTACTGGGGAACACTCTCTACTGGGCAACACTCTCCACTGGGGAACACTCCATAATGTTGAACACTCTCTACTGGGGATCACTCTGTACTGGGGAACACTCCATAATGTGGAACACTCTCTACTGTGGAACACATACATCTATATGATATTTCCAAAAACCTCTCAACAGTTTCAAACTTAGACTGACCTGTCCAATGAGCCAAACCGATTTAAGAATCCCACAATACCCAAACACCCTCTCGCCCTTGGCAGCACACTGCACTACTTTAGAAACAGATCCCGGATTGGTGTGTGCGTGTGTGTATGTGTGTCCTGGCAGCACACTGCAGTCCTTCATTGGCTCACTCCTTCACTCCTCTCCTCCATCTGTCTCTCTATGTGTATCTATATATATATATATATATATATACAGTTGGAGTCGGAAGTTTACATACAGTACACCTTAGCCAAATACATTCAAACTCAGTTTTTTCAGAATTCCTGACATTTAATCCTAGTAAATATTCCCTGCCTTAGGTCAGTTAGGATCGCCACTTTACTTTAAAGAATGTGAAATGTCAGAATAATGGTAGAGAGAAGGATATATTTCAGCTTTTATTTATTTCATCATCACCTCCTATAGGTTACGGACGTCGTTGGATCTACGAATTTGTTTAATTTATATTTGGTTTAATTCTAGGCCTATAGAACTTTGGTTTAATTCTAGGCCTATAGAACTTTGGTTTAATTCTAGGCCTATAGAACTTTGGTTTAATTCTAGGCATATAGAACTTTGGTTTAATTCTAGGCCTATAGAACTTTGGTTTAATTCTAGGCCTATAGAACTTTGGTTTAATTCTAGGCCTATAGAACTTTGGTTTAATTAACGGCCTATAGAAATTCATTTAATTATAGGCCTATAGAAATTAGCAACAAAAATACAATGTCACAAAATAGCTTTAACACGATTTAGCCCATTCAACGATGATATCATATGCTAAATGCAGGTGGCCCATCTGCTGCAGGCATAGGCCCTAAATCAAAGTAGCCTTTGACTCCAGCCTTCACCGCGACAGGTCAACAGTTGTTAATAGGCCTTTGGAAGCAGTATAGCTTTAGCGAAGAGTGACACTATGGAATAGCCTACTGCGTAAACCCTTGTATGTGACCTGTATTCAATAGTAGCTTTTCCATATTGTAGGCTAACAAGTAGCCTATATTTCTACGAAACACTTCCTCGACACACAAGGCTAGGCTACTGCAAAAAATATTGACTTGAGACAATCGCTGGGAAGTCATTTATCCAATGACCCCACATTTGGCTTATATGGCGAGATGCTCTGCACCTCTGCATTGCAACAGCATAATAGCCAACATATTTTGAGAAAATGAACAATGTACATTTTAACCTACAGTAATAGCATTGAGAACGGATGTCGAACGCCATGCTACAAAGGATTATCAACACATACTGAGCAGCTCATGTTATTGACAGAAGCATGCTACACGGCAGACCAATCAAAACTCATCTCTCGGCATGTGCAGCCCGCTCATTATCTCAGCCAATCATGGCTAGAGGGAAGGTTCCTGTATTTTTTTCCATGGCTTAACCAACTTGTCTTCTAATTTTAACAATTTTATTCATTTTTACAGATGGCATACACGTTTGGCACATGAAAGTCAAATCAAATCAAAGTTACGTGTTCCAGAAGGAATATCTGACAAACATTTATATAAAAAAAAAATAATAATTCCTGCAAAGTAGTGAGGTCATTCGCTGAGCTTTTTTGAAATGGGTCACATGTGACTTGGCCTAATAAATGTCATCTGGCTATGTGCCATGCCAAGTCTATAGGCTTGTTCATTTAGCTGACAAGATATGCTTAAAAGTCCCGTGCCAATATTACATTATTTTATATTAAGAAGAATATAATTTAACTTAGCTGAATGAAAGAGAAATTATTTTTTCCCCATTCCAGAGCAAGTGTGCATAAGAAGTGGCTATGTAGAGCGTAAAAGTGATCATTTGAAACAGGTCTTATACATTAGATGTAGAGTTATTTGGCAATGATACAAACCCTAAAATGTCTTACAAATCAAAACATTGATAGCGTCTCTGCACTCTGATATAAAGGAGATAGAGGGGTAGATGGAAACGCATAGTGGTGAGATATTCTGTATAACTAAAGGTAATGGGTCAAAAATAATTGTAGACCTCCACAAGTCTGGTTCATCATTGAGAGCAATTTCCAAAGCCTGAAGGAACCACATTCATCTGTACAAACAATAGTACGCAATTATAAACACCATGGGACCACGCAGCCGTCATACCGCTCAGGAAGGAGACGTGTTTTGTCTCCTAGAGATGAATGTACTTTAGTGCGAAAAGTGCAAATCAATCCCAGAACAACAGCAAAGGACCTTGTGAATATTCTGGAGGAAACAGGTACAAAAGTATCTATATCCACAGTAAAACGAGTCCTATATAGACATAACCTGAAAGGCCAATCACGAAGGAAGAAGCCACTGCTCCAAAACTGTCATAAAAAAGCCAGACTATGTTTTGCAACTGCACATGGGGACAACTATTGTACATTTTGGAAAAATATCCTCTGCTCTGATGAAACAAAAATAGAACTGATTGGCCATAATGACCATTTTTATGTTTGTAGGGAAAAGGGGGAGGCTTGCAAGCCAAAGAATACCATCCCAACCGTGAAGCAGAGGGGTGGCAGCATCATGTTATGGGAGTACTTAGTTGCAGGAGGGACTGGTGCACTTCACAAAATAGATGACATCACGAGGCAGGAAAATGACGTGGATATATTGAAGCAAAATCTCAAGACATCAGTCAGGAAGTTTAAGCTTGGTCGCAAATGGGTCTTCCAAATGGACAATGACCCCAAGCATACTTCCAAAGTTTTTGCAAATTGGCATAAGGACAACAAAGTCAAGGTATTGGAGTGGCCATCACAAAGTCCTGACATCAAGAAAATGTGTCTGCAGAACTGAAAAAGCGTGTGCGCGCAAGGAGGCCTACAAACCTGACTCAGTTACACCAGCTCTGTCAGGAGGAATGGGCGAAAATTCACCCAATTTATTGTGGGTAGCTTGTGGAAGGCTACCTAAAATGTTTGACCCAAGTTAAACAATTTAAAGGCAACACTACCAAATACTAATTGGGTTTATGTAAACTTCTGCCCCACTGGGAATGTGATGAAAGAAATAAAACCTGAAATAAATCACTCTCTCTACTATTATTCTGACATTTCACATTATTAAAATAAAGTGGTGATCCTAACTGACTGAAGACAGGGAATTTTTACTAGGATTAAATGTCAGGAATTTTCAAAAACTGAGATTAAATGTATTTCGCTAAGGTGTATGTACACGTCCGACTTCAACTTTTATCGTCTGAAAGCTCAAATTTAAGTTATTATAACTGCACTGTCCAATTTACAGTAGCTATTACTGCACAAAAATGTCATGCTATTGTTTCAGGAGAGCTTCTAACAACAAAACTTTTTTTTTCACTGCGATAGGTTTGTAAAATTCCTTTCCTCATGAGAGCTTAATTTCCGGTTACAGCTTGTAGACTTGTTTACCTGCTATGCATTTTGTTGCCAACCTTACTTTGCTCCCTGCCAACTTGACGTTTTTTACTTTTTAATTCCCGTAAAAGAATTTAGTTTTTCCCAACTTTTTTTTGCTCAACTTTTTTCATTCAACTTTTACACTCCGGACGCTTTATCTGGACAGCCGAAGCTAAGTAGTAAAATAAACATGATGCCTTCTAATTGCAGTCGCTATACTCATACTATACAGGAGAACTATAGTCTTACGGCGAGGCTAGCTGTGCTACAAGCCCAGCTACAGATGCAATCGTTAGGCAACGGTAATTTCAGTGTTAGAAAGGATGAAACAGCGTCTGTGCCACCAGTAAGTACAGATAGTAGTATAAATCCACTCACACAGTCCCTGCAGCCGGACAATTTTCTCATGGCTTCTGGAATGAAATGCTGTATGAATGCTCAACTGGTGTCGCTCATTCAGCCGACAGAAACATTCAACCAGTTCTCCGCTTTAAGCAGGTCTCTACTCCTCCTGTTACGGGGCCTGAGACGCCGAAGCCTCCCACCATTAGCTCTGACAAATTGAAAACAGTAACCATTGGCGACTCCATTAACCGTAGTGTTAGACTTAAAACGAATCATCCAGCGATCATACACTGTTTACCAGGGGGCGGGGCTACCGAAGTTAAGGATAATCTGAAGATGGTGCTGGCTAAAGTTAAAATTGCTGAGTGCAGAGAGTATAGGGATATTGTTATCCACGTCGGCACCAACGATGTTAGGATGAAACAGTCAGAGGTCACTAAGCGCAACATAGCTTCAGTGTTGTAAATTAGCTAGAAAGATGTGGCGGCAGGAATAATTGTCTCTGGCCCCCTCCCAGTTAGGGGGAGGGATGAGCTCTACAGAAGAATCTCACAACTCAATCGCTGGTTGAAAACTGTTTTCTACCCCTTCCAAAAGAAGGAATTTGTAGATAATTGGCCCTCTTTCTGGGACTCATCAACAAAATGGACCCTGCCTGACCTGTTGAGGAGGACTCCATCCTAGCTGGAGGTGTGCTCTCATCTTATCTACGAACATAGACAGGGCTCTAACTCCACTAGCTCCAAAATGAGATAGGGTGCAGGCCAGGCAGAAGGCAGTTAGCCAGCCTGCTAGCCTAGTGTAGTCTGCCACTAGCACAGTCAGTGTAGTCAGCTCAGCTATTCCCATTGAGACCGTGTCTGTGACACAATCTAGGTTGGGCAAAACTTAACATGGTGGTGTTCGCCTTAGCAGTCTCACTGGAATGAAGACCTCCTTCGTTCCTGCCATTATTTAAAGAGATTGTGACACCTCACATCTCAAAATAGGTCTACATGATGTTAGATCCCTCACTTCCAAGGCAGTTATAGTCAATTAACTAATCACTGATCATAATCTTGATGTGATTGGCCTGACTGAAACATGGCTTAAGCCTGATGCATTTACTGTGTAAATAGCGTCTATTGGCTAGGGGGCAGTATTTCGACTTCTGGATGAGAAGTGTGCCCAAAGTAAACTGCCTGTTACTCAGGCATAGAAGCTAGAATATGCATTTAATTGGTCGATTTGAATAGAAAACACTCTAAAGATTCCAAAACTGTTAAAATAATGTCTGTGAGTATAACAGAACTGATTTGGCAGGTGAAAACCTGAGGAAAATCCATCCAGGAAGTGGGATTTTCAAATGAATGCCAATAGAGTATCTAATAGGTTAGGACCCAGATTGCAGTTCCTATGGCTTCCACTAGATGTCAACAGTCTTTAGACATTGTTTCAGGCTCGTTTTCTGAAAAATGATCAAGAATGAGACCTTTCTGTCAGTGGACTGAGGAAGAATGCAGAGCTGGTTTGCGCAAGTGATCGATTGGGTGCCCTTCGTTGTTTTTCCGTTCTATTGAATAAGCTATTGTCCGGTTGAAATATTATTGATTATTTAGACAATTGACAACCTGAGGATTACTTTTAAACATCGTTTGAAAGTTAGTTTCGACTAACTTTACCGGTACTATTAGGATGTATTCGTCTGCATGTTTTTGAGCCAGTGGATTACTGAACAAAATGCGCCAGTTTTTGGGATATAAAGAGGGACTTTATCAAACAAAACAAACATTTACTGTGTAGCTGAGGCTCTTGTGACTGCAACCATACCAAGATCTTCAAAGGTAAGTGATTCATTTTATCACTATTTCTGACTTTTTTCCTTGGTTGTAAAATGTTTGTATGCTTTTGTAAGCGGGCGCTGTCCTCAGATAATCACAGCTTTCGCCGTAAACCCATTTTGACATCTGACAAAGCGGCTGGATTAACCTCTTGAAGCTAGGGGGCACTATTTTTATTTTTGGAAAAATAACGTTCCCAAAGTAAACGGCCTATTTCTAAGGACCAGATGCTAGAATACGCATATACTTGACAGCTTGGGATAGAAAACTCTCTAAATTTTCCAAAACTGTAAAAATATTGTCTGTGGGTATAACAGAACTGATATTGCAGGCGAAAGCCTGAGAAAAATACAATCAGGAAGTGACTCTTATTTTGAAAGCTCTGTGCTCTATGCGCCAGAAAGGTAAAATGAGGCCTCACCTCCTGGTTACACTAGTGACCATATCCCCTGCGTGTGTTGCTAACATTTATGAGGTGTTGCTGACATTTACAATAGCAAATTTCAATTTACCAAAAAATATGAGGTTTTTGTTTTTTGAGCTTCTAGTTATGAAATCTATGCAGCCTACTCAATCACTTTTTATAGTTACAGTTTACAGGCCTCCTGGGCCGTATACAGTGTTCCTCACTGAGTTCCCTGAATTCCTATCGGACCTTGTAGTCATGGCCGATTATATATATTCCAGTTTTTGTTGACTTTAATATTCACATGGAAAAGTCCACAGACCCACTCCAAAATGCTTTTGGAGACATCGTCGACTCAGTGGGTTTTGTCCAACATGTCTCCGGACCTACTCACTGCCACAGTCATACTCTAGACCTAGTTTTGTCCCATGGAATAAATGTTGTGGATCTTAATGTTTTTCCTCATAATCCTGGACTATCGGACCACCATGTTATTACGTTTGCAATCGCAACAAACAATCTGCTCAGACCCCAACCAAGGATCATCAAAAGTCGTGCTATAAATTCTCAGACAACCCAAAGATTCCTAGATGCCCTTCCAGACTCCCTCTGCCTATCCTAGGACCAAAATCAGTTAACTACCTGACTGAGGAACTCAATTTAACCTTGCGCAATACCCTAGATGCAGTTGCACCCCTAAAAAATAAAAACATTTGTCATAAGAAACTACTGTGCAGTAATGTTTTGATTCCAAAACATCCGGTGATTTTTGCAGAAATACTCATAATAAACATTAATGAAAGACACAACTGTTATTCACAGAATTAAAGATAGACTTCTCCTTAAAGCAACCGCTGTGTCAGATTAAAAAAAATCTTTACGTAAAAAGCATAATCTGAGAACGGTGCTCGGAACCCAAAACAACCTGAGGAATATCTGCCATTTTGGAGTCAACAGAAGTTAGAAACAACACCATAAATATTCACTTACCTTTGATGATCTTCATTAGAAGGCACTCCCAGGAATCCCAGTTCGACAATAAATGACTTATTTGTTCCATAAAGTCCATCATTTATGGTCCAAATACCCACTTGTTAGCAAGTTCAATCCATCTTCATGAGGCGCAGGCACTTCGTCCAGACAAAAACTAGAAATGTTCCGTTACAGTCATTTATAAACATGTCAAACATTGTATGGAATATATCTTTAGGATGTTTTTAACATAAACATCTATAATGTTCCAACCGGATAATTCCTTTGTCTGAAGAAAAGCACTGGAACGAGAGGTAACTCTGTCGGGAGCGCGCGTCATGAGACCAAGGCACTCTGCCAGACCACTGACTCAAAGAGGTCTCATGAGCCCCTCCTTTATAGTATAATCCTCATTCAAGTTTCTAAAGATGATTGACATCTAGTGGAAGCTTTAGGAACTGCAACTTTATCCATATCTCAATGTGTATTCGGTAGGCCAAGCTTTGAAAAACTACCATCTTCAGATGTCCCATTTCCTGGTTGGATTTTTCTCAGGTTTTCGCCTGAGTTCTGTTATACTCACAGACATCATTCAAACAGTTTTAGAAACTTCAGAGTGTTTTCTATCCAATACTACTAATAATATGCAGATATTAGCATCTAGGACAGAGTAGGATGCAGTTAACTCTGGGCATGCTATTCATCCAAAAGTGAAAATGCTGCCCACTATCCCAAAAGAGTTTAAGTATGCTCTCTCTCTCTCTCTCTCTCTCTCTCTCTCTCCCTATCTCTCTCTTTCTGTCTCTCTTTCTCTCTTTCTTTCTCTCTTTCTCTCAGAGGACCTGAGCTTTAGGACCATGCCTGAGGACTACCTGGCCTGATGACTCCTTGCTGTCCCCAGTCCACCTGGCCATGCTGCTGCTCCAGTTTCATCTGTTTTGCCTGCGGCTATGGAACCCTGACCTGTTCACCGGACGTGCTACCTGGCCCAGACCTGCTGTTTTCAACTCTCTAGAGACAGCAGGAGCGGTAGAGATACTCTGAATGATCGACTATGAAAAGCCAACTGACATTTACTCCTGAGGTGCTAATCTGTTGCACCCTCTACAACCACTGTGATTATTATTATTTGACCCTGCTGTCATCTATGAACATTTGAACATCTTGGCCATGTTCTGTTATAATCTCCACCTGGCACAGCCAGAAGAGGACTGGCCACCACTCATAGCCTGGTTCCTCTCTCGGTTTCTTCCTAGGTTCTGGCCTTTCTAGGGAGTTTTTGCTAGCCACCGTGCTTCTACACCTGCATTGCTTGCTGTTTGGGGTTTTAGGCTGGGTTTCTGTACAGCACTTGTGACATCAGCTGACGTAAGAAGGGCTATATAAATACATTTGATTGATTTATTAACAATAGAGCCCTGAGTACCATGCCATCAGGAACCGGTGGAGGGACAATAGAGCCCTGAGTACCATGCCATTAGGACCCGATGGAGGGACAACAGAGCCCTGAGTACCAGGCCATTAGGAACTGGAGTGTAAAGGCGTTCTTTGTTTGTCGAAAGAGAGTCGGACCGAAATGCAGCGTGTTGGTTACTCATGTATTTAATGAAACAAATGACGCTACATGAAATAACTTATAAATACAAAAACAACAAACGGAACGTGAAAAACCTATACAGCCTGTCTGGTGAACACTAACACAGAGACAGGAACAATCACCCACGAAATACAAAGTGAAACCCAGGCTACCTAAATACGGTTCCCAATCAGAGACAACGAGAATCACCTGACTCTGATTGAGAACCGCCTCAGGCAGCCAAGCCTATGCAACACCCCTACTCAGCCGCAATCCCAATAACTACAAAAACACCAATATGACAACACAATAAACCCATGTCACACCCTGGCCTGAACAAATATATAACGAAAACACAAAATAAAATGACCAAGGCGTGACATGGAGGGACAATAGAGCACCTAGTACCAGGCCATTAGGACCTGATGGAGGGACAGTAGAGTCCTGAGTACCAGGCCATTAGGACCTGATGGAGGGACAGTAGAGCCCTGAGTACCAGGCCATTAGGACCTGATATCAGGGACAATAGAGCACCTAGTACCAGGCCATTAGGACCTGATGGAGGGACAGTAGAGCCCTGAGTACCAGGCCATTAGGACCTGATGGAGGGACAGTAGAGCCCTGAGTACCAGGCCATTAGGACCTGATATCAGGGACAATAGAGTCCTGAGTACCAGGCCAATAGGATCTGATGGAGGGAAAATATAGCCCTAAGTACCAGGCCATTAGGACCTGATGGAGGGACAGTAAGAGCCCTGAGTACCAGGCCATTAGGATCTGATGGAGGGACAGTAAGAGCCCTGAGTACCAGGCCATTAGGACCTGATATCAGGGACAATAGAGTCCTGAGTACCAGGCCAATAGGACCTGATGGAGGGACAGTAGAGCCCTGAGTACCAGGCCATTAGGACCTGATATCAGGGACAGTAGAGCCCTGAGTACCAGGCCAATAGGACCTGATGGAGGGACAGTAGAGCCCTGAGTACCAGGCCATTAGGAGCTGTCTGAAAACAATAGATCCCCTAATACCAGGCCATTAGGACCTGATATCAGGGACAATAGAGTCCTGAGACCAGGCCAATAGGACCTGATGGAGGGACAGTAAGAGCCCTGAGTACCATGCCATTAGGATCTGATGGAGGGACAGTAGAGCCCTGAGTACCAGGCCATTAGGATCTGATGGAGGGACAGTAGAGCCCTGAGTACCAGGCCATTAGGACCTGATGGAGGGACAATATAGCCCTGAGTACCAGGCCAATAGGACCTGATGGAGGGACAATATAGCCCTGAGTACCAGGCCATTAGGATCTGATGGAGGGACAGTAGAGCCCTGAGTACCAGGCCATTAGGACCTGATGGAGGGACAGTAAGAGCCCTGAGTACCAGGCCATTAGGAGCTGTCTGAAAACAATAGATCCCCTAATACCAGGCCATTAGGACCTGATGGAGGGACAGTAGAGCCCTGAGTACCAGGCCATTAGGAGCTGTCTGAAAACAATAGATCCCCTAATACCAGGCCATTAGGACCTGATGGAGGGACAATATAGCCCTGAGTAGCAGGCCATTAGGATCTGATGGAGGGACAGTAAGAGCCCTGAGTACCAGGCCATTAGGATCTGATGGAGGGACAGTAGAGCCCTGAGTACCAGGCCATTAGGATCTGATGGAGGGACAGTAAGAGCCCTGAGTACCAGGCCATTAGGATCTGATGGAGGGACAATAAGAGCCCTGAGTACCAGGCCATTAGGACCTGATGGTTGTTAGCAAATTGGGAACTACCAAAGCATGACCATAGTGCATAAAAGTAGATTACAGTTACTCAACGATCAAGTGGATTTTGACTGAGATCATGACTTATGGCTGCCGTTGTGACATTAAAAAAGGTCACTTACCCCTCACTTATCCAATGGGTTTTAAGAAGGAGATGAGGAGAGAGGATTTGGAGAATGAAGGAAATACAATTGAGATCCCCCCTCTTATTTTTTATTTTCTCCATTCTTCACCTCCCTCTCAAAGCAAATTGGGGGAGGGGTTGGGGGAGAGGTTGGGGGAGGGGTTGGGGGAGGGGTTGGGGGAGGGGTTGGGGGAGAGGTTGGGGGAGGCTTTGGGGCACATTGGGGGTTCCTCCTATCAGGCACCAGTGCACTTTCAAGGAGATAAGTGGAGGAAATAAGGACAGAGGAAGCAAGAATGAGATGTTTACTGTGTTATTATTATTGTCAATAATTTTGTTGAGAGAACGGCCTTGAAATATATTATTATTATTTTTTATTTTTTTAACCAGGCAAGTCAGTTAAGAACACATTCTTTTTTTCAATGACAGCCTGGGAACAGTGGGTTAACTGTATGTTCAGGGGCAGAACGACAGATTTACATTTACATTTAAGTCATTTAGCAGACGCTCTTATCCAGAGCGACTTACAAATTGGTGAATTCACCTTCTGACATCCAGTGGAACAGCCACTTTACAATAGTGCATCTAAATCATTAAGGGGGGTGGTGAGAAGGATTACTTATCCTATCCTAGGTATTTCTTGAAGAGGTGGGGTTTCAGGTGTCTCCGGAAGGTGGTGATTGACTCCGCTGTCCTGGCGTCGTGAGGGAGTTTGTTCCACCATTGGGGGGCCAGAGCAGCGAACAGTTTTGACTGGGCTGAGCGGGAACTGTACTTCCTCAATGGTAGGGAGGCGAGCAGGCCAGAGGTGGATGAACGCAGTGCCCTTGCTTGGGTGTAGGGCCTGATCAGAGCCTGGAGGTACTGCGGTGCCGTTCCCCTCACAGCTCCGTAGGCAAGCACCATGGTCTTGTAGCGGATGCGAGCTTCAACTGGAAGCCAGTGGAGAGAGCGGAGGAGCGGGGTGACGTGAGAGAACTTGGGAAGGTTGAACACCAGACGGGCTGCGGCGTTCTGGATGAGTTGTAGGGGTTTAATGGCACAGGCAGGGAGCCCAGCCAACAGCGAGTTGCAGTAATCCAGACGGGAGATTTGTACCTTGTCAGCGCGGGGGTTTGAACTCGCAACCTTCCGGTTACTAGTCCAACGCTCTAACTACTAGGCTACCCTGCCTAGTGGTTAGAACTATAAACAAGTATAGAAATGGTGTTTACCTTTTCATTCTACTGGAATGTTCAGCAAGGTTATTAATGATAGAGAAGTTGACTAAATTACAAACAGAACTGGCTACTAGGTTGCTGATGTTTCATGACATGTAGGTGTTCTGTTGTTGCTAGGAGTCACGGTCTCATTGTGCCTATCTACAGTAGACTCTTATTCTTGTAACCACACATGTGAAGCTGCTAAGAAAATCTTATTTAAATGTACATGAAAACAATTTAGAAATGTGACCTCTGATGTCACACATTGGCCACTTTATTTAGAAAAATAATCCATTTGCTCTGCGCTACACTACAGACTCTGCCTGAGTGACAGGCGTTTTGCTGAGTGATGACAGCGAGTCTAACGAGTGCTGTATGGGTTGAAGAGGGGGTCCATGGACCTGAGCGTTGTGAAATCACGACCAATCACAGCAGACACCGCCTCTCTCCAGGGCTTCTGCCTAGTGCAGTATAATACATTGTTTATTTTTATTTAATTAAAATGTGTCATTTAAAAAAAAAATACTGCATAGCACAAGTCATGTGTGATTATTTTCTTTCATCAAATGGTTCAGAGCTGGACCAAAAACCTTCCTAATCACACCACTGGGGTAAACTAACTCAATATTTCAACATATGAGATGTGTCACGCACTGACCTTAGAGAGCTTTTTATGTCTCTATTTTGATTTGGTCAGGGTGTGATTTGGGTGAGCATTCTATGTTCTTTTTTTCTATGTTTTGTATTTCTTTGTTTTGGCCAGGTATGGTTCTCAATCAGGGACAGCTGACTATCGTTGTCTCTGATTGGGAACCATACTTTGGTAGCTTTTTCCCATCTATGTTTAGTTATTTTCTGTTTAGTGTTTTCTGCACCTGACAGGACTGTTTCGGGTTTCGTTTATTCTCTTTGTAATTTTTTGTTGCAGTGTTCTGTTTAATAAAAAGTCATGAACACTTACAACGCTGCGCTTTGGTCCGAATCCGTCTCTTCAGACGACAACACCCGTTACAAGATGGTCATATTTATCTTTATTTATTTTCTCTTTTGTACTTCAACTATTTGCACATAATACGATGTTTGAAATGTCTTTATTCTTTTGGAACTTTTTGTGAATGTGATGTTTACTGTTAGTTTGTATTGTTTATTCATTTTTGTTTTATTATCTATTTCACTTGCTTTGGCAATGTTAACATATGTTTCCCTTGCCAATAAAACCTTTAAATTGAAATGGATGGAGAGTTAGAGGGTTTAAATTGAAATGGAGAGTTAGAGGGTAGAGACAGAAAGAGGGGAGGTGGAGGGGGTAGAGACAGAAAGAGGGGAGGTGGAGGGGGTAGAGACAGAAAGAGGGGAGGTGGTGGGGGTAGAGACAGAAAGAGGGGAGGTGGTGGGGTAGAGATAGAAAGAGGGGAAGTGGAGGGGGTAGAAACAGAAAGAGGGGAGGTGGTGGGGGTAGAGACAGAAAGAGGGGAGGAGGTGGGGGTAGAGACAGAAAGAAGGGAGGTGGAGGGGGTAGAGACAGAAAGAGGGGAGGTGGTGGGGGAGAGGAGAAGAGAGTGTAGGGAGAGGAAGAGGGAGTAGAGGGAGTGGAGGGAGAGGAGAAGAGAATAGAGGGAGAGGAGGAGGGAGTGAAGGGAGAGGTTTTACTATAGGACAGGTTATGCTTCAGCTCTCCCTCTCTCTCACTCTGTCTCTCTGACTCTCTCTGACTCTCTCTGACTCTCTCTGACTCTCTCTGACTCTCTCTCTCTTTCTCTCTCTCTTTATTTCTCTGTAGGTCATGGCTTTGTAATGGAAGTTTTGGGAATTGCTTCCTTTAAGGTGGTTGTGGAATTGAATGGCTCATTTAATGATTTTAATAATTAGCGGGTATTGGCCTAATTCTACTCTGCATGCATTATTTGGTGTTTTGCATTGTACACAGAGGATATTTTTGCAGAGTCTCAATTTGGTGTTTGTCCCATTTTGTGAATTCTTGGTTGGTGAGCAGACCCCAGACCTCACAACCATAAAGGGCAATGGGTTCCATAACTGATTCAAGTATTTTTAGCTTGGTCCGAGAAGGCCAAGTTACCTGTGGTGCTGATGTTTTAGGCCAAGGTATATATAGTTTTTTTGTGTTCTCTAAGGAAACGATGTCCAGATGGAATTTGTATTTGTCATCCTGGCAACTGGACCTTTTGTGGAACACCATTATTTTTGTCTTACTGAGATTTACAGTCAGGGCCCAGGTCTGTCAGAATCTGTGTAGAATATCTATGTGCTGCTGTAGGCCCTCCTTGGTTGGAGACAGAAGCACCAGATCATCAGCAAACAGTAGACATTTGACTACAGATTCTAGTAGGTGAGGTGCTGCAAACTGTTCTAGTGCCCTCGCCAATGATATATATATATATATATATAATGATATATAAACCCAGCAAAAAAAGAAACGTCTGTTTTTCAGGACCCTGTCTTTCAAAGACAATTTGTAAAAATCCAAATAGCTTCACAGACCTATATTGTAAAGGGTTTAAATACTGTTTCCCATGTTTTTTTAATGAACCATAAACAATTAATGAACATGCACCTGTGGAACGGTCGTTAAGACACTAACAGCTTATAGACGGTAGGCAATTAAGGTCACAGTTATGAATACTTAGGACACTAAAGAGGCCTTTCTACTGACTCTGAAAAACACCAAAATAAAAATGCTCAGTGTCCCTGCTCATCTGCGTGAACGTGCCTTAGGCATGCTGCAAGAAGGCATGAGGACTGCAGATGTGGCCAGGGTAATACATTGCAATGTCCGTACTGTGAGACACCTAAGACAGCACTACAGGGAGACAGGACGGATAGCTGATCGTCCTCGCAGTTGCAGACCACATGTAACAATACCTGCACAGGATCTGTACATCTGAACATCACACCTGCGGGACAGGTACAGGATGGCAACAACAACTGCCTGAATTACACCAGGAACACACAATCCCTCCATCAGTGCTCAGACTGTCCGCAATAGGCTAAGAGAGGCTGGGGTGAGGGCTTGTAGTCCTGTCTTAAGGCAGGTCCCCACCAGACATAATCGGCAGCAACGTCGCCTATGGGTGCGGGATCTATTTGGAGGTGGAGGGTCCGTCATGGTCTGAGGCGGTGTGTCACAGCATCATCGGACTGAGCTTATTGTCATTGCAGTCAATCTCAACGCTGTGCGTTACAGGGAAGACATCCTCCTCCCTCATGTGGTACCCTTCCTGCAGGCTCATCCTGACATGACCCTCCAGCATGACAATGCCACCAGCCATACTGCTCGTTCTGTGCGTGATTTCCTGCAAGACAGGAATGTCAGTGTTCTGCCATGTCCAGCGAAGAGCCTGGATCTCAATCCCATTGAGCAGGTCTGGGACCTGTTAGATCGGAGGGTGAGGGCTAGGGCCATTCCCCCCAGAAATGTCCGGGAACTTGCAGGTGCCTTGGTGGAAGGGTGGGGTGACATCTTGTTAGGTTCATACAAATATTTACATTACATTATTATTATTATTATTATATGTATTATATTTGCTGGAAATAAACGTAGTTGACAATGAGAGAACATTTCTTTTTTTGCTGAGTTTATATATTTATGATAAGCTGCATTTCTGTCACAGCCCTGTGGAAAGAAATTAGTTTGTTTTTAGCCAATTTTAACCGCACACTTGTTGTTTGTGTACATGGATTTTATATGATGTTGTATGTTTTTCCCACAATACCATTTACCATCAGTTTGTATAGCAGACCCTCATGCCAAGTTCAGTCAAAAGCTTGTTTTGAAATCAACAAAAGCATGAGAAGACTTTGCCTTTGTTTTGGTTTGTTTGTTTGTCAATTAAGGTGTGCAGGGTGAATTTGTGCTCTGTGGTACAGTAATTTGGTAAAAAAAAATTGCATTTGCTCAGTACATTGTTTTCATTGAGGAAATGTACGAGTCTGCTGTTAATGATAATGCAGAGGATTTTTCCAAGGTTTCTGTTGACACATAGTTAATTGGGGTCAGATTTGTCTCCACTTTTGTGGATTGGGGTGATCAGTCCATGGTTCCAAATATTGTGGAAGATGGCAGAGCTAAGGATGATGGTAAAGAGTTTTAGTGTAGCCAATTGGAATTTGTGGTCTGTATATTCCATCATTTCATTGAGGATACCATCCACACCACAGTTATTTTTGGGTTGGGGGGTAAGTATTTTGTCCTGTAGTTCATTCATTCATTAAATGGAGAATCCAGTGGGTTCTGGTAGTCTTTAACAGTTGATTCTAAGATTTGTATTTGATTATGTATATGTTTTTGCTGTTTGTTCTGTGTTATAGAGACAAAAAGATTGGAGAAGTGGTTTATCCATACATCTCTGTTTTGGATAGATAACTATGTTGTTGTTTGTGTAGAAGTGGTTAGATTATATGGATTCTTCAATTACATTGAGCTGATTTCTGACGTGCTGTTCCTTCTTTTTCCGTAGTGTATTTCTGTATTGTTTTAGTGATTCACCATAGTGAAGGTGTAGGCTCAGGTTTTCTGGGTATCTATGTTTTGGTTGGACAGGTGTTTCTCAGTTTCTTTCTCAAACCATGTGTCATTGATGTCAATTTCCTTTATTTGATAGGGAAGCTGAGAGGTCAAATATTTTGTTTCGGTTTCCTACTGTCAGGTTTATACCTTCACTATTATAGTGGAACATTTTGTCCAGGAAAATGTCTAGGAGGGATTTAATTTGCTGTTGCCTTGTTGTTGTTTTAGCTAGATTTCCACACTACTTTCCTTCCATCTATAGCATTTCTTAATATTATTTAGTTCCTTTGGCCTCAATGCATCACGTTTGAGCAAAGCTCTGTTCATGTAGAGCGGGATTTTGTTTTGATCTGATAGGTGTGTCAGTGGACTGACTGCTCCAAGAGACTTGGTTTTTGTTGGATATTTTGTCATAGTTGTGTCGAGGGGGGTACATATTCCTCTATTGCACTCTTCATCTCTCTCTCCTCTCTCCATTATATTACTCTATGTCTCCCTCTCCACTCTCCTCTCTCCATTATATTACTCTATGTTGCCCTGTCCATTCCTCTCTCCTCTCTCCATTATATTCCTCTCCATCTCTCTCTCTACTCTCTCCATTATATTATTCTATGTCTCCCTCTCCATCTTTCTCTCTTCTCTCTCCATTATATTCATCTGTCTCCCTCTCCATTTCTCTCTCCATTATTTCCTGTCTCCCTCTCCATCTCTCTCTCCTCTCTCCATTATATTCCTCTATGTTGCCCTGTCCATCTCTCTCTCTCCTCTCTCCATTATATTCCTCTATGTTGCCCTGTCAATCTCTCTCTCTCCTCCCTCCATTATATTCCTCTCCATCTCTCTCTCCTGTCTCCATTATATTCCTCTGTCGCCCTCTCCATCTCTCTCTCCTCTCTCCATTATATTCCTCTCCATCACTCTCTCCTCTCTCCATTATATTCCTCTCTCTCCTCTCTCTATGTCTCCCTCTCCATCTCTCTCTCCCCTCTCCATTATATTCCTCTCCATCTCTCTCTCTCTCCATTATATTCATCTGTCTCCCTCTCCATCTCTCTCTCTCTCTCCATTATATTCATCTGTCTCCCTCTCCATCTCTCTCTCTCTCTCTCCATTATATTCATCTGTCTCCCTCTCCATCTCTCTCTCCTCTCTCCATTATATTCCTCTATCCCTGACTCCCTCTCCATCTCTCTCTCCTCTCTCCATTATATATTCCTCTCCATCTCTCTCTCCATTATATTCCTCTATCCCTGACTCCCTCTCCATCCCAGTATAAATATGCTTTATTTCTTCCTATCCCTCCCCCTCCCCCCTCTATTATATGTCTGTCTGTCAGTCTCTCTCACCAAGGGAGGGTTTCTGTCTGTCTCCTTCCCTCCATCTCTCTCTCCAGGGGAGCGTGTCCGTCTGTCTGTCGCTCTCTTTCTTGTTCGCTCTCTCTCTCTCTCCCTCCCTCCCTCCCTCTCTCTCTCTCCCTCACTCACTCAATTTCTCTCTCCAGGGGAGGATGCCTGTCACCCGCCGACCCCCGTCTTTGTCCATGCAGTCGCCATGGAAACTAGACCAGTCCTCAGTATCCACGGTAGAAGTGTGTGTTTGTGCACGTGTGTGTGTGTGTGTGTGTGAGGTGTGGAGACCGAGGCAAGGACACACACATACACACTGTAGGTATCACACACACACACGCACTAAACTGAAGGGCCCTAACCCTGCCAGCCTCTCTACTCATCCAGACTAAGTGTGAAGCCGTGGACAAGCAGGCCTCTCAGCCCACTCTAGCCCAGCAGAGTGCACCATGTGTGGGCAACAAGGCCAAGCCTCTCAGGCTCTCCAGCCTTCCAGCCCTGCATGACCACCCACCCACACACCACTCAGAGGGATAGAGAGAGAGAGATATCTATGGTATTCTTTATGAGTGAGTGTGCAATTGAGCTAGGCGATATGGCAAAAATATATATATATTTTTTTTTAAATGTTGACGTATTTTATTTTCAAAAAACACACATTTATATGACAAGGCTCTGCTCCAGTGTCTGTTGGTTGCCATAGCAATATGGCACCGCTCTCTAGTGCTCTGTCTTCACTGAGCTGAACATGCAAGGCCACCCCAACACACACACACACACACACGCACGCACATAGAACTTGCCTCCCTACATACATAACACCACAGAATAGAGACAGACAGCTAGACAGCGAGACAGCAGCGAGACAGCAGCTCGACAGACAGACAGACAGACAGTTCATGATATTGGGGGATATTTCTTGTTTACATGTCATGGCTTGTCTGATACAATAACCAGACAACTTTTGCTTTGTTTATTAGAGGCTCGACAGGCTGATGGTTTACTGTATCTGGATCCTCGCCACACTGCCCCCTGGAGGATAATGGTCTTATTCCTGTGTAGACTCCAATTCTATCCAGTGCATTCGAAAAGTATTCAGACCCCTTGACATTTTCCACATTTTGCTACGTTACAGAATTATTCTAAAAATGTATTACATCGTTTTTCCCCCTCATGAATCTACACACAATACCCCATAATGACAAAGCAAAATGTTTTTTTCTATGTTTGCAAATTTGTATAATAAATAATTGTGCAAAAGAAAATCAAATTTTAATAAACACTAGATGGCGCTGTTTTGAAGATGTTGGTTGCTATAGAAATAACTTTATTAACATTTACTCTATTACAGACACCTTCATGATAAAATTATATTATACAAAAATGAAACTAAAAAATAAAAAAATATCTACAATATTTTCCTTAAAGTCATTTTTGGGGAGCGTGCTAATATTATGGCCTTTAACAACACAAATACTTAAATACATGTCATTTTGTCCATGCTACATTTTAATTTAAATACTGGTTATTCCTATGGAGGAATGCTCCTTCTGTGGAGTACCAATATGGCTGACCAGTGGCATCAAAACCTCTCATTGGCCAGTACATACATATCATCATATAATGGTGCCTGAGGGGGTGGCTGCCATTTCACGGGCTCTTAACCAACTGTCCTTTGATTTAATATGATTTTTTTAGCATTGTTTTTAACTCATTTTGTACATAACGTTGCTGCTACCGTCTCTTATGATTGAAAAGAGCTTCTGGATGTCAGAACAGCGACTACTCACCTCGAACTGGACAAAGATTTTGTCTTTCATGATTTAATCGACATGAAGGACGTACTGCTTTGTCAAGAGAGACAAGGCCCGGGTCGAAGAATCTCAAACCGGATGCCCTGTCCCGTCATCAGTGTGAGGAAAAGACTGAGTACATACTGAGAAAAAGAGGGAGGACGGCGATTATTAAAAAACAATCAGGACGATCTACAATTAAAACTATCCTACCAACGGGACATTTAAAAACTGCAATATCTTATGTTTAGTCGAGACGTGGCTAAACGACGACACGGATAATATAGAGCTGGCTTGCTTCTCCGTGCGTCTGCAGGACAGAGCAGCTACGTCTGGTAAGACGAGGGGTGTGTGCGTGTATTTGTCAATAACTGCTGGTGCGCGATGTCTAATATTAAAAAAGTCTCGAGGTATTTCTCACCTCAGATAGAATACCTCATGATAAGCTGTAGACCACACTATATACACCAAGAGAGTTCTCATCTATATTATACATAGCCATCTATTTACCACCACAAACCGATGCTGGCACTAAGACCACACTCAACAAGCTGTACATGGCCGTAAACAAACAAGAAAATGCTCATCCCGAAGCGGCGCTCCTAGTGGTCGGGGACTGTAATGCAGAAAATAAACTGTAGACCACCTTTCCTCCACACACATAGACATGTATAAAGGTCGCCCTCCATTTGGCAAATCTGACCATTATTCTATCCTCCTAATTCCTGTTAACAAGCAAAAACTAAAGCAGGAAGTACCAGTGACTCGCTCGATACGGAAAAGCAGTCAGATAACACAGATGCTACGCTACAGGACTGTTTTGCTAGCCTAGACTGGAATATGTTCTGGGATTCATCCAATGGCATTGAGACCACATCATTCACCGGCTTCATAAATAAGTACATCGTCAAAGTTTTCCTCACAGTGACTGTAAG
Source organism: Oncorhynchus masou masou (assembly GCF_036934945.1). NCBI lineage: Eukaryota > Metazoa > Chordata > Actinopteri > Salmoniformes > Salmonidae > Oncorhynchus > Oncorhynchus masou. The sequence continues at coordinate 7,299,509 of NC_088223.1, read as the reverse complement.
TACATTTCCCAACCAGAAGCCATGGATTACAGGCAACATCTGCATCGAGCTCAAGGCTAGAGCTTCAACTGTCAAGGAGTGAGACACTAATCCGGACGCTTGAAGCATACATGAGAGCACCAGCTGTTCTGAATGACTGTGTGATGTATGCTCTCCGTAGCCGATGTGAGCAAGACCTTTTCAATAGGTCAATATTCACAAAGCCGCGGAGCCAGATGGATTACCAGGACGTGTTCTGGAAGCATGTGAGGACCAACTGTCAAGTGTCTACTCAGCCTGTCGCTGACCGAGTCTGTAATACCTACATGTTTCAAACAGACCACCATAGTCCCTGTGTCCAAGAAAATGAATGTAACCTCCCTAAATGATTCCGCCCCGTAGCACTCACGCCTGTCACACCCTGATCTGTTTCACCTGTCTTTGTGATTGTCTCCACCCCCCCTCCAGGTGTCGCCCATCTTCCCCATTATTCACTGTGTATTCATACATGTGTTCTCAATTTGTGTTGCCAGTTTCTTCTTGTCAACCAGCATTTTTTTCTTTCTACTTTGCCCACTGTCTTTTTATCATCCTCCTGGTTTTGACCCTTGACCTGTCCTGTTTCTGAGCCTGCCTGCCTGACCACTCTGCCTGCCCCTGAAACTTACCTGTCCTGTTTTTGAGCCAGCCTGCCTGACCACTCTGCCTGCCCCTGACCCTTGACCTGTCCTGTTTCTGAGCCCGCCTGCCTGACCACTCTGCCTGCCCCTGACCCTTACCTGTCCTGTTTCTGAGCCCGCCTGCCTGACCACTCTGCCAGCCCCTGACCCCTACCTGTCCTGTTTCTGAGCCCGCCTGCCTGACCACTCTGCCTGTCCTGTTTCTGAGCCTGCCTGCCTGACCACTCTGCCTGTCCTGTTTCTGAGCCCGTCTGCCTTACCACTCTGACTGCCCCTGACCCTTAGCCTGCCTGCCTGCCTGCCTGCCTCCTGTACCTTTGCCCCACCTCTGGGCTTCCAACCTCTAACTGACCTGACCCTGCCGTCCTGAACCTTTGACCCACCTCTGGGCTACCAACCTCTGACTGACCTGACCCTGAGCCTGCCTGCCGTCCTGAATCTTTGACCCACCTCTGGGCTACCAACCTCTAACTGACCTGACCCTGCCGTCCTGAACCTTTGACCCACCTCTGGGCTACCAACCTCTGACTGACCTGACCCTGAGCCTGCCGTCCTGAACCTTTGCCCCACCTCTGGGCTTCCAACCTCTGACTGACCTGACCCTGACCCTGCCGTCCTGAACCTTTGCCCCACCTCTGGGCTTCCAACCTCTGACTGACCTGACCCTGACCCTGCCGTCCTGAACCTTTGCCCCACCTCTGGGCTACCAACCTCTGACTGACCTGACCCTGAGCCTGCCGTCCTGAACCTTTGACCCACCTCTGGCTACCAACCTCTGACTGACCTGACCCTGCCTGCCTGCCGTCCTGAACCTTTGACCCACCTCTGGGCTACCAACCTCTGACTGACCTGACCCTGAGCCTGCCTGCCGTCCTGAATCTTTGCCCCAATACTCTGGATTATAAACCCCTGCCTGCCTTGACATGTCATTTGCCTGCCCCTGTTGCTGTGATACATATTGTTACTTCGACACAGTCTGTATCTGGGTCTTACCTTCAAACCTGATAACGTTGGAGGCCATGAAGTGATTTGAAAGGCTGGTCATGACTCACAACACCATCATGCCAGAAACCCTAGAACCACTCCAATTTGCATACCGCCACAACACAGTGCCCTTCCCAACATTGTCAAAAGTAACACAGATGTGTTAAGATCATCACAAAGCTAAGGACTCTGGGACTAAACACCTCCTTCTGGAACTGAATCCTGGACTTCCTGACGGGCCGCCCCCCGGTGGTGAGGGTAGGTAACAACACATCTGCCACAGTGATCCTCAACACTGGGGCCCCTCGGGTGTGCGTGCTTTGGCCCCTCCTGTACTTCCTGTTCTCCCATGACTGCATGGCCAAGCACAACTCCAACACCATCACACCATCATAAAGATTTGGCACGGGTCCCCAGATCCTCAAAAACGTCTACAACTGCACCATTGAGAGTATCCTGATGGGTTGCATCACTGCCTGATATGGGAACTGCTTGGCATTTGACTGTAAAGAGCTTCAGAGGGTAGTGTGAACGGCCTAGAACATCACTGGGGCCAAGCTTCCTGACATCCAGGACCTATATACTAGGTGGTGTCAGAGGAAGGCCCCCCAAAAAATCAAATACTTTAGTCATCCAAACCATAGACTAGGTCAAAAAGGCTACTTAACAAAAATGCTGAACAATTAATCAAATGGCAACACAGACTAATTACATTGACCCTGCCCCCCTCCCTTTGGTTTTACACTGCTGCTACTCGCTGTTAATAATGTACACATAGTCACTTTACAAAATACCTCGACTAACCTGTACCCCCGCACATTGACTAGGTACCGATACACCCTTGAATATAGTTATTATATAATTTTACTTTTTGATTAGATTTTTTTTTCTTTAGTATATTTATTAAATACATCATTGGTAAACTCCCTCTAAAAAATCTGTAATTGCCACATTAGGACACTAGATGGCAACACAGATCAACATGTTACAGTTTTTTATTTATTTAACAAGGCAAGTCTGTTGAGAACAAATTCTTATTTTCAATGATGGCCTAGGAACAGTGGGTTAACTGCCTGTTCAGGGGCAGAACGACAGATTTTTACCTTGACAGCTCGGGGATTCGATGTTGCAACCTTTCGGTTACAAGTCCAGCGCTCTAATTACTAGGCTACCTGCCGTCCTCTCTGACTGACTGACTGTCATTGAGGATAAACCCGTGACGTGAGATATGTGAGCCAGTGTTCAGTATATATACATCATTAATGAAACGGAAAAGGACGGTAAATAGTAAATAGAGGATTTTTCAAGTGTGTTTAACCCACCAGCAAATATCAAATAGCAAACTGAAATGTCATGGGGGGAGGGATAGAGGAAGGGATGGGGAAGGATGTATAGAGGAAGGGATGGGGAAGGATATACAGAGGAAGGGATGGGGAAGGATATACAGAGGAAGGGATGGGGAAGGATGGATAGAGGAAGGATGGATAGAGGAAGGGATGGGGAAGGATGTATAGAGGAAGGGATGGGGAAGGATGTATAGAGGAAGGGATGGGGAAGGATATACAGAGGAAGGGATGGGGAAGGATGGATAGAGGAAGGATGGATAGAGGAAGGGATGGGGAAGGATGTATAGAGGAAGGGATGGGGAAGGATGTATAGAGGAAGGGATGGGGAAGGATATACAGAGGAAGGGATGGGGAAGGATGGATAGAGGAAGGATGGATAGAGGAAGGGATTGGGAAGGATGGATAGAGGAAGGGATGGGGAAGGATGGATAGAGGAAGGGATGGGGAAGGATGGATAGAGGAAGGGATGGGGAAGGATGGATAGAGGAAGGGATGGGGAAGGATGGATAGAGGAAGGGATAGGGAAGAATGGATAGAGGAAGGGATGGGGAAGGATGGATAGAGGAAGGGATGGGGAAGGATGGATAGAGGAAGGGGGATAGAGGAAGGGATAGGGAAGGATGGATAGAGGAAGGGATGGGGAAGGATGGATAGAGGAAGGGATAGGGAAGGATGGATAGAGGAAGGGATGGGGAAGGATGGATAGAGGAAGGGATAGGGAAGGATGGATAGAGGAAGGGATGGGGAAGGATGGATAGAGGAAGGGATGGGGAAGGATGGATAGAGGAAGGGATAGGGAAGGATGGATAGAGGAAGGGATGGGGAAGGATGGATAGAGGAAGGGATAGGGAAGGATGGATAGAGGAAGGGGGATAGAGGAAGGGATAGGGAAGGATGGATAGAGGAAGGGATGGGGAAGGATGGATAGAGGAAGGGATGGGGAAGATATGGATAGAGGAAGGGAGGGATAGAGGAAGGGATGGGGAAGGATAGATAGAGGAAGGGATGGTTAAGGATGGATAGAGGAAGGGATGGAGGGAAGGTGCAAAGGGTGGAGGGAAGGAGGTATAGAGCGAGGGATGGAGGGAAGGAGGGAAAGAGGGATATAGTGAGGGATGGAGGGAAGGAGGTATAGAGCGAGAGATGGAGGGAAGGAGGTATAGAGCGAGTGATGGAGGGAAGGAGGTATAGAGCGAGGGATGGAGGGAAGGAGGGAAAGAGGGATAGAGTGAGGGATGGAGGGAAGGAGGTATAGAGCGAGAGATGGAGGGAAGGAGCGAGGGGTGGAGGGAAGGAGGTATAGAGCGAGGGATGGAGGGAAGGAGGTATAGAGCGAGTGATGGAATGAAGGAAGTATAGAGCGAGGGATGGAATGAAGGAAGTATAGAGCGAGGGGTGGGGATGGAGGGAAGGAGCGAGGGATGGAATGAAGGAAGTATAGAGCGAGGGATGGAATGAAGGAAGTATAGAGCGAGGGGTGGGGATGGAGGGAAGGAGCGAGGGATGGAGGGAAGGAGGGATAGAGCGAGGGATGGAGGGAAGGAGGAATAGAGCGAGAGATGGAGGGAAGGAGTGATAGACTGAGGGATGGAGGGAATGAGGTATAGAGTGAGAGATGGAGCGAAGGAGGTATAGAGCGAGAGATGGAGGGAAGGAGGTATAGAGCGAGAGATGGAGGGAAGGAGTGATAGACCGAGGGATGGAGGGAAGGAGTGATAGACCGAGGGATGGAGGGAAGGAGCGAGGGGTGAAGGGAAGGAGGTGTAGAGCGAGGGATGGAGGGAAGGAGGTATAGAGCGAGGGATGGAGGGAAGGAGGGAAAGAGGGATAGAGTGAGGGATGGAGGGAAGCAGGTATAGAGCGAGAGATGGAGGGAAGGAGCGAGGGGTGGAGGGAAGGAGGTATAGAGCGAGGGATGGAGGGAAGGAGGTATAGAGCGAGGGATGGAATGAAGGAAGTATAGAGCGAGGGATAGAGCGAGGGATGAAGGGAAGGAGCGAGGGGTGGGGATGGAGGGAAGGAGCGAGGGATGGAGGGAAGGAGGGATAGAGCGAGGGATGGAGGGAAGGAGGTATAGAGCGAGGGATGGAGGGAAGGTGGTATAGAGCGAGGGATTGAGGGAAGGAGGGATAGAGCAAGAGATGGTGGGAAGGAGTGATAGACCGAGTGATGGAGGGAAGGAGTGATAGACCGAGTGATGGAGGGAAGGAGGTATAGAGCGAGGGATGGAGGGAAGGAGGTATAGAGCGTGAGATGGAGGGAAGGAGTAATAGACCGAGGGATGGAGGGAAGGAGCGAGGGATGGAGGGAAGGAGGTAAGGAGCGAGGGATGGAGGGAAGGAGGTATAGAGCGAGGGATGGAGGGAAGGAGGTATAGAGCGAGGGATGGAGGGAAGGAGGTATAGAGCGAGGGATGGAGGGAAGGAGGTATAGAGCGAGGGATGGAGGGAAGGAGGTATAGAGCGAGGGATGGAGGGAAGGAGGTATAGAGCGAGGGATGGAGGGAAGGAGGTATAGAGCGAGGGATGGAGGGAAGGAGGTATAGAGCGAGGGATGGAGGGAAGGAGGTATAGAGCGAGGGATGGAGGGAAGGAGGGAAAGAGGGATAGAGTGAGGGATGGAGGGAAGGAGGTATAGAGCGAGAGATGGAGGGAAGGAGTGATAGACCGAGGGATGGAGGGAAGGAGCGAGTGGTGGAGGGAAGGAGGTATAGAGCGAGGGATGGAGGGAAGGAGGTATAGAGCGAGGGATGGAATGAAGGAGGTATAGAGCGAGGGATGGAGGGATAGAGCGAGGGATGAAGAGAAGGAGCGAGGGGTGGAGGGATAGAGCGAGGGATGAAGGGAAGGAGCGAGGGGTGGAGGGATGGAGGGAAAGAGCGAGGGATGGAGGGAAGTAGGGATAGAGCGAGGGATGGAGGGAAGGAGGTATAGAGCGAGGGATGGAGGGAAGGAGGTATAGAGCGAGGGATGGAGGGAAGGTGGTAAAGAGCGAGGGATGGAGGGAAGGAGGGATAGAGCGAGAGATGGTGGGAAGGAGTGATAGACCGAGTGATGGAGGGAAGGAGGTATAGAGCGAGGGATGGAGGGAAGGAGGTATAGAACGAGGGATGGAGGGAAGGAGGTATAGAGCGAGAGATGGAGGGAAGTAGTAATAGACCGAGGGATGGAGGGAAGGAGCGAGGGATGGAGGGAAGGAGGGATAGAGCAAGGGATGGAGGGAAGGAGGTATAGAGCGAGAGATGGTGGGAAGGAGGTATAGAGCGAGGCATGGAGGGAAGGATGCCAGAGTGTCCCCTGGCAGATGATACTTCTGGGCAGCCAGCCGAGCTTCAGTGTCTGATTACATCCCAAATGGCATCCAATTCCCTACGTAGTGCACTACTTTAGACCAGAGCCCTATGACACCCTATACAGTGCACTACTTCAGACCAGAGGCATATTCCCTACATAGCACACTATTTTAGACCAGAGCCCTATTCCCGTTATAGTAGACCTATCTCTCTCTCTCCCTCTCACTCAGTGTTTCTCTGCGCTCAATACAGAAGCCACCCCCCCCCCCCCCCAATGGAGAGAGAGGGATGGACAGAGGAGGGTTTACTGTATAGCAGCATAAAGAAACAGAAAGGAGGGAGAGGAGTGAATCCATGTGTGTGTGCGTGTCTTTGCGCGTGTGTGTGTGGGGGTATATATGTTTGTGTGGGTAAAAATGTGTGTGTGTGTGTGTGTGTGTGGGTATATATGTGTGTGTGGGTAAAAATGTGTGTGTGTGTGGGTATATATGTGTGTGTGGGTAAAAATGTGTGTGTGTGTGCATCTGTGTGTGTTTGTGTTAAAAACCAAAGCCGGTAGCAACATCCATGACGTGTAGATGAGCAGACGGGTCACCTATATATATATATATATATATATATAGGTGAGAGAGAGAGATAGAAATAGAGAAAACAAAAAGAGAATTACTTGACACATTGGAAACAATTAACAAAAAAACAGAGCAAACTAGAATGCTATTTGGCCCTAAACAGAGAGTATACAGTGGCAGAATACCTGACCAATGTGACTGACCCAAAATTAAGGAACACTTTGACTATGACCTGGCTCTCAAGAGAAGACAGGCTATGTGCTCACTGCCCACAAAATTAGGTGGAAACTGAGCTGCACTTCCTAACCTCCTGACAAATGTATGACCATATTAGAGAGACATATTTCCCTCAGATTACACAGATCCACAAAGAATTTGAAAACAAATCCAATTTTGACAAACTCCCATATCTACTCGGTGAAATTCCACAGTGTGCCATCAGAGCAGCAAGATTTGTGACCTGTTGCCACGAGAAAAGGGCAACCAGTGAAGAACACACACCATTGTAAATACAACCCATATTTATGCTTATTTACTTTATCTTGTGTCCTTCACCATTTGTACATTGTTAAAACACTGTATATATATATAATATGACATTTGTAATGTCTTTATTGTTTTGAAACTTCTGTATGTGTAATGTTTACTGTTTATTTTTATTGTTTATTTCACTTTATATATTCACTTTATATATTATCTACCTCACTTGCTTTGGCAATGTTAACACACGTTTCCCATGCCAATAAAGCCCTTGAATTGAATTGAATTGAAATACTGTAGAATAAAGCGGGAAAGAAAGAGGGAGAGAGACTGTAGAATAAAGCGGGAGAGAGAGAGATACTGTAGAATAAAGAGAGAGAGAGAGATACTGTAGAATAAAGAGAGAGAGAGAGAGATACTGTAGAATAAAGTGAGAGAGAGAGATACTGTAGAATAAAGTGAGAGAGAGAGACTGTAGAATAAAGTGAGAGAGAGAGATACTGTAGAATAAAGAGAGAGAGATACTGTAGAATAAAGTGAGAGAGAGAGATACTGTAGAATAAAGAGAGAGAGAGAGAGATACTGTAGAATAAAGAGAGAGAGAGAGATACTGTAGAATAAAGAGAGAGAGAGAGATACTGTAGAATAAAGAGAGAGAGAGAGATACTGTAGAATAAAGAGAGAGAGAGATACTGTAGAATAAAGAGAGAGAGAGAGATACTGTAGAATAAAGAGAGAGAGAGAGAGACTGTAGAATAAAGAGAGAGAGAGAGAGACTGTAGAATAAAGAGAGAGAGAGAGATACTGTAGAATAAAGAGAGAGAGAGAGAGACTGTAGAATAAAGAGAGAGATAGATACTGTAGAATAAAGAGAGAGAGAGAGATACTGTAGAATAAAGAGAGAGAGAGAGAGACTGTAGAATAAAAGAGAGAGAGAGAGACTGTAGAATAAAGAGAGAGAGAGAGATACTGTAGAATAAAGAGAGAGAGAGAGAGACTGTAGAATAAAGAGAGAGAGAGAGACTGTAGAATAAAGAGAGAGAGAGAGAGACTGTAGAATAAAGAGAGAGAGAGATACTGTAGAATAAAGCGGGAGAGAGAGAGACTGTAGAATAAAGTGGGAGAGAGAGAGACTGTAGAATAAAGTGAGAGAGAGAGAGACTGTAGAATAAAGTGAGAGAGAGAGATACTGTAGAATAAAGTGAGAGAGAGAGAGATACTGTAGAATACAGCGGGAGAGAGAGATACTGTAGAATAAAGTGGGAGAGAGAGATACTGTAGAATAAAGTGGGAGAGAGAGATACTGTAGAATAAAGAGAGAGAGAGAGACTGTAGAATAAAGCGGGAGAGAGAGATACTGTAGAATAAAGTGGGAGAGAGAGATACTGTAGAATAAAGTGGGAGAGAGAGATACTGTAGAATAAAGTGGGAGAGAGAGATACTGTAGAATAAAGTGGGAGAGAGAGAGACTGTAGAATAAAGCGGGAGAGAGAGATACTGTAGAATAAAGTGGGAGAGAGAGATACTGTAGAATAAAGCGGGAGAGAGAGATACTGTTGAATAAAGTGGGAGAGAGAGAGAGAGAGAGATACTGTAGAATAAAGTGGGAGAGAGAGAGATACTGTAGAATAAAGTGGGAGAGAGAGATACTGTAGAATAAAGAGAGAGAGAGATACTGTAGAATACAGCGGGAGAGAGAGAGATACTGTAGAATAAAGTGGGAGAGAGAGATACTGTAGAATAAAGCGGGAGAGAGAGATACTGTAGAATAAAGAGAGAGAGAGATACTGTAGAATACAGCGGGAGAGAGAGAGATACTGTAGAATAAAGAGAGAGAGAGAGACTGTTGAATAAAGTGGGAGAGAGAGATACTGTAGAATAAAGTGGGAGAGAGAGATACTGTAGAATAAAGAGAGAGAGAGAGAGACTGTTGAATAAAGTGGGAGAGAGAGATACTGTAGAATAAAGTGGGAGAGAGAGATACTGTAGAATAAAGCGGGAGAGAGAGAGAGAGAGAGAGAGACTGTAGAATACAGCGGGAGAGAGAGAGATACTGTAGAATAAAGCGGGAGAGAGAGAGACTGTAGAATAAAGCGGGAGAGAGAGAGACTGTTGAATAAAGTGAGAGAGAGAGATACTGTAGAATAAAGCGGGAGAGAGAGAGACTGTAGAATAAAGCGGGAGAGAGAGAGACTGTAGAATAAAGTGAGAGAGAGAGAGACTGTAGAATAAAGTGGGAGAGAGAGAGACTGTTGAATAAAGAGAGAGAGAGAGATACTGTAGAATAAAGCGGGAGAGAGAGATACTGTAGAATAAAGTGAGAGAGAGAGATACTGTAGAATAAAGTGAGAGAGAGAGATACTGTAGAATAAAGAGAGAGAGAGAGATACTGTAGAATAAAGTGAGAGAGAGAGATACTGTAGAATAAAGAGAGAGAGAGAGATACTGTAGAATAAAGCGGGAGAGAGAGATACTGTAGAATAAAGCGGGAGAGAGAGAGACTGTAGAATAAAGTGAGAGAGAGAGAGAGAGAGAGATACTGTAGAATAAAGTGAGAGAGAGAGATACTGTAGAATAAAGCGGGAGAGAGAGAGACTGTAGAATAAAGTGAGAGAGAGAGAGAGAGAGAGATACTGTAGAATAAAGTGAGAGAGAGAGATACTGTAGAATAAAGAGAGAGAGAGAGATACTGTAGAATAAAGCGGGAGAGAGAGAGACTGTAGAATAAAGCGGGAGAGAGAGATACTGTAGAATAAAGCGGGAGAGAAAGAGACTGTTGAATAAAGTGGGAGAGAGAGAGACTGTAGAATAAAGTGAGAGAGAGAGAGACTGTAGAATAAAGTGAGAGAGAGAGATACTGTAGAATAAAGTGGGAGAGAGAGATACTGTAGAATAAAGCGGGAGAGAGAGATACTGTAGAATAAAGTGAGAGAGAGAGAGACTGTAGAATAAAGTGAGAGAGAGAGAGACTGTAGAATAAAGTGAGAGAGAGAGAGACTGTAGAATAAAGTGAGAGAGAGAGAGACTGTAGAATAAAGAGAGAGAGAGATACTGTAGAATAAAGCGGGAGAGAGAGATACTGTAGAATAAAGCGGAGAGAGAGAGATACTGTAGAATAAAGCGGGAGAGAGAGAGACTGTAGAATAAAGTGGGAGAGAGAGAGACTGTAGAATAAAGTGGGAGAGAGAGAGACTGTAGAATAAAGCGGGAGAGAGAGATACTGTAGAATAAAGCGGGAGAGAGAGAGACTGTAGAATAAAGCGGGAGAGAGAGAGACTGTAGAATAAAGCGGGAGAGAGAGAGGGAGAGAGAGAGACTGTAGAATAAAGCGGGAGAGAGAGAGACTGTAGAATAAAGCGGGAGAGAGAGAGACTGTAGAATAAAGCCTGAGAGAGAGAGACTGTAGAATAAAGCGGGAGAGAGAGATACTGTAGAATAAAGCGGGAGAGAGAGAGACTGTTGAATAAAGTGGGAGAGAGAGAGACTGTTGAATAAAGTGAGAGAGAGAGAGACTGTTGAATAAAGTGGGAGAAAGAGATACTGTAGAATAAAGCGGGAGAGAGAGAGACTGTAGAATAAAGCGGGAGAGAGAGAGACTGTTGAATAAAGCGGGAGAGAGAGAGGGAGAGAGAGAGACTGTTGAATAAAGCGGGAGAGAGAGAGGGAGAGAGAGATACTGTAGAATAAAGCGGGAGAGAGAGAGACTGTTGAATAAAGTGGGAGAGAGAGAGACTGTTGAATAAAGTGAGAGAGAGAGAGAGACTGTTGAATAAAGTGGGAGAAAGAGATACTGTAGAATAAAGCGGGAGAGAGAGAGACTGTAGAATAAAGCGGGAGAGAGAGAGACTGTAGAATAAAGTGGGAGAGAGAGAGACTGTTGAATAAAGCGGGAGAGAGAGAGGGAGAGAGAGAGACTGTTGAATAAAGCGGGAGAGAGAGAGGGAGAGAGAGAGACTGTAGAATAAAGCAGGAGAGAGAGAGAGAGATACTGTTGAATAAAGCGGGAGAGAGAGAGACTGTAGAATAAAGCGGGAGAGAGAGAGACTGTAGAATAAAGCGGGAGAGAGAGAGGGAGAGAGAGAGACTGTAGAATAAAGCGGGAGAGAGAGAGGGAGAGAGAGAGACTGTAGAATAAAGCGGGAGAGAGAGAGGGAGAGAGAGAGACTGTAGAATAAAGCGGGAGAGAGAGAGACTGTAGAATAAAGCGGGAGAGAGAGAGACTGTAGAATAAAGCGGGAGAGAGAGAGACTGTAGAATAAAGCGGGAGAGAGAGAGGGAGAGAGAGAGACTGTAGAATAAAGTGGGAGAGAGAGAGACTGTAGAATAAAGCGGGAGAGAGAGATACTGTAGAATAAAGCGGGAGAGAGAGAGGGAGAGAGAGAGACTGTAGAATAAAGTGGGAGAGAGAGAGACTGTAGAATAAAGCGGGAGAGAGAGAGACTGTAGAATAAAGCGGGAGAGAGAGAGGGAGAGAGAGAGACTGTAGAATAAAGTGGGAGAGAGAGAGACTGTAGAATAAAGCGGGAGAGAGAGATACTGTAGAATAAAGCGGGAGAGAGAGAGACTGTAGAATAAAGCGGGAGAGAGAGAGACTGTAGAATAAAGCGGGAGAGAGAGAGGGAGAGAGAGAGACTGTAGAATAAAGCGGGAGAGAGAGAGACTGTAGAATAAAGCGGGAGAGAGAGAGACTGTAGAATAAAGCGGGAGAGAGAGAGACTGTAGAATAAAGCGGGAGAGAGAGAGACTGTAGAATAAAGCGGGAGAGAGAGAGACTGTAGAATAAAGTGGGAGAGAGAGAGACTGTAGAATAAAGCGGGAGAGAGAGAGGGAGAGAGAGAGACTGTAGAATAAAGTGGGAGAGAGAGAGACTGTAGAATAAAGCGGGAGAGAGAGAGACTGTAGAATAAAGCGGGAGAGAGAGAGGGAGAGAGAGAGACTGTAGAATAAAGTGGGAGAGAGAGAGACTGTAGAATAAAGTGGGAGAGAGAGAGACTGTAGAATAAAGTGGGAGAGAGAGAGACTGTAGAATAAAGCGGGAGAGAGAGAGGGAGAGAGAGAGACTGTAGAATAAAGTGGGAGAGAGAGAGACTGTAGAATAAAGTGGGAGAGAGAGAGACTGTAGAATAAAGCGGGAGAGAGAGAGGGAGAGAGAGAGACTGTAGAATAAAGTGGGAGAGAGAGAGACTGTAGAATAAAGCGGGAGAGAGAGATACTGTAGAATAAAGCGGGAGAGAGAGAGACTGAAGAATAAAGCGGGAGAGAGAGAGACTGTAGAATAAAGCGGGAGAGAGAGATAGAGAGATACTGTAGAATAAAGAGGGAGAGAGAGAGACTGTAGAATAAAGCGGGAGAGAGAGAGACTGTAGAATAAAGCGGGAGAGAGAGAGACTGTAGAATAAAGCGGGAGAGAGAGAGACTGTAGAATAAAGCGGGAGAGAGAGAGACTGTAGAATAAAGCGGGAGAGAGAGAGACTGTTGAATAAAGTGAGAGAGAGAGATACTGTAGAATAAAGCGGGAGAGAGAGAGACTGTAGAATAAAGTGGGAGAGAGAGAGACTGTAGAATAAAGCGGGAGAGAGAGATAGAGAGATACTGTAGAATAAAGCGGGAGAGAGAGAGACTGTAGAATAAAGCGGGAGAGAGAGAGACTGTAGAATAAAGCGGGAGAGAGAGAGACTGTTGAATAAAGTGGGAGAGAGAGAGACTGTAGAATAAAGCGGGAGAGAGAGAGGAGAGAGAGAGACTGTAGAATAAAGCGGGAGAGAGAGAGACTGTAGAATAAAGTGGGAGAGAGAGAGACTGTAGAATAAAGTGAGAGAGAGAGATACTGTAGAATAAAGCGGGGAGAGAGAGAGACTGTTGAATAAAGTGAGAGAGAGAGACTGTAGAATAAAGCGGGAGAGAGAGATACTGTAGAATAAAGCGGGAGAGAGATACTGTAGAATAAAGCGGGAGAGAGAGAGACTGTTGAATAAAGTGGGAGAGAGAGAGACTGTTGAATAAAGTGAGAGAGAGAGAGACTGTTGAATAAAGTGGGAGAAAGAGATACTGTAGAATAAAGCGGGAGAGAGAGAGACTGTAGAATAAAGCGGGAGAGAGAGATACTGTAGAATAAAGCGGGAGAGAGAGAGACTGTAGAATAAAGCGGGAGAGAGAGATACTGTAGAATAAAGCGGGAGAGAGAGATACTGTAGAATAAAGCGGGAGAGAGAGATACTGTAGAATAAAGCGGGAGAGAGAGAGACTGTAGAATAAAGCGGGAGAGAGAGAGGGAGAGAGAGAGACTGTAGAATAAAGCGGGAGAGAGAGAGACTGTTGAATAAAGTGGGAGAGAGAGAGACTGTAGAATAAAGCGGAGAGAGAGAGGGAGAGAGAGAGACTGTAGAATAAAGCGGGAGAGAGAGAGACTGTAGAATAAAGCGGGAGAGAGAGAGACTGTAGAATAAAGCGGAGAGAGAGAGGGAGAGAGAGAGACTGTAGAATAAAGCCTGAGAGAGAGAGACTGTAGAATAAAGCGGGAGAGAGAGATACTGTAGAATAAAGCGGGAGAGAGAGAGACTGTTGAATAAAGTGGGAGAGAGAGAGACTGTTGAATAAAGTGAGAGAGAGAGAGACTGTTGAATAAAGTGGGAGAAAGAGATACTGTAGAATAAAGTGAGAGAGAGAGAGACTGTAGAATAAAGCCTGAGAGAGAGAGACTGTAGAATAAAGCGGGAGAGAGAGATACTGTAGAATAAAGCGGGAGAGAGAGATACTGTAGAATAAAGCGGGAGAGAGAGAGACTGTTGAATAAAGTGGGAGAGAGAGAGACTGTTGAATAAAGTGAGAGAGAGAGAGACTGTTGAATAAAGTGGGAGAAAGAGATACTGTAGAATAAAGCGGGAGAGAGAGAGACTGTAGAATAAAGCGGGAGAGAGAGAGACTGTTGAATAAAGCGGGAGAGAGAGAGGGAGAGAGAGAGACTGTTGAATAAAGCGGGAGAGAGAGAGGGAGAGAGAGAGACTGTAGAATAAAGCGGGAGAGAGAGATAGAGAGATACTGTAGAATAAAGCAGGAGAGAGAGAGACTGTAGAATAAAGCGGGAGAGAGAGAGGGAGAGAGAGAGACTGTAGAATAAAGCGGGAGAGAGAGATACTGTAGAATAAAGTGGGAGAGAGAGAGACTGTAGAATAAAGTGGGAGAGAGAGAGACTGTAGAATAAAGCGGGAGAGAGAGAGACTGTAGAATAAAGCGGAGAGAGAGAGACTGTAGAATAAAGCGGGAGAGAGAGATACTGTAGAATAAAGCGGAGAGAGAGATACTGTAGAATAAAGCGGGAGAGAGAGATACTGTAGAATAAAGCGGGAGAGGGAGAGACTGTAGAATAAAGCGGGAGAGAGAGATACTGTAGAATAAAGCGGGAGAGAGAGATACTGTAGAATAAAGTGGGAGAGAGAGAGAGAGAGAGAGAGACTGTAGAATAAAGCGGGAGAGAGAGAGACTGTAGAATAAAGCGGGAGAGAGAGAGACTGTAGAATAAAGCGGGAGAGAGAGAGACTGTAGAATAAAGCGGGAGAGAGAGAGACTGTAGAATAAAGCGGGAGAGAGAGAGACTGTTGAATAAAGTGAGAGAGAGAGATACTGTAGAATAAAGCGGGAGAGAGAGAGACTGTAGAATAAAGTGGGAGAGAGAGAGACTGTAGAATAAAGCGGGAGAGAGAGAGACTGTAGAATAAAGCGGGAGAGAGAGAGACTGTTGAATAAAGTGGGAGAGAGAGAGACTGTAGAATAAAGCGGGAGAGAGAGAGACTGTAGAATAAAGCGGGAGAGAGAGAGACTGTTGAATAAAGTGGGAGAGAGAGAGACTGTAGAATAAAGCGGGAGAGAGAGAGGGAGAGAGAGAGACTGTAGAATAAAGCGGGAGAGAGAGAGACTGTAGAATAAAGTGGGAGAGAGAGAGACTGTAGAATAAAGTGAGAGAGAGAGATACTGTAGAATAAAGCGGGAGAGAGAGAGACTGTTGAATAAAGTGAGAGAGAGAGAGACTGTAGAATAAAGCGGGAGAGAGAGATACTGTAGAATAAAGCAAGAGAGAGAGATACTGTAGAATAAAGCGAGAGAGAGAGATAGAGAGATACTGTAGAATAAAGCGAGAGAGAAAGAGACTGTTGAATAAAGTGAGAGAGAGAGATAGAGAGATACTGTAGAATAAAGAGAGATAGAGAGATACTGTAGAATAAAGAGAGAGAGATAGAGAGAGATATACTGTAGAATAAAGCAAGAGAGAGATATTGTAGAATAAGGTGAGAGAGAGAGATAGAGAGAAATACTGTAGAATAAAGCGAGAGAGAGGGAAGGAGAGAGATACTGTAGAATAAAGTGAGAGAAAGATAGAGAGAGATACTGTAGAATAAAGCGAGAGAGGGACAGGGAGAAAGAGATACTGTAGAATAAAGCGAGAGAGAGAGAGAAAGAAACATAAAGGGAGAAGGAAAGAAAGCAAGAAAGAAAGACAGAGTAGAGAGAGAAAGTGAGACGGAGAGTTATAGCTACAGTCTACTCTAATTTATCATTACTGTCCATTAGAGGTCACATGACTCCATCATGGCGGCCCTGACCAGCCAGACACACTGCATTATGAGTAGTATGGAGGCTCTTAGTTCACTGACGGATGGGGTGAGGCTACAAGATTCCCATCTCTTCTTTTTTCTATCCCTTCTTCATCTCGTCCTCCATATTTCTCTCTGTAAAGTGATGAATGGTAGGAATATCACTCTACAGTAACATCATTATACAGTAACATCACTCTACAGTAACATCATTATACAGTAACATCATTATACAGTAACATCACTCTACAGTAACATCACTCTACAGTAACATCATTATACAGTAACATTATGCATTATCATTATACAGTAACATCATTATACAATAACATCATTATACAATACCATCATTATACAGTAACATCACTCTACAGTAACATCATTATACAGTAGCATCATTATACAGTAACATCACTCTACAGTAACATCATTATACAGTAACATTATTATACAGTAACATCATTATACAGTAACATCACTCTACAGTAGCATCATTATACAGTAACATCACTCTACAGTAACATTATACAGTAACATCATTATACAGTAACATCACTCTACAGTAACATTATACAGTAACATCATTATACAGTAACATTATTATACAGTAACATCATTATACAGTAACATTATTATACAGTAACATCATTATACAGTAACATCACTCTACAGTAACATCATTATACAGTAACATCATTATACAGTAACATCACTCTACAGTAACATCATTATACAGTAACATCACTGTACAGTAACATCATTATACAGTAACATTATTATACAGTAACATCATTATACAGTAACATCACTCTACAGTAGAATCATTATACAGTAACATCACTCTACAGTAACATCATTATACAGTAACATCACTCTACAGTAACATCATTATACAGTAACATCACTCTACAGTAACATCACTCTACAGTAACATCATTATACAGTAACATCATTATACAGTAACATCATTATACAGTAACATCATTATACAGTAACATCACTCTACAGTAACATCATTATACAGTAACATTATTATACAGTAACATCATTATACAGTAATATCACTCTACAGTAGCATCATTATACAGTAACATTATGCATTATCATTATACAGTAACATCATTATACAATAACATCATTATACAATACCATCATTATACAGTAACATCATTATACAATAACATCATTATACAATACCATCATTATACAGTAACATCACTCTACAGTAACATCATTATACAGTAACATTATTATACAGTAACATCATTATACAGTAACATCACTCTACAGTAGCATCATTATACAGTAACATCACTCTACAGTAACATCATTATACAATACCATCATTATACAGTAACATCACTCTACAGTAGCATCATTATACATTAACATCATAATACAGTAACATCATTATACAGTAACAAGTGACTGGTTTGAGGAGCTATTTGGCGTCGCAGCTAGCGTAGCTGCAAGCTAGCTGGACATCAAGCTCGTGAGGTGCCCTGGAATGCAGCCCGTGAAGCGGTTCGCCATTGTGGCTGAGACCGTGGATTGTCCCGGGTTATTGGCTGTCTCGATCCCTGCTGTTTGCTGTTTTCAATTTTCCCCATGACCTGCCCTGTCTGGAACTGAGAGGATGAACAGCCTAACACACGTTGCTAGCTACCATGACAAGGACCAAAGCCTGCGGGAGTACCGTTAAGGACAGTGCCATTTGTGTCCCTCTATCACACGTGAAGGATCTTTTAAACAAACAAAAAGAGACCTACAAGTAGTTGTTACAACAACAAGAAAATAGTTTGAAGTTTCTCCAAATACTGGTGGAGTCAACTCATAAAAGAATGGACGACCTGACCAGAGAGATCCAGGACCTGAAGAACAGTTTAAAGTTCTCCCCGGGTCAGCTTGACGAGTTGAAACAGGAGAAGGGCAAGATGACAGCAATCTGGAAGTCATTGAGAGAGGACATCAGTTCTGTGTGTGAATCCATGATAACAATGACATATAAACTAGACTAGATATCGAGGGACAATCAAGACGAAACAACATGGTTGTGGACAGAATTGCAGAATCTCCACATGAGACCTGGATGGAGATTGAGGACAAAGTGAGGGAATTGATCTCTGAGAAATTGAAGATGGACCACAGGAAGATTGAGGTGGAGCGCACACACAGGATTGGAAAGCCCACCACCGGCCCAGGTGATAGGCCCAGGCAGATAGTGGTCAAGTTCCTGAGGTTCAAAGACAAGGTAGCTGTTCGGGAAAGAGCCAAGAACTTGAGAGGAACGTATATCTTCCTCAACGAGGACTAACCTTGAAGCTGTGCGCCAGAAGAGGAAAGAACTGATCCCAGCCATGAAAGTTACCAGAGTGTGTGGGGACATTGGGTACAACAGACTCATTGTCCACCCTCCCTCCCAGAAGCCTGGAAGGGATGAGAGATCCAAGCCTATGGGTTCATATCCTCAACCCCGCAGCACACACACACACACACACACACACACACACACACACACACACACACACACACACACCAATTGATTAATGGACTCCTGAATGTATATTATTTTCTCTTGCTTTGTCAGCTCTTTTCAATATTATTTCTACCTCTGATCAGCGAACCAGGAAAGGGCTGAAAATAGCCCATATTAATATATGAAACCTGAGAAATAAGGTTAATGAAATTAATAACTTGCTAACATCAGATAGCATTAAATTATGATCTATTTGTGAGACTCACTTAGATAATTAATTTGATGATACATCAGTAGCAATACAAGGATATAACATCTATAGAAGAGACAGAAATACTTATGGGGGAGGTGTTGCTGTATATATTCAGAGCCATATCCCTGTAATGCTTAGATAAGATCAAGTGTTGTTGAAGTGTTGTGGTTGTAAGTTCCACCTGCCTCATCTAAAGCATTTTCTTTTGGGGTGTTGCTATAGGCCACCAAGTGCTAACATTCAGTATCTAAATCATATGTGTGAACTGCTTGATAGTGTATGTGTTGTAGACCTCTCTGTTTACTTTATTGGGGACCTGAATATTGACTGGTTTTCATCAAGCTGTCCGCTCAAGAGGAAGCTTCTCACTGTAACCAGTGCCTGTAATCTGGTTCAGGTTATTAATGGCAAACACTATAGGAACAAATCAAATCAAATTTATTTATATAGCCCTTCGTACATCAGTTGATATCTCAATGTACTGTACAGAAAACCAACCTAAAACCCCAAACAGCAAGCAATGCAGGTGTTGAAGCATGTTGGCTAGGAAAAACTCCCTAGAAAGGCCAAAACCAAGGAAGAAACCTGGAGAGGAACCAGGCTATGAGGGTTGGCCAGTCCTCTTCTGGCTGTGCTGGGTGGAGATTATAACAGAACATGGCCAAGATGTTAAAATATTCATAAATGACCAGCATGGTCAAATAATAGGTCTGGGACATGTAGCAAGTCCGGTGAACAGTTCAGGGTTCCATAGCCACAGGCAGAACAGTTGAAACTGGAGCAGCAGCATGGCCAGGTGGACTGGGGACAGCAAGGAGTCATCATGCCAAGTAGTCCTGAGGCATGGTCCTAGGGCTCAGGTCCTCCAAGAGAAAGAAAGAAAGAAAGAAAGAAAGAAAGAGAGAATTAGAGAGAGCATACTGAAATTCACACAGGACACCGGATAAGACAGGAGAAGTACTCCAGATATAACAAACTGACCCTAGCCCCCCGACACATAAACTACTGCAGCATAAATACTGGAGGCTGAGACAGGAGGGGTCAGGAGACACTGTGGCCCCATCTGATGATACCCCCGGACAGGGCCAAACAGGAAGGATATAACCTCACCCACTTTGCCAAAGCACAGCCCCCACACCACGAGAGGGATATCTTCAACCACCAACTTACCATTCTGAGACAAGGCAGAGTATAGCCCACAAAGATATCCTCCACTGCACAACCCAAAGGGGGGCGCCAACCCAGACAGGAAGTTCACATCAGTGACTTAACCCACTCGAGTGACGCACCCCTCCCAGGGACGGCATGAAAGAGCACCAGTAAAGCCAGAGACTCAGCCCCTGTAATAGGGTTAGAGGCAGAGAATCCCAGTGGAATGAGGGGAACCGGCCAGGCAGAGACAGCAAGGGTGGTTCGTTGCTCCAGAGCCTTTCCGTTCACCTTCACACTCCTTGGCCAGACTACACTCAATCATATGACCCAGTGAAGAGATGAGTCTTCAGTAAAGACTTAAATGTTGAGACCGAGTTTGCGTCTCTCACATGGGTAGGCAGACCATTCCATAAAAATGCAGCTCTATAGGATAAAGCCCTGCCTCCAGCTGTTTGCTTAGAAATTCTAGGGACAATTAGGAGGCCTGCGTCTTGTGACCGTAGCGTACGTGTAGGTATGTACGGCAGGACCAAATCAGAGAGATAGGTAGGAGCAAGCCCATGTAATGCTTTGTATGTTAGCAGTAAAACCTTGAAATCAGCCCTTGCCTTGACAAGAAGCCAGTGTAGGGAGGCTAGCACTGGAGTAATATGAACAAATGTTTTGGTTCAAGTCAGGATTCTAGCAACCGTATTTAGCACCAACTGAAGTCTATTTAGTGCTTTATCCAGGTAGCCGGAGAGTAGAGCATTGCAGTAGTCTAACCTAGAAGTGACAAAAGCATGGATAAATTTGTCTGCATCATTTTTGGACAGAAAGTTTCTGATTTTTGCAATGTTACATAGATAGAAAACAGCTGTCCTTGAAACAGTCTTGATATGTTCTTCAAAAGAGAGATCAGGGTCCAGAGTAACGCCCAGGTCCTTCACAGTTTTATTTGAGACGATTGTACAACCATTAAGAATAATTGTCAGATTCAACGGAAGATCTCTTTGTTTCTTGGGACCTAGAACAAGCATCTCTGTTTTGTCCGAGTTTAAAAGTAAAACGTTTGCAGCCATCCACTTCCTTATGTCTGAAACACATGCTTCTAGCGAGGGCAATTTTGGGGCTTCTCCATGTTTCATTGAAATGTACAGCTGTGTGTCATCCGCATAGCAGTGAAAGTTAACATTATGTTTTCGAATGACATCCCCAAGAAGTAAAATATATAGTGAAAACAATAGTGGTCCTAAAACGGAACCTTATTAAGGAACACTGAAATTTACAGTTGATTTGTCAGAGGACAAACCATTCACAGAGACAAACTGATATCTTTCCGACAGATAAGATCTAAACCAGGCCAGAACTTGTCTGTGTAGACCAATTTGGGTTTCCAATCTCTCCAAAAGAATGTGGTGATCGATGGTATCAAAAGCAGCACTAAGGTCTAGGAGCACGAGGACAGATGCAGAGCCTCGGTCTGATGCCATTAAAAGGTAATTTACCACCTTCACAAGTGCAGTCTCAGTGCTATAATGGGGTCTAAAACCAGACTGAAGCATTTTGTATACATTGTTTGTCTTCAGGAAGGCAGTGAGTTGCTGCGCAACAGCCTTTTCAAAAAATTGAGAGGAATGGAAGATATAGACTGATAGTTTTTTATATTTTCTGGGTCAAGGTTTGGCTTTTTCAAGAGAGGCTTTATTACTGCCACTTTTAGTGAGTTTGGTACACATCCGGTGGATAGAGAGACGTTTATTATGTTCAACATAGGAGGGCCAAGCACAGGAAGCAGCTCTTTCAGTAGTTTAGTTGGAATAGGGTTCAGTATGCAGCTTGAAGGTTAAGAGGCCATAATTATTTTCATCAACGTGTCAAGAGATATAGTACTAAAACACTTGAGTGTCTCTCTTGATCCTAGGTCCTTGCAGAGTTGTGCAGACTCAGGACAACTGAGCTTGAAGGAATACGCAGATTTAAAGAGGAGTCCGTAATTTGCTTTCTAATAATCATGATCTTTTCCTCAAAGAAGTTCATGAATTTATTACTGCTGAAGTGAAAGCCATCCTCTCTTGGGGAATGCTGCTTTTTAGTTAGCTTTGCTACAGTATCAAAAAGGAATTTCAGATTGTTCTTATTTTCCTCAATTAAGTTGGAAAAATAGGATGATCGAGCAGCAGTAAGGGCTCTTCGGTACTGCACTGTACTGTCTTTCCAAGCTAGTCGGAAGACTTCCAGTTTGATGTGGCGCCATTTCCGTTTCAATTTTCTGCAAGCTTGCTTCAGAGCTCGGGTATTTTCTGTATACCAGGGAGCTCGTTTCTTATGAGATTTTTTGTTTAATTTTTAGGGGTGCAACTGCATCTAGGGTATTGCGCAAGGTTAAATTGAGTTCCTCAGTTAGGTGGTTAACTGATTTTTGTCGTCTGACGTCCTTGGTTAGGCAGAGGGAGTCTGCAAGGGCATCAAGGAATCTTTGTGTTGTCTGTGAATTTATAGCACGACTTTTGATGCTCCTTGGTTGGGGTCTGAGCAGATTATTCATATGATCAGTTATACTATATGGTTCCATTGAAAATAACCGTTTTTATGATCACCAGGCCTTTCCCAGTCAACACTGGCCTCGCTGAATCAGTTTTAATGATCACCTGGCCTGGCCCAGTCAACACTGGCCTCCCTGAATGAGTTTTAATGATCACCAGGCCTGGCCCAGTCAACACTGGCCTCCCTGCACTACAGGAGTGGTTCCACTGACAGAGAGAGGGTACAGGTGAGCCAACACAAATCCACACAGGCACAACAAACAACAACGAACAAACTCTCACACAAACGAGAGAGGACGCAGACTTTTGGAACTGTGAAACACTGCTGGTGTGTGTGTGTGTGTGTGTTAGTGTGTTAGTGTGTGTGTGCGTGTGCGCGCGCGTGTGTGTGTTAGTGTGTTAGTGAGTGTGTGAGTGTTAGTGTTAGTGTTAGTGTGTGTGTGTGTGTGTGTGTGTGTGACCGACTGCAGGTATTGCGTTGACGCAGCACATTAGTTGGAGCGAGTGAATAAAGGAAAAAGATATCTCGCTCTTCCTATCCCTCGCTCTCTCTAGTTCCCTCCCTACCAATCAGAGACCAGTTATAAATAGTGTGGTATAAAAGCATTTGCAGCCCCTCCCTCTCTGTCATTCCTCCTCTTGCTTCCTCTCCTCTGTCTCAGTCCCTTTTGCAGTGCTGGTTCTGCAAGGCGCTGTCCTTTCAGAACTCTCTGTCTGTCTCTTTCCCAGTCTCCGTCTCTCCCTCTCTCCCTCTCTGTCCCCGTCCCCGTCTCAGTCTCTCCCTCTCTGTCCCCGTCTCTCCCTCTCTCCCTCTCTGTCCCCGTCCCCGTCTCCGTCTCTCCCTCTCTGTCCCCGTCCCCGTTTCCGTCTCTCCCTCTCTGTCCCCATCTCAGTCTCTCCCTCTCTGTCCCCGTCCCCGTCTCTGTCTCTCCCTCTCTCCCTCTCTGTCCCCGTCCCCGTCTCTCCCTCTCTCCCTCTCTGTCCCCGTCTCCGTCGCTCCATCTCTCCCTCTCTGTCCCCGTCTCCGTCTCTCCGTCTCTCCCTCTCTGTCCCCGTCTCCGTCTCTCCGTCTCTGTCCCCGTCTCCGTCTCTCCCTCTCTGTCCCCGTCTCCGTCTCTCCCTCTCTGTCCCCGTCTCCGTCTCTCCGTCTCTCCCTCTCTGTCCCCGTCTCCGTCTCTCCCTCTCTGTCCCCGTCTCCGTCTCTCCGTCTCTCCCTCTCTGTCCCCGTCTCCGTCTCTCCGTCTCTCCCTCTCTGTCCCCGTCTCCGTCTCTCCCTCTCTGTCCCCGTCTCCGTCTCTCCCTCTCTGTCCCCGTCTCCGTCTCTCCCTCTCTGTCCCCGTCTCCGTCTCTCCGTCTCTCCCTCTCTGTCCCCGTCTCCGTCTCTCCCTCTCTCCCTCTCTGTCCCCGTCTCCGTCTCTCCCTCTCTGTCCCCGTCTCCATCTCTCCCTCTCTCTCTCCCTCTCTGTCCCCGTCCCCGTCTCCGTCTCTCACTCTCTCCCTCTCTCCCTCTCTGTCCCCGTCCCCGTCTCTCCCTCTCTGTCCCCGTCTCCGTCTCTCCCTCTCTCCCTCTCTCCCTCTCTGTCCCCGTCCCCGTCTCTCCCTCTCTGTCCCCGTCTCCGTCTCTCCCTCTCTGTCCCCGTCCCCGTCTCTCCCTCTCTGTCCCCGTCTCCGTCTCTCCCTCTCTCCCTCTCTCCCTCTCTGTCCCCGTCTCCGTCTCTCCCTCTCTGTCCCCGTCTCCATCTCTCCCTCTCTGTCCCCGTCCCCATCTCCGTCTCTCCCTCTCTGTCCCCGTCCTCGTCTCCGTCTCTCCCTCTCTCCCTCTCTGTCCCCGTCTCCGTCTCTCCCTCTCTGTCCCCGTCCCCGACTCCGTCTCTCCCTCTCTGTACCAGTCTCCGTCTCTCCCTCTCTCCCTCTCTCCCTCTCTGTCCCCGTCTCCGTCTCTCCCTCTCTCCCTCTCTCCCTCTCTGTCCTTTGTCCCCGTCTCTCCCTCTCTGTCCCCGTCCCCGTCTCTCCCTCTCTCCCTCTCTGTCCCCGTCTCCGTCTCTCCGTCTCTCCCTCTCTGTCCCCGTCTCAGTCTCTCCCTCTCTGTCCCCGTCTCTCCCTTTCTCCCTCTCTGTCCCCGTCCCCGTCTCCGTCTCTCCCTCTCTGTCCCCGTCTCCGTCTCTCCCTCTCTCTCTCCCTCTCTGTCCCCGTCCCCGTCTCCGTCTCTCCCTCTCTCCCTCTCTGTCCCCGTCTCCATCTCTCCCTCTCTCCCTCTGTCCCCGTCCTCGTCTTCGTCTCTCCCTCTCTCCCTCTCTGTCCCCGTCCCCGTCTCCGTCTCTCCCTCTCTCCCTCTCTGTCCCCGTCCCCGTCTCTCCCTCTCTGTCCCCGCCCCTGTCTCCGTCTCTCCCTCTTTCCCTCTCTGTCCCCGTCCCCGTCTCCGTCTCTCCCTCTTTCCCTCTCTGTCCCCGTCCCCGTCTCCGTCTCTCCCTCTCTCCCTCTCTGTCCAAGTCTCCGTCTCTCCCTCTCTCCCTCTCTCCCTCTCTGTCCAAGTCTCCGTCTATCCCTCTCTCCCTCTCTCCCTCTCTGTCCCCGTCCTCGTCTCTCCCTCTCTCCCTCTCTGTCCCCGTCTCCGTCTCTCCGTCTCTCCGTCTCTGTCCCCGTCTCCATCTCTCCGTCTCTCCCTCTCTGTCCCCGTCCCCGTCTCCGTCTCTCCCTCTCTGTCCCCGTCTCCCTCTCTCCCTCTCTGTCCCCGTCCCCGTCTCCGTCTCTCCCTCTCTGTCCCCGTCTCAGTCTCTCCCTCTCTCCCCGTCCCCGTCTCCGTCTCTCCCTCTCTCCCTCTCTGTCCCCGTCCCCGTCTCCGTCTCTCCCTCTCTGTCCCCGTCCCTGACTCCGTCTCTCCCTCTCTGTCCCCGTCTCCGTCTCTCCCTCTCTCCCTCTCTGTCCCCGTCCCCGTCTCCGTCTCTCCCTCTCTCCCTCTCTGTCCCCGTCTCCGTCGCTCCCTCTCTCCCTCTCTGTCCCCGTCCCCGTCTCCGTCTCTCCCTCTCTCCCTCTCTGTCCCCGTCCCCGTCTCCGTCTCTCCCTCTCTCCCTCTCTGTCCCCGTCCCCGTCTCCGTCTCTCCCTCTCTCCCTCTCTGTCCCCGTCCCCGTCTCCGTCTCTCCCTCTCTCCCTCTCTGTCCCCGTCCCTGTCTCCCCCTCTCTCCATCTCTGTCCCCGTCTCTCCCTCTCCCCGTCTCCGTCTCTCCCTCTCTCCCTCTCTGTCCAAGTCTCCGTCTCTCCCTCTCTCCCTCTCTGTCCCCGTCTCTGTCTCTCCCTCTCTCCCTCTCTGTCCCCGTCTCTGTCTCTCCGTCTCTCCCTCCCTGTCCCCCTCTCCATCTCTCCCTCTCTCCCTCTCTGTCCCCGTCCCCGTCTCTCCCTCTCTCCCTCTCTGTCTCCGTCTCCGTCTCTCCCTCTCTCCCTCTCTGTCCCCCTCTCCGTCTCTCCCTCTCTCCCTCTCTGTCCCCATCCCCGTCTCTGTCTCTCCCTCTCTGTCCCCGTCCCCCCCTCTCTGTCTCCGTCTTCGTCTCTCCCTCTCTCCCTCTCTGTCCCCGTCTCCGTCTCTCCCTCTCTGTCCCCGTCTCCGTCGCTCCCTCTCTCCCTCTCTGTCCCCGTCCCCATCTCCGTCTCTCCCTCTCTCCCTCTCTGTCCCCGTCCCCATCTCCGTCTCTCCCTCTCTCCCTCTCTGTCCCAGTCTCCGTCTCTCCCTCTCTGTCCCCGTTTCCATCTCCGTCTCTCCCTCTCTGTCCCTGTCTCTCCGTCTCTCCCTCTGTCCCCGTCTCCGTCTCTCCCTCTCTGTCCCAGTCTCCGTCTCTCCCTCTCTGTCCCCGTCTCCATCTCCGTCTCTCCCTCTCTGTCCCCGTATCCATCTCCGTCTCTCCCTCTCTGTCCCCGTCTCCATCTCCGTCTCTACCTCTCTGTCCCCGTCCCCGTCTCTGTCTCTCCCTCTCTGTCCCCGTCCCCATCTCTCCGTCTCTCCCTCTCTGTCCCCGTCTCCGTCTCCGTCTCTCCCTCTCTGTACCCGTCTCCGTCTCCGTCTCTCCCTCTCTGTCCCCGTCTCCGTCTCCGTCTCTCCCTCTCTGTCCCCGTCTCCGTCTCCGTCTCTCCCTCTCTGTCCCCGTCTCAATCTCCGTCTCTCCCTCTCTGTCCCCGTCTCCATCTCCGTCTCTCCCTCTCTGTCCCCGTCTCCATCTCCGTCTCTCCCTCTCTGTCCCCGTCTCCATCTCCGTCTCTCCCTCTCTGTCCCCGTCTCTCCCTCTCTCCCTCTCCGTCTCTCCCTCTCTGCCCCCGTCCCCGTCTCCGTCTCTCCCTCTCTCCCTCTCTGTCCCCGTCCCCGTCTCTCCCTCTCTCCCTCTCTGTCCCCGTCTCTCCCTCTCTGTCCCTGTCCCCGTCTCTCCCTCTCTCTGTCCCCGTCCCCGTCTCTCCCTCTCTCCCTCTCTGTCCCCGTCTCCGTCTCTCCCTCTCTCCCTCTCTGTCCCCGTCCCCGTCTCCGTCGCTCCCTCTCTCCCTCTCTGTCCCCGTCCCCATCTCCGTCTCTCCCTCTCTCCCTCTCTGTCCCCGTCCCCGTCTCCGTCTCTCCCTCTCTCCCTCTCTGTCCCCGTCCCCGTCTCCGTCTCTCCCTCTCTCCCTCTCTGTCCCCGTCCCCGTCTACGTCTCTCCCTCTCTCCCTCTATGTCCCCGTCCCTGTCTCCCCCTCTCTCCCTCTCGGTCCCCGTCTCTCCCTCTCCCCGTCTCCGTCTCTCCCTCTCTCCCTCTCTGTCCAAGTCTCCGTCTCTCCCTCTCTCCCTCTCTGTCCCCGTCTCCGTCTCTCCCTCTCTCCCTCTCTGTCCCCGTCTCTGTCTCTCCGTCTCTCCCTACCTGTCCCCCTCTCCATCTCTCCCTCTCTCCCTCTCTGTCCCCGTCCCCGTCTCTCCCTCTCTCCCTCTCTGTCCCCCTCTCCGTCTCTCCCTCTCTCCCTCTCTGTCCCCATCCCCGTCTCTGTCTCTCCCTCTCTGTCCCCGTCCCCCCTCTCTGTCTCCGTCTTCGTCTCTCCCTCTCTCCCTCTCTGTCCCCGTCTCAGTCTCTCCCTCTCTGTCCCCGTCTCCGTCGCTCCCTCTCTCCCTCTCTGTCCCCGTCCCCGTCTCCGTCGCTCCCTCTCTCCCTCTCTGTCCCCGTCCCCATCTCCGTCTCTCCCTCTCTCCCTCTCTGTCCCCGTCCCCATCTCCGTCTCTCCCTCTCTCCCTCTCTGTCCCAGTCTCCGTCTCTCCCTCTCTGTCCCCGTTTCCATCTCCGTCTCTCCCTCTCTGTCCCTGTCTCTCCGTCTCTCCCTCTGTCCCCGTCTCCGTCTCTCCCTCTCTGTCCCAGTCTCCGTCTCTCCCTCTCTGTCCCCGTCTCCATCTCCGTCTCTCCCTCTCTGTCCCCGTATCCATCTCCGTCTCTCCCTCTCTGTCCCCGTCTCCATCTCCGTCTCTCCCTCTCTGTCCCCGTCCCCGTCTCTGTCTCTCCCTCTCTGTCCCCGTCCCCATCTCTCCGTCTCTCCCTCTCTGTCCCCGTCTCCGTCTCCGTCTCTCCCTCTCTGTCCCCGTCTCCATCTCCGTCTCTCCTTCTCTGTCCCCGTCTCCATCTCCATCTCTCCCTCTCTGTCCCCGTCTCCATCTCCGTCTCTCCCTCTCTGTCCCTGTCTCCATCTCCGTCTCTCCCTCTCTGTCCCCGTCTCCATCTCCGTCTCTCCCTCTCTGTCCCCGTCTCCATCTCCGTCTCTCCCTCTCTGTCCCCGTCTCCATCTCCGTCTCTCCCTCTCTGTCCCCGTCTCGGTCTCCGTCTCTCCCTCTCTGTCCCCGTCTCCGTCTCCGTCCCCGTCTCTCCCTCTCTGTCCCCGTCTCCGTCTCCGTCCCCGTCTCTCCCTCTCTGTCCCCGTCTCCGTCCCCGTCTCTCCCTCTCTGTCCCCGTCCCCGTCTCTCCCTCTCTGTACCCGTCCCCGTCTCTCCCTCTCTGTACCCGTCCCCGTCTCTCCCTCTCTGTACCCATCTCCGTCTCTCCCTCTCCCTCTCTTTCCACCTTTTCTCATCTCATTCTTCCTCTATCTCTCCATTATCCACCCCTCCATCTTTCCTCTTCCTTCTTGTCACTCTCCCCCAACCTGCCTGCTAGAACTGGTACAGCCCCCTCTCTCTGCCTCTCTCAATGCATTTTATCCTTATAAGGAATGAGGGAGAGAGAGCAGAGGCAGAACATACTAACTGTGTACACTCTGTGGGGGTGTGATGTGCGGGAGACCACTGTGGTTCTAAAGGGTGGGTGGGTGGGGGGGGTGGTGATTAACTCCAATTATCTCAATGCCTCTGAATAAAGCAATAGACATAAATAGTCACAGAGGAGGAGGGTTGAAAGGATGGAGGGAGGAATAAAGAGATGTGAACATGAGAGGTATGACGAGTGAAGAGAAAGAGATGCTGGAGGTGGAGAGAGTGATGGCGAGAGATTGCTAGTGATCAGAAGAGGTAGAAAGAGATAAATGAATGGAGAAAGAGCAATGAGCGAGATAGAGGGGGGTGGAGAGAGAGAGAGAGAGGGGGTGGAGAGATAGAGAGCATAGCCTTGCTATTGAGAAAGGCCGCCAAAGGAGGTGGAAACTGAGCTGCACTTCCTAACCTCCTACCAAATGTATGACCATATTAAAGACATGTATTTCCCTCAAATTACACAGACCCACAAGAAATTTGAAAAAAATACC
This sequence comes from Oncorhynchus masou masou, assembly GCF_036934945.1. Lineage (NCBI taxonomy): Eukaryota > Metazoa > Chordata > Actinopteri > Salmoniformes > Salmonidae > Oncorhynchus > Oncorhynchus masou. The sequence continues at coordinate 7,270,457 of NC_088223.1, read as the reverse complement.
ACAGTGTGCCATCACAACAGGAAGATGTGTGACCGGTTGCCACACGAGAAGGGCAACCAATTGAAGAACAAACACCATTGTAAATACAACCCATATTTATGATTTTCCCTTTTGTACTTTATCAATAAGGCCCCTTAAATTGAAATTGAATTGAGATGTGCAAGAGTGATAGAGAGGCAGACAGGTGACTGGGCTGTGCTTGTCCATACTTGGGCAGCTTTGTGGGTTCAGACAACGTTACAGAAGAGTTTATTTCTAGAAACCCACGGGCAGCTTCGTGGATTCAGACAACGTTACAGAAGAGTTTATTTCTAGAAACCCACGGGCAGCTTCGTGGGTTCAGACAACGTTACAGAAAGTTACAGAAGAGTTTATTTCTAGAAACCCAGCAGAACTGCAAGTCAACCAGACCGTTCCTTTGCTGTGAGGGGGGTGAATACTGCCAGCTCAAATGCCCAGCCTTTTATCTAGAAATCTACTGTTTAGTCCGCATTGACCTTTTGTCATTGCCATGGTAATGATTCAGATGGTTGGAAGATGGTTGTTGTAACATCAGAGAATATGGGTGCTTGTAACATCTGAGAATATGGCTTTAAAATAATTTTATCTAAAATAATGACGTGGGATTTATAAGCATATCTTGTCTGCTAAATGACTTGTCTGCCTACATCCTATACATTTTATGATCGCCACAGCCCTAGGTTAGAAAATGTGTCATTAGCTTTGATACGCTTATTGGTTGGAGATGATCCAATCGCTGATGACTTTGTTTTGTACAACACCTCTCATTGTGACGTCTACAATGTCAGTCTCAGACTGAAGTAAGTGGCGAACATAGAACAGTGGAAGAATTCAGCTACTTCCTGAAGTTGCACAATTTCGTTCAGCTAAGGGTGTAAACAACTGACTCATCCAACCTGATTGGCTGAACATCAGGAAGTACTGTAGCATTAGCCATAAAATGTGTTTTATTATGACAGTAAGCATATTTTTTCAGTTTTATTTTCAGTGCCATTAAAGCTAGACACCCTGAATGGAGCCTGAATGGAGGATGTGTTATGTAGGAACCGGTCACCGGGGGATACGAGTGTGTAGCCGGGGGATACGAGTGTGTAGCCGGGGGATACGAGTGTGTAGCCGGTTGCATAGATTCCAGTTGGACGCAGATGAAAAATAACTTAATATGAATAATAAAGCCATCGGCCGGAGTGTTGGGCTGGACCGCATAATGAGTGTTACTTAATGCACGTGAGTTGACTGTGGTTAGAGAAAACAGGTGAACCTCTAAGGGCCGGTTTCCAGGACATATAGTACGACTAGGACTAGACCTGGACTAGGACTAGACCTGGCCTAGGACTAGACCTGGACCTGGACTAGGACCAGACCTGGACTAGGACCAGACCTGGACTAGGACCAGACCTGGACTAGACCTGGACTAGGACCAGACCTGGACTAGGACCAGACCTGGACTAGACCTGGACTAGGACCAGACCTGGACTAGGACCAGACCTGGACTAGGACCAGACCTGGACTAGGACCAGACCTGGACTAGGACTAGACCTGGACTCCAAAAATATTTTCAGTGATTTTCAAGTCCAGTGATTAACTGTGTTTGGGAAGCCAGTCCTAAATATACTATTTTACTCACAAACTACTTTTGACTTAATTCGCGTTTACATGTTAAAACATAATGGAAAATGCCAAACATGACTCTGAATAATATTCTAGATTGTTCAACTAAAATCGACCAGAACAGACTAAATCATTGAGAATCTTCTGGGACTGAACTATAGACTGTCTATATGCAACATAAAGTCTAGTCTCATTGCTTGAAAGTGAAAGCTTTGTATGAAACATTGTCTGTGTGTTAGATGCAGTAGCAGGTCAGTGTGTTATGTTTTCATCTGCAGCTGTCTATACAGTCTATCCATTATTTGGCTGATATATTAGAACTCACTGGCTGGCTGATCTATTATAACTCACTGGTTGCCTGATCAATTAGAGCACACTGGTTGGCAGATCTATTAGAACACACTACTTTGGCTGATATATTAAAACACATTGGTTCGCTGATCTATTAGAACACACTGGTTGGCTGATCTATTAGAACTCACTGGTTGGATGATGATCTACGAGAACACACTGGTTGGATGATCTTTTTTGAACTCACTTGTTGCCTGATATATTAGAGCACACTGGTTGGCTAACATATTAGAACTCACTGGTTGGATCTTCAATTAGAACACACTGGTTGGATGATCGACGAGAACTCACTGGTTGGCTGAACGATTAGAACTCACTGGTTGGCTGATCTATTAGAACTCACTGGTTGGCTGATCAATTAGAACTCACTGGTTGGCTGATCAATTAGAACTCACTGGTTGGCTGATCAATTAGAACACACAGGTCGGCTGATCAATTAGAACACACCGGTTGGATGATCTATTAGAACTCACTGGTTGGCTGATCTATTAGAACTCACTGGTTGGCTGATCTATTAGAACTCACTGGTTGGCTGATCAGTTAGAACACACCGGTTGGCTGATCTATTAGAACTCACTGGTTGGCCGATCAATTAGAACACACAAGTTGGCTGATCTATTAGAACTCACTGGTTGGATCTTCTATTAGATCACGCTGATTGGCTGATCTATTAGAACACACTGGTTGGCTGATCAATTAGAACTCACTGGTTGGCCGATCAATTAGAACACACCAGTTGGCTGATCTATTAGAACTCACTGGTTGGCTGATCTACTATAACTCACTAGTTGGCTGATCTATTAGAACACACTGGTTGGCTGATCAATTAGAACACACTGGTTGGCTGATCAATTAGAACACACCAGTTGGCTGATCTATTAGAACTCATTGGTTGGCTGATCTATTAGAACTCACTGGTTGGCTGATCTATTAGAACACACTGGTTGGCTGATCATTTTAGAACTCACTGGTTGGATCTTCTATTAGAACACACTGGTTGGCTGATCTACTAGAACTCACTGGTAGGCTGATCTATTAGAACACACCGGTTGGCTGATCTATTAGAACTCACTGGTTGGCTGATCTATTAGAGCACACTGGTTGTCTGATCTATTAGAACACATTGGTTGGCTGATCAATTAGAACACACCAGTTGGCTGATCTATTAGAACTCACTGGTTGGCTGATCTATTAGAACACACCGGTTGGCTGATCAATTAGAACTCACTGGTTGGCTGATCTATTAGAACTCACTGGTTGGATCTTCTATTAGAACACACTGGTTGGCTGATATATTAGAACCCACTGGTTGGCTGATCTATTAGAACACACTGGTTGGCTGATCTATTAGAACACACTGGTTGGCTGATATATTAGAACACACTGGTTGGCTGATCTATTAGAACACACTGGTTGGCTGATCTATTAGAACACACTGGTTGGCTGATCTACTAGAACTCACTGGTAGGCTGATCTATTAGAACACACCGGTTGGCTGATCTATTAGAACTCACTGGTTGGCTGATCTATTAGAGCACACTGGTTGTCTGATCTATTAGAACACATTGGTTGGCTGATCTATTAGAACTCACTGGTTGGCTGATCTATTAGAACACACCGGTTGGCTGATCAATTAGAACTCACTGGTTGGCTGATCTATTAGAACTCACTGGTTGGCTGATCTATTAGAACTCACTGGTTGGATCTTCTATTAGAACACACTGGTTGGCTGATATATTAGAACCCACTGGTTGGCTGATCTATTAGAACACACTGGTTGGCTGATCTATTAGAACACACTGGTTGGCTGATATATTAGAACACACTGGTTGGCTGATCTATTAGAACACACTGGTTGGCTGATCTATTAGAACACACTGGTTGGCTGATCTATTAGAACACACTGGTTGGCTGATCTATTAGAACTCACTGGTTGGATCTTCTATTAGAACACACTGGTTGGCTGATCTATTAGAATTCACTGGTTGGCTGATCTATTAGAACTCACTGGTTGGCTGATCTATTAGAACTCACTGGTTGGCTGATCTATTAGAACTCACTGGTTGTATCTTCTATTAGAACACACTGGTTGGCTGATCTATTAGAGCACACTGGTTGGCAGATCTATTAGAACACACTACTTTGGCTGATCTATTAGAACACACTGGTTGGCTGATCTATTAGATCTCACTGGTTGGCTGATTTATTGGAGCACACTGGTTGGCTGATCTATTAGAACACACTGGTTGGCTGATCAATTAGAACTCACTGGTTGGATGATGATCTACGAGAACACACTGGTTGGCTGATCTTTTTTGAACTCACTTGTTGCCTGATATATTAGAGCACACTGGTTGGATCTTCAATTAGAACACACTGGTTGGCTGATCGACGAGAACTCACTGGTTGGCTGAACGATTTAGAACACACTGGTTGGCAGATCAATTAGAACACACTGTTTGGCTGATCTACTAGAAGTCACTGGTTGGCTGATCAATTAGAACACACCGGTTGGCTGATCAATCAGAACTCACTGGTTGGATCTTCTATTAGAACTCACTGGTTGGATCTACTATTAGAACACACCAGTTGGATGATCTATTAGAACTCACTGGTTAGCTGATTGAATAGAACTCACTGGTTGGCTGAACGATTAGAACACACTGGTTGGCTGATCAATTAGAACTCACCGGTTGGCTGATCTATTAGAACACACTGGTTGGCTGATCTATTAGAACACACTGGTTGGCTGATCTATTAGAACTCACTGGTTGGCTGATCTATTAGAACTCATTGGTTGGCTGATCTATTAGAACTCACTGGTTGGCTAATCTATTAGAACACACTGGTTGGCTGATCAATTAGAACTCACTGGTTGGATCTTCTATTAGAACAAACTGGTTGGCTGATCTATTAGAACACACTGGCTGGCTGATCTATTACAACTCACTTTTTGGATCTTCTATTAGATCACACTGATTGGCTGATATATTAGAACCCCCTGGTTGGCTGATCTATTAAAACACACTGGTTGGCTGATCAATTAGAACTCACTGGTTGGCCGATCATTTAGAACACACCAGTTGGCTGATCTATTAGAACTCATTGGTTGGCTGATCATTTTAGAACTCACTGGTTGGATCTTCTATTAGAACACACTGGTTGGCTGATCTATTAGAACACACTGGTTGCCTGATATATTAGAGCACACAGGTTGGCTGACCTGTTAGAATACTCTGGTTGGCTGATCAATTAGAACTCACTGGTTGCCTGATCTATTAGAACACACTGGTTGGCTGATCAATTAGAACTCACTGGTTTGATCTTCTATTGGAACACATTGGTTGGCTGATCTATTTGAACTCACTGATTGGCTGAAATATTAGAACACACCGGTTGGCTGATCTATTAGAACTCACTGGTTGGCCGATCAATTAGAACACACCAGTTGGCTGATCTATTAGAACTCATTGGTTGGCTGATCATTTTAGAACTCACTGGTTGGATCTTCTATTAGAACACACTGGTTGGCTGATCTATTAGAACACACTGGTTGCCTGATATATTAGAGCACACAGGTTGGCTGACCTGTTAGAATACTCTGGTTGGCTGATCAATTAGAACTCACTGGTTGCCTGATCTATTAGAACACACTGGTTGGCTGATCAATTAGAACTCACTGGTTTGATCTTCTATTGGAACACATTGGTTGGCTGATCTATTTGAACTCACTGATTGGCTGATATCTTAGAACACACCGGTTGGCTGATCTATTAGAACTCACTGGTTGGCCGATCAATTAGAACTCACTGGTTGCCTGATCTATTAGAACACACTGGTTGGCTGATCAATTAGAACTCACTGGTTTGATCTTCTATTGGAACACATTGGTTGGCTGATCTATTTGAACTCACTGATTGGCTGATATCTTAGAACACACCAGTTGGCTGATCTATTAGAACTCACTGGTTGGATCTTCTATTAGAACACACTGGTTGGCTGATCAATTAGAACTCACTGGTTGGCCGATCAATTAGAACACACCAGTTTGCTGATCTATTAGAACACACCTGTTGGCTGATCTACTAGAACACACTGGTTGGCTGATCAATTAGAACTCACTGGTTGGCTGATCAATTAGAACTCACTGGTTGGCTGATCTACTAGAAATCACTAGTTGGCTGATCTATTAGAACACACTGGTTGGCTGATCAATTAGAACACACTGCTTGGCTGATCTATTAGAACACACCGGTTGGCTGATCTATTAGAACACACCTGTTGGCTTATCAATTAGAACACACCAGTTGGCTGATCTATTAGAACTCATTGGTTGGCCGATCTATTAGAACTCACTGGTTGGCTAATCTATTAGAACACACCGGTTGGCTGATCTATTAGAACACACCGGTTGGCTTATCAATTAGAACACACCAGTTGGCTGATCTATTAGAACTCATTGGTTGGCTGATCTATTAGAACACACTGGTTGGCTGATCTACAGAACTCACTGGTTGGCTGATCTATTAGAACACACCGGTTGGCTGATCTATTAGAACACACCGGTTGGCTAATCTATTAGAACACACTGGTTGGCTGATCAATAAGAACACACCGGTTGGCTGATCAATTAGAACATACCGGTTGGCTGATTTATTATAACTCACTGGTTGGCTGATCTATTAGAACTCACTGGTTGGCTGATCTATTAGAACACACCGGTTGGCTTATCAATTAGAACACACCAGTTGGCTGATCTATTAGAACTCACTGGATGGCTGATCTATTAGAACACACTGGTTGGCTGATCATTTTAGAACTCACTGGTTGGATCTTCTATTAGAACACACTTGTTGGCTGATCTATTAGAACACACTGGTTGCCTGATGTATTAGAGCACATTGGTTTGCTGACCTATTAGAACACACTGGTTGGCTGATCAATTATAACTCACTGGTTGGCTGATCTATTAGAACTCACTGGTTGGCTAATCTATTAGAACACACTGGTTGGCTGATCATTTTAGAACTCACTGGTTGGATCTTCTATTAGAACACACTGGTTGGCTGATCAATTAGAACACACCGGTTGGATAATCTATTAGAACTCACTGGTTGGCTGATCTATTAGAACACACTGGTTGGCTGATCTATTAGAACTCACTGGTTGGATCTTCAATTAGAACACACTGGTTGGCTGATCTATTAGAACACACTGTTTGGATCTTCTATTAGAACAAGCTGATTGGATGATCTTTTTGAACTCACTGGTTGGCTGATGTACTAGAACTCACTGGTTGGCTGATCTATTAGAACACACTGGTTGGCTGATCAATTAGAACACACTGGTTAGCTGATCAATTAGAACACACTGGTTAGCTGATCAATTAGAACTCACTGGTTGCCTGATCTATTAGAACACACTGGTTGGCTGATCAATTAGAACTCACTGGTTGCCTGATCTATTAGAACACACTATTTGGCTGATCTATTAGAACACACTGGTTGCCTGATGTATTAGAGCACATTGGTTTGCTGACCTATTAGAACACACTGGTTGGCTGATCAATTAGAACTCACTGGTTGGCTGATCTATTAGAACTCACTGGTTGGCTAATCTATTAGAACACACTGGTTGGCTGATCATTTTAGAACTCACTGGTTGGATCTTCTATTAGAACACACTGGTTGGCTGATCTATTAGAACACACTGGTTGCCTGATATATTAGAGCACACAGGTTGGCTGACCTGTTAGAATACTCTGGTTGGCTGATCAATTAGAACTCACTGGTTGCCTGATCTATTAGAACACACTGGTTGGCTGATCAATTAGAACTCACTGGTTTGATCTTCTATTGGAACACATTGGTTGGCTGATCTATTTGAACTCACTGATTGGCTGAAATATTAGAACACACCGGTTGGCTGATCTATTAGAACTCACTGGTTGGCCGATCAATTAGAACACACCAGTTGGCTGATCTATTAGAACTCATTGGTTGGCTGATCATTTTAGAACTCACTGGTTGGATCTTCTATTAGAACACACTGGTTGGCTGATCTATTAGAACACACTGGTTGCCTGATATATTAGAGCACACAGGTTGGCTGACCTGTTAGAATACTCTGGTTGGCTGATCAATTAGAACTCACTGGTTGCCTGATCTATTAGAACACACTGGTTGGCTGATCAATTAGAACTCACTGGTTTGATCTTCTATTGGAACACATTGGTTGGCTGATCTATTTGAACTCACTGATTGGCTGATATCTTAGAACACACCGGTTGGCTGATCTATTAGAACTCACTGGTTGGCCGATCAATTAGAACTCACTGGTTGCCTGATCTATTAGAACACACTGGTTGGCTGATCAATTAGAACTCACTGGTTTGATCTTCTATTGGAACACATTGGTTGGCTGATCTATTTGAACTCACTGATTGGCTGATATCTTAGAACACACCAGTTGGCTGATCTATTAGAACTCACTGGTTGGATCTTCTATTAGAACACACTGGTTGGCTGATCAATTAGAACTCACTGGTTGGCCGATCAATTAGAACACACCAGTTTGCTGATCTATTAGAACACACCTGTTGGCTGATCTACTAGAACACACTGGTTGGCTGATCAATTAGAACTCACTGGTTGGCTGATCAATTAGAACTCACTGGTTGGCTGATCTACTAGAAATCACTAGTTGGCTGATCTATTAGAACACACTGGTTGGCTGATCAATTAGAACACACTGCTTGGCTGATCTATTAGAACACACCGGTTGGCTGATCTATTAGAACACACCTGTTGGCTTATCAATTAGAACACACCAGTTGGCTGATCTATTAGAACTCATTGGTTGGCCGATCTATTAGAACTCACTGGTTGGCTAATCTATTAGAACACACCGGTTGGCTGATCTATTAGAACACACCGGTTGGCTTATCAATTAGAACACACCAGTTGGCTGATCTATTAGAACTCATTGGTTGGCTGATCTATTAGAACACACTGGTTGGCTGATCTACAGAACTCACTGGTTGGCTGATCTATTAGAACACACCGGTTGGCTGATCTATTAGAACACACCGGTTGGCTAATCTATTAGAACACACTGGTTGGCTGATCAATAAGAACACACCGGTTGGCTGATCAATAAGAACACACTGCTTGGCTGATCAATTAGAACATACCGGTTGGCTGATTTATTATAACTCACTGGTTGGCTGATCTATTAGAACTCACTGGTTGGCTGATCTATTAGAACACACCGGTTGGCTTATCAATTAGAACACACCAGTTGGCTGATCTATTAGAACTCACTGGATGGCTGATCTATTAGAACACACTGGTTGGCTGATCATTTTAGAACTCACTGGTTGGATCTTCTATTAGAACACACTTGTTGGCTGATCTATTAGAACACATTGGTTGCCTGATGTATTAGAGCACATTGGTTTGCTGACCTATTAGAACACACTGGTTGGCTGATCAATTATAACTCACTGGTTGGCTGATCTATTAGAACTCACTGGTTGGCTAATCTATTAGAACACACTGGTTGGCTGATCATTTTAGAACTCACTGGTTGGATCTTCTATTAGAACACACTGGTTGGCTGATCAATTAGAACACACCGGTTGGATAATCTATTAGAACTCACTGGTTGGCTGATCTATTAGAACACACTGGTTGGCTGATCTATTAGAACTCACTGGTTGGATCTTCAATTAGAACACACTGGTTGGCTGATCTATTAGAACACACTGTTTGGATCTTCTATTAGAACAAGCTGATTGGATGATCTTTTTGAACTCACTGGTTGGCTGATGTACTAGAACTCACTGGTTGGCTGATCTATTAGAACACACTGGTTGGCTGATCAATTAGAACACACTGGTTAGCTGATCAATTAGAACACACTGGTTAGCTGATCAATTAGAACTCACTGGTTGCCTGATCTATTAGAACACACTGGTTGGCTGATCAATTAGAACTCACTGGTTGCCTGATCTATTAGAACACACTATTTGGCTGATCTATTAGAACACACTGGTTGCCTGATGTATTAGAGCACATTGGTTTGCTGACCTATTAGAACACACTGGTTGGCTGATCAATTATAACTCACTGGTTGCCTGATCTATTAGAACACACTTGTTGGCTGATCTATTAGAACACACTGGTTGCCTGATGTATTAGAGCACATTGGTTTGCTGACCTATTAGAACACACTGGTTGGCTGATCAATTAGAACTCACTGGTTGGCTGATCTATTAGAACTCACTGGTTGGCTAATCTATTAGAACACACTGGTTGGCTGATCATTTTAGAACTCACTGGTTGGATCTTCTATTAGAACACACTGGTTGGCTGATCTACTAGAACTCACTGGTTGGCTGATCTATTAGAACACACCGGTTGGCTGATCTATTAGAACTCACTGGTTGGCCGATCAATTAGAACACACAAGTTGGCTGATCTATTAGAACTCACTGGTTGGATCTTCTATTAGATCACGCTGATTGGCTGATCTATTAGAACACACTGGTTGGCTGATCAATTAGAACTCACTGGTTGGCCGATCAATTAGAACACACCAGTTGGCTGATCTATTAGAACTCACTGGTTGGCTGATCTACTATAACTCACTAGTTGGCTGATCTATTAGAACACACTGGTTGGCTGATCAATTAGAACACACTGGTTGGCTGATCAAGTTGAAGACATCAGTTGGCTGATCAATTAGAACACACCAGTTGGCTGATCTATTAGAACTCATTGGTTGGCTGATCTATTAGAACTCACTGGTTGGCTGATCTATTAGAACACACTGGTTGGCTGATCATTTTAGAACTCACTGGTTAGATCTTCTATTAGAACACACTGGTTGGCTGATCTACTAGAACTCACTGGTAGGCTGATCTATTAGAACACACCGGTTGGCTGATCAATTAGAACTCACTGGTTGCCTGATCTATTAGAACACACTATTTGGCTGATCTATTAGAACACACTGGTTGCCTGATGTATTAGAGCACATTGGTTTGCTGACCTATTAGAACACACTGGTTGGCTGATCAATTATAACTCACTGGTTGCCTGATCTATTAGAACACACTTGTTGGCTGATCTATTAGAACACACTGGTTGCCTGATGTATTAGAGCACATTGGTTTGCTGACCTATTAGAACACACTGGTTGGCTGATCAATTAGAACTCACTGGTTGGCTGATCTATTAGAACTCACTGGTTGGCTAATCTATTAGAACACACTGGTTGGCTGATCATTTTAGAACTCACTGGTTGGATCTTCTATTAGAACACATTGGTTGGCTGATCTACTAGAACTCACTGGTTGGCTGATCTATTAGAACACACCGGTTGGCTGATCTATTAGAACTCACTGGTTGGCCGATCAATTAGAACACACAAGTTGGCTGATCTATTAGAACTCACTGGTTGGATCTTCTATTAGATCACGCTGATTGGCTGATCTATTAGAACACACTGGTTGGCTGATCAATTAGAACTCACTGGTTGGCCGATCAATTAGAACACACCAGTTGGCTGATCTATTAGAACTCACTGGTTGGCTGATCTACTATAACTCACTAGTTGGCTGATCTATTAGAACACACTGGTTGGCTGATCAATTAGAACACACTGGTTGGCTGATCAAGTTGAAGACATTTACATTTACATTTACATTTAAGTCATTTAGCAGACGCTCTTATCCAGAGCGACTTACAAATTGGTGAATTCACCTTCTGACATCCAGTGGAACAGCCACTTTACAATAGTGCATCTAAGTCATTAAGGGGGGGGGGGGTGAGAAGGATTACTTATCCTATCCTAGGTATTCCTTGAAGAGGTGGGGTTTCAGGTGTCTCCGGAAGGTGGTGATTGACTCCGCTGTCCTGGCGTCGTGAGGGAGTTTGTTCCACCATTGGGGGGCCAGAGCAGCGAACAGTTTTGACTGGGCTGAGCGGGAACTGTACTTCCTCAATGGTAGGGAGGCGAGCAGGCCAGAGGTGGATGAACGCAGTGCCCTTGCTTGGGTGTAGGGCCTGATCAGAGCCTGGAGGTACTGCGGTGCCGTTCCCCTCACAGCTCCGTAGGCAAGCACCATGGTCTTGTAGCGGATGCGAGCTTCAACTGGAAGCCAGTGGAGAGAGCGGAGGAGCGGGGTGACGTGAGAGAACTTGGGAAGGTTGAACACCAGACGGGCTGCGGCGTTCTGGATGAGTTGTAGGGGTTTAATGGCACAGGCAGGGAGCCCAGCCAACAGCGAGTTGCAGTAATCCAGACGGGAGATGACAAGTGCCTGGATTAGGACCTGCGCCGCTTCCTGTGTGAGGCAGGGTCGTACTCTGCGGATGTTGTAGAGCATGAACCTACAGGAACGGGCCACCGCCATGATGTTGGTTGAGAACGACAGGGTGTTGTCCAGGATCACGCCAAGGTTCTTAGCGCTCTGGGAGGAGGACACAATGGAGTTGTCAACCGTGATGGCGAGGTCATGGAACGGGCAGTCCTTCCCCGGGAGGAAGAGCAGCTCCGTCTTGCCGAGGTTCAGCTTGAGGTGGTGATCCGTCATCCACACTGATATGTCTGCCAGACATGCAGAGATGCGATTCGCCACCTGGTCATCAGAAGGGGGAAAGGAGAAGATTAATTGTGTGTCGTCTGCATAGCAATGATAGGAGAGACCATGTGAGGTTATGACAGAGCCAAGTGACTTGGTGTATAGCGAGAATAGGAGAGGGCCTAGAACAGAGCCCTGGGGGACACCAGTGGTGAGAGCGCGTGGCGAGGAGACAGATTCTCGCCACGCCACCTGGTAGGAGCGACCTGTCAGGTAGGACGCAATCCAAGCGTGGGCCGCGCCGGAGATGCCCAACTCGGAGAGGGTGGAGAGGAGGATCTGATGGTTCACAGTATCGAAGGCAGCCGATAGGTCTAGAAGGATGAGAGCAGAGGAGAGAGAGTTAGCTTTAGCAGTGCGGAGCGCCTCCGTGATGCAGAGAAGAGCAGTCTCAGTTGAATGACTAGTCTTGAAACCTGACTGATTTGGATCAAGAAGGTCATTCTGAGAGAGATAGAGGGAGAGCTGGCCAAGGACGGCACGTTCAAGAGTTTTGGAGAGAAAAGAAAGAAGGGATACTGGTCTGTAGTTGTTGACATCGGAGGGATCGAGTGTAGGTTTCTTCAGAAGGGGTGCAACTCTCGCTCTCTTGAAGACGGAAGGGACGTAGCCGGCGGTCAGGGATGAGTTGATGAGCGAGGTGAGGTAAGGGAGAAGGTCCCCGGAAATGGTCTGGAGGAGAGAGGAGGGGATAGGGTCGAGCGGGCAGGTTGTTGGGCGGCCGGCCGTCACAAGAAGCGAGATTTCATCTGGAGAGAGAGGGGAGAAAGAGGTCAGAGCACAGGGTAGGGCAGTGTGAGCAGAACCAGCGGTGTCGTTTGACTTAGCAAACGAGGATCGGATGTCGTCGACCTTCTTTTCAAAATGGTTGACGAAGTCATCTGCAGAGAGGGAGGAGGGGGGGGAGGGGGAGGAGGATTCAGAAGGGAGGAGAAGGTGGCAAAGAGCTTCCTAGGGTTAGAGGCAGATGCTTGGAATTTAGAGTGGTAGAAAGTGGCTTTAGCAGCAGAGACAGAGGAGGAAAATGTAGAGAGGAGGGAGTGAAAGGATGCCAGGTCCGCAGGGAGGCGAGTTTTCCTCCATTTCCGCTCGGCTGCCCGGAGCTCTGTTCTGTGAGCTCGCAATGAGTCATCGAGCCACGGAGCGGGAGGGGAGGACCGAGCCGGCCTGGAGGATAGGGGACATAGAGAGTCAAAGGATGCAGAAAGGGAAGAGAGGAGGGTTGAGGAGGCAGAGTCAGGAGAAAGGTTGGAGAAGGTATGAGCAGAGGGAAGAGATGAAAGGATGGAAGAGGAAAGAGTAGCGGGGGGAGAGAGCGAAGGTTGGGACGGCGCGATACCATCCGAGTAGGGGCAGTGTGGGAAGTGTTGGATGAGAGCGAGAGGGAAAAGGATACAAGGTAGTGGTCGGAGACTTGGAGGGGAGTTGCAGTGAGGTTAGTGGAAGAACAGCATCTAGTAAAGATGAGGTCGAGCGTATTGCCTGCCTTGTGAGTAGGGGGAAGGTGAGAGGGTGAGGTCAAAAGAGGAGAGGAGTGGAAAGAAGGAGGCAGAGAGGAATGAGTCAAAGGTAGACGTGGGGAGGTTAAAGTCGCCCAGGACTGTGAGAGGTGAGCCGTCCTCAGGAAAGGAGCTTATCAAGGCATCAAGCTCATTGATGAACTCTCCGAGGGAACCTGGAGGGCGATAAATGATAAGAATGTTAAGCTTGAAAGGGCTGGTAACTGTGACAGCATGGAATTCAAAGGAGGCGATAGATAGATGGGTAAGGGGGAGAGAGAGAATGACCACTTGGGAGAGATGAGGATCCCGGTGCCACCACCCCGCTGACCAGAAGCTCTCGGGGTGTGCGAGAACACGTGGGCGGACGAAGAGAGAGCAGTAGGAGTAGCAGTGTTATCTGTGGTGATCCATGTTTCCGTCAGTGCCAGGAAGTCGAGGGACTGGAGGGAGGCATAGGCTGAGATGAACTCTGCCTTGTTGGCCGCAGATCGGCAGTTCCAGAGGCTACCGGAGACCAGGAACTCCACGTGGGTCGTGCGCGCTGGGACCACCAGATTAGGGTGGCCGCGGCCACGCGGTGTGGAGCGTTTGTATGGTCTGTGCAGAGAGGAGAGAACAGGGATAGATAGACACATAGTTAACAGGGTACAGAAGAGGCTACGCTAATGCAAAGGAGATTGGAATGACAAGTGGACTACACGTCTCGAATGTTCAGAAAGTTAAGCTTACGTAGCAAGAATCTTATTGACTAAAATGATTGAAATGAAACAGTACTGCTGGAGTAGGCTAGCTGGTAGTGGCTGCGATGTTGACACTACACTAATCAAGTCGTTCCGTCGAGTGTAATAGTTTCTACAGTGCTGCTATTCGGGGGCTAGCTGGCTAGCTAGCAAGGTTGATTGCGTTCCGTTACTTAAAAGAACGACAATAGCTGGCTGGCTAACCTAGAAAATCGCTCTAGGCTACACAATTGTCTTAGATACAAAGACGGCTATGTAGCTAGCTAGCTACGATCAAACAAAACAAACCGTTGTACTGTAATAGTTACAACAGTGCTGCTATTCGGGGCTAGCTGGCTAGCTACGTTAGAAGAACGACAATAGCTGGCCAGCTAACCTAGAAAATCGCTCTAGACTACACAATTGTCTTAGATACAAAGACGGCTATGTAGCTGGCTAGCTACGATCAAACAAATCAAACCGTTGTACTGTAATGAAGTGAAATGAAAATGTGATACTACCTGTGGAACGACGCGGAATGTTGACCGGGTAGTTGGAGTTCAATTCGGTAGAGGTTGGCTAGCTGTTGGCTAGCTAGCTAGCAGCATTTCCTACGTTAAGGACGACAAATAGCTGGCTAGCTAACCTCGGTAAATTAAGATAATCACTCTAAGTCTACACACTCTAAACTGCACAATTATCTTGGATACGAAGACAACTATGTAGCTAGCTGACACTACGCTAATCGAGTCGTTCAGTTGAGTGTAATAGTTTCTACAGTGCTAGTGGACAGTGGATGTTAGCTAGCTGCTTAGCTGCTTAGCTAGCTGCTTAGCTAGCTGCTGGGCAGATACGTTAGGACGACGAAATACGATAATTATGCAATTGTCGTTGATACAAAGACGGCTATGTAGCTGGCTAAGAAGAAATTGCTAAGATTAGACAAATCAAACCGTTGTACTATAACGAAATGTAATGAAAAGTTATAAAAAGTTATACTACCTGCGGACCGAAGTGTAGATGCGGCCGCTCGCTCCAACCGGAACTGATGAAGACATCAGTTGGCTGATCAATTAGAACACACCAGTTGGCTGATCTATTAGAACTCATTGGTTGGCTGATCTATTAGAACTCACTGGTTGGCTGATCTATTAGAACACACTGGTTGGCTGATCATTTTAGAACTCACTGGTTAGATCTTCTATTAGAACACACTGGTTGGCTGATCTACTAGAACTCACTGGTAGGCTGATCTATTAGAACACACCGGTTGGCTGATCTATTAGAACTCACTGGTTGGCTGATCTATTAGAACACACTGGTTGTCTGATCAATTAGAACACACCAGTTGGCTGATCTATTAGAACTCACCGGTTGGCTGATCTATTAGAACTCACTGGTTGGCTGATCAATTAGAACTCACTGGTTGGCTGATCAATTAGAACACACCGGTTGGATAATCTATTAGAACTCACTGGTTGGCTGATCTATTAGAACACACTGGTTGGCTGATCTATTAGAACTCACTGGTTGGATCTTCAATTAGAACACACTGGTTGGCTGATCTATTAGAACACACTGGCTGGCTGATCTATTACAACTCACTGGTTAGATCTTCTATTAGAACACACTGGTTGGCTGATCTATTAGAACACACTGGTTGGCTGATCAATTGGAACACACTTGTTTGCTGATCAATTAGAACTCACTGGTTGGCCGATCAATTAGAACACACCAGTTGGTTGATCTATTAGAACACACCTGTTTGCTGATCTATTAGAACTCGCTGGTTGGCTGATCTATTAGAACTCACTGGTTGGCTGATCAATTAGAACACACCGGTTGGCTGATCAATTAGAACACACCAGTTGGATGATCTATTAAAACTCACTGGTTGGCTGATCTATTACAACTCACTGTTTGGATCTTCTATTAGATCACGCTGATTGGCTGATCTATTAGAACTCACTGGTTGGCTGATCTACTAGAACTCACTGGTTGGCTGGTCTATTAGAACTCACTGGTTGGCTGATCTATTAGAAATCACTGGTTGGATCTTCTATTAGAACACACTGGTTGGCTGATCTATTAGAACTCACTGGTTGGATCTTCTATGAGAACACAAAGGTTGGCTGATCTATTAGAACTCAATGGTTGGCTGATCTATTAGAACTCAATGGTTGGCTGATCTATTAGAACTCACTGGTTGGATCTTCTATTAGATCACGCTGATTGGCTGATCTATTAGAACTAACTGGTTGGCTGATCTACTAGAACTCACTGGTTGGCTGATCTATTAGAACTCACTGGTTGGCTGATCTATTAGAAATCACTGGTTGGATCTTCTATTAGAACACACTGGTTGGCTGATCTATTAGAACTCACTGGTTAGATCTTCCATTAGAACTCACTGGTTGGCTGATCGATTAGAACACACTGGCTGGCTGATCGATTAGAACTCACTGTTTGGATCTTCTATTAGAACACGCTGATTGGCTGATCTATTAGAACACACTGGTTGGCTGATCAATTAGAACTCACTGGTTGGCCGATCAATTTGAACACAGCAGTTGGCTGATCTATTAGAACACACCAGTTGGCTGATCTATTAGAACACACAGGTTGGCTGATCTATTAGAACACACAGGTTGGCTGATCTATTAGAACACACAGGTTGGCTGATCTATTAGAACACACTGGTTGGCTGATCTATTAGAAATCACTGGTTGGATCTTCTATTAGAACACACTGGTTGGCTGATCGATTAGAACACACTGGATGGCTGATCTATTAGAACTCACTGTTTAGATCTTCTATTAGAACACGCTGATTGGCTGATCTATTAGAACACACTGGTTGGATCTTCTATGAGAACACGCTGATTTGCTGATCTATTAGAACACACTGGTTTGATCTGCTGTTAGAACACACTGGTTGGCTGATCGATTAGAACACACTGGATGGCTGATCTATTAGAACTCACTGTTTGGCTGATCAATTAGAACACACCGGTTGGCTGATCAATTAGAACACACCAGTATGCTGATCTATTAGAACTCACTGGTTGGCTGATCAATTAGAACTCACTGGTTGGCTGATCTATTAGAACTCACTGGTTTGATCTGCTGTTAGAACACACTGGTTGGCTGATCTATTAGAACTCACTGGTTGGATCTTCTATTAGAACTCACTGGTTGGCTGATCAATTAGAACACACCAGTTGGCTGATCTATTAGAACTCACTGGTTGGCTGATATATTAGAATATACTGGTTGTCTGATCTTTTAGAAATCACTGGTTGGATCTTCTATTAGAACACACTGGTTGGCTGATCTATTAGAACTCACTGGTTGGATCTTCCATTAGAACACACTGGTTGGCTGATCTATTAGAACTCACTGGTTAGATCTTCCATTAGAACTCACTGGTTGGCTGATCGATTAGAACACACTGGCTGGCTGATCGATTAGAACTCACTGTTTGGATCTTCTATTAGAACACGCTGATTGGCTGATCTATTAGAACAGACTGGTTGGCTGATCAATTAGAACTCACTGGTTGGCCGATCAATTTGAACACAGCAGTTGGCTGACCTATTAGAACACACCAGTTGGCTGATCTATTCGAACACACAGGTTGGCTGATCTATTAGAACACACAGGTTGGCTGATCTATTAGAACACACAGGTTGGCTGATCTATTAGAACACACTGGTTGGCTGATCTATTAGAAATCACTGGTTGGATCTTCTATTAGAACACACTGGTTGGCTGATCTATTAGAACTCACTGGTTGGATCTTCCATTAGAACACACTGGTTGGCTGATCGATTAGAACACACTGGATGGCTGATCTATTAGAACCCACTGTTTGGATCTTCTATGAGAACACGCTGATTGGCTGATCTATTAGAACACACTGGTTGGCTGATCTATTAGAACTCACTGGTTGGCCGATCAATTTGAACACAGCAGTTGGCTGATCTATTAGAACACACCAGTTGGCTGATCGACTAGAACTCACTGGTTGGCTGATCTACTAGAACTCACTGGTTTGCTTACCTATTAGAACACACTGGTTGGCTGATCAATTAGAACACACCAGTTGGCTGATCTATTAGAACTCACTGGTTGGCTGATCTATTAGAACGCACTGGTTGGCTGATCAATTAGAAAACACCGGTTGGCTGATCAATTAGAACACACCAGTTGGCTGATCTATTAGAACACACTGGTTGGCTGATCTATTAGAACACACTGGTTGGATATTCTATTAGAACACACTGGTTGGCTGATCTATTAGAACTCACTGGTTGGATCTTCCATTAGAACACACTGGTTGGCTGATCGATTAGAACACACTGGATGGCTGATCTATTAGAACTCACTGTTTAGATCTTCTATTAGAACATGCTGATTTGCTGATCTATTAGAACACACTGGTTGGCTGATCTATTAGAACTCACTGGTTGGCTGATCTATTAGAACTCACTGGTTGGATCTTCTATTAGAACTCACTGGTTGGCTGATCTATTAGAACTCACTGTTTAGATCTTCTATTAGAACACGCTGATTGGCTGATCTATTAGAACACACTGGTTGGATCTTCTATGAGAACACGCTGATTTGCTGATCTATTAGAACACACTGGTTTGATCTGCTGTTAGAACACACTGGTTGGCTGATCGATTAGAACACACTGGATGGCTGATCTATTAGAACTCACTGTTTGGCTGATCAATTAGAACACACCGGTTGGCTGATCAATTAGAACACACCAGTATGCTGATCTATTAGAACTCACTGGTTGGCTGATCAATTAGAACTCACTGGTTGGCTGATCTATTAGAACTCACTGGTTTGATCTGCTGTTAGAACACACTGGTTGGCTGATCTATTAGAACTCACTGGTTGGATCTTCTATTAGAACTCACTGGTTGGCTGATCAATTAGAACACACCAGTTGGCTGATCTATTAGAACTCACTGGTTGGCTGATATATTAGAATATACTGGTTGTCTGATCTTTTAGAAATCACTGGTTGGATCTTCTATTAGAACACACTGGTTGGCTGATCTATTAGAACTCACTGGTTGGATCTTCCATTAGAACACACTGGTTGGCTGATCTATTAGAACTCACTGGTTAGATCTTCCATTAGAACTCACTGGTTGGCTGATCGATTAGAACACACTGGCTGGCTGATCGATTAGAACTCACTGTTTGGATCTTCTATTAGAACACGCTGATTGGCTGATCTATTAGAACAGACTGGTTGGCTGATCAATTAGAACTCACTGGTTGGCCGATCAATTTGAACACAGCAGTTGGCTGACCTATTAGAACACACCAGTTGGCTGATCTATTCGAACACACAGGTTGGCTGATCTATTAGAACACACAGGTTGGCTGATCTATTAGAACACACAGGTTGGCTGATCTATTAGAACACACTGGTTGGCTGATCTATTAGAAATCACTGGTTGGATCTTCTATTAGAACACACTGGTTGGCTGATCTATTAGAACTCACTGGTTGGATCTTCCATTAGAACACACTGGTTGGCTGATCGATTAGAACACACTGGATGGCTGATCTATTAGAACCCACTGTTTGGATCTTCTATGAGAACACGCTGATTGGCTGATCTATTAGAACACACTGGTTGGCTGATCTATTAGAACTCACTGGTTGGCCGATCAATTTGAACACAGCAGTTGGCTGATCTATTAGAACACACCAGTTGGCTGATCGACTAGAACTCACTGGTTGGCTGATCTACTAGAACTCACTGGTTTGCTTACCTATTAGAACACACTGGTTGGCTGATCAATTAGAACACACCAGTTGGCTGATCTATTAGAACTCACTGGTTGGCTGATCTATTAGAACGCACTGGTTGGCTGATCAATTAGAAAACACCGGTTGGCTGATCAATTAGAACACACCAGTTGGCTGATCTATTAGAACACACTGGTTGGCTGATCTATTAGAACACACTGGTTGGATATTCTATTAGAACACACTGGTTGGCTGATCTATTAGAACTCACTGGTTGGATCTTCCATTAGAACACACTGGTTGGCTGATCGATTAGAACACACTGGATGGCTGATCTATTAGAACTCACTGTTTAGATCTTCTATTAGAACATGCTGATTTGCTGATCTATTAGAACACACTGGTTGGCTGATCTATTAGAACTCACTGGTTGGCTGATCTATTAGAACTCACTGGTTGGATCTTCTATTAGAACTCACTGGTTGGCTGATCAATTAGAACACACCAGTTGGCTGATCTATTAGATCTCACTGGTTGGCTGATCTATTAGAACACACTGGTTTGATCTGCTGTTAGAACACACTGGTTGGCTGATCGATTAGAACACACTGGATGGCTGATCTATTAGAACTCACTGTTTGGCTGATCAATTAGAACACACCGGTTGGCTGATCAATTAGAACACACCAGTATGCTGATCTATTAGAACTCACTGGTTGGCTGATCAATTAGAACTCACTGGTTTGATCTGCTGTTAGAACACACTGGTTGGCTGATCTATTAGAACTCACTGGTTGGATCTTCTATTAGAACTCACTGGTTGGCTGATCAATTAGAACACACCAGTTGGCTGATCTATTAGAACTCACTGGTTGGCTGATATATTAGAATATACTGGTTGTCTGATCTTTTAGAAATCACTGGTTGGATCTTCCATTAGAACACACTGGTTGGCTGATCTATTAGAACACACTGGTTGGCTGATATATTAGAACTCACTGGTTGGCTGATCTATTAGAACTCACTGGTTGGATCTTCTATGAGAACACAAAGGTTGGCTGATCTATTAGAACTCAATGGTTGGCTGATCTATTAGAACTCAATGGTTGGCTGATCTATTAGAACTCACTGGTTGGATCTTCTATTAGATCACGCTGATTGGCTGATCTATTAGAACTAACTGGTTGGCTGATCTACTAGAACTCACTGGTTGGCTGATCTATTAGAACTCACTGGTTGGCTGATTTATTAGAAATCACTGGTTGGATCTTCTATTAGAACACACTGGTTGGCTGATCTATTAGAACTCACTGGTTGGCTGATCTATTAGAACTCACTGGAGGGATCTTCTATTAGAACTCACTGGTTGGCTGATCAATTAGAACACACCAGTTGGCTGATCTATTAGATCTCACTGGTTGGCTGATCTACTAGAACTCACTGGTTGGCTGATCTATTAGAACTCACTGGTTGGCTGATCTATTGGAAATCACTGGTTGGATCTTCTATTAGAACACACTGGTTGGCTGATCTATTAGAACTCACTGGTTGGATCTTCCATTAGAACTCACTGGTTGGCTGATCGATTAGAACAGACTGGCTGGCTGATCGATTAGAGCTCACTGTTTGGATCTTCTATTAGAACACACTGGTTGGCTGATCAATTAGAACTCACCAGTTGGCTGATCTATTAGAACTCACTGGTTGCCTGATCTATTAGAACACACTGGTAGGCTGATCAATTAGAACTCACTGGTATGATCTTCTATTGGAACACATTGGTTGGCTGATCTATTAGAACTCACTGATTGGCTGATCTATTAAAACACACCGGTTGGCTGATCTATTAGAACTCACTGGTTGGTTTATCTACTAGATAACACCGGTTGGCTGATCTATTAGAACACACTGGTTGGCTGATCTATTAGAACACACTGGTTGGCTGATCGACGAGAACTCACTGGTTGGATCTTCTATTAGAACACACTGGTTGGCTGATCTATTAGAGCACACTGGTTGGCTGATCTATTAGAACACACAGGTTGGCTGATCTATTAGAACACACCTGTTGGCTGATCTATTAGAACTCGCTGGTTGGCTGATCTACTAGAACTCACTGGTTGGCTGATCAATTAGAACACAACAGTTGGCTGATCTATTAGAACACACCGGTTGGCTGATCTATTAGAACACACTGGTTGGCTGATCAATTAGAACACACTGGTTAGCTGATCAATTAGAACACACTGGTTGTCTGATATATTAGAGCACACTGTTTGGCTGACCTATAAGAACACTCTGGTTGGCTGATCAATTAGAACTCACTGGTTGGATCTTCTATTAGAACTCACTGGTTGGATCTTCTATTAGAACACACCGGTTGGATGATCTATTAGAACTCACTGGTTGGCTGATATATTAGAACACACCAGTTGGCTGATCTATTAGAACTCACTGGTTGGCTGATCAATTAGAACACACCAGTTGGCTGGTCTATTAGAAAACACTGGTTGGCTGATCAATTAGTACACACCAGCTGGCTGATCTATTAGAACACACTGGTTGGCTGATCAATGAGAACACACCAGTTGACTGATCAATTAGAACATACCAGTTGGCTGATCTATTAGAACACACTGGTTGGCTGATCAATGAGAACACACCAGTTGACTGATCAATTAGAACATACCAGTTGGCTGATCTATTAGAACACACTGGTTGGCTGATCTATTAGAACACACCAGTTGGATGATCTATTAGAACTCACTGGTTGGCTGATCTATTAGAACTCACTGGTTGGCTGATCTATTAGAACGTGCAGATTGGCTGATCTATTAGAACGTGCTGGTTGGCTTATCAATTAGAACACACTGGTTGGCTGATCAATGAGAACACACCAGTTGACTGATCAATTAGAACATACCAGTTGGCTGATCTATTAGAACACACTGGTTGGCTGATCTATTAGAACACACCAGTTGGATGATCTATTAGAACTCACTGGTTGGCTGATCAATTAGAACACACCGGTTGGCTGATCAATTAGAACACACCAGTTGGTTGATCTATTAGAACACACCTGTTGGCTGATCTATTAGAACTCGCTGGTTGGCTGATCAATGAGAACACACCAGTTGGCTGATCAATTAGAACATACCGGTTGGCTGATCAATTAGAACACACTGGTTGGCTGATCTATTAGAACTCACTGGTTGGCTGATCAATTAGAACACACCAGTTGGATGATCTATTAGAACTCACTGGTTGGCTGATCAATTAGAACTCACTGGTTGGCTGATCAATTAGTACACACCAGCTGGCTGATCTATTAGAACTCGCTGGTTGGCTGATCTATTAGAACTCGCTGGTTGGCTGATCTACTAGAACTCACTGGTTGGCTGATCTATTAGAACACAACAGTTGGATGATCTATTAGAACTCACTGGTTGGCTGATCAATTAGTACACACCAGCTGGCTGATCTATTAGAACACACTGGTTGGCTGATCTATTAGAACTCACTGGTGGGTCTGATCTATTAGAACGTGCTGGTTGGCTGATCTATTAGAACGTGCTGGTTGGCTGATCAATTAGAACACACTGGTTGGCTGATCAATGAGAACACACCAGTTGTCTGATCAATTAGAACATACCAGTTGGCTGATCTATTAGAACACACTGTTTGGCTGATCTATTAGAACACACTGGTTGGCTGATCTATTAGATCTCACTGGTTGGCTGATCAATTAGAACACACCAGTTGGATGATCTATTAGAACTCACTGGTTGGCTGATCTATTAGAACTCACTGGTTGGATCTTCTATGAGAACACACTGGTTGGCTGATCTATTAGAACACACTGGCTGGCTGATCTATTACAACTCACTGGTTAGATCTTCTATTAGAACACACTGGTTGGCTGATCTATTAGAACACACTGGTTGGCTGATCAATTAGAACACACTTGTTTGCTTATCAATTAGAACACACCGGTTGGCTGATCAATTAGAACACACCGGTTGGCTGATCTATTAGAACACACCTGTTGGCTGATCTATTAGAACACACCTGTTGGCTGATCTATTAGAACTCGCTGGTTGGCTGATCTATTAGAACTCGCTGGTTGGCTGATCTACTAGAACGCACTGGTTGGCTGATCTATTAGAACACAACAGTTGGATGATCTATTAGAACTCACTGGTTGGCTGATCAATTAGTACACACCAGCTGGCTGATCTATTAGAACACACTGGTTGGCTGATCTATTAGAACTCACTGGTGGGTCTGATCTATTAGAACGTGCTGGTTGGCTGATCTATTAGAACACACTGGTTGGCTGATCAATTAGAACACACTTGTTTGCTTATCAATTAGAACACACCGGTTGGCTGATCAATTAGAACACACCGGTTGGCTGATCTATTAGAACACACCTGTTGGCTGATCTATTAGAACACACCTGTTGGCTGATCTATTAGAACTCGCTGGTTGGCTGATCTATTAGAACTCACTGGTTGGCTGATCTATTAGAACACAACCGTTGGATGATCTATTAGAACTCACTGGTTGGCTGATCAATTAGTACACACCAGCTGGCTGATCTATTAGAACACACTGGTTGGCTGATCTATTAGAACTCACTGGTGGGTCTGATCTATTAGAACGTGCTGGTTGGCTGATCTATTAGAACGTGCTGGTTGGCTGATCAATTAGAACACACTGGTTGGCTGATCAATGAGAACACACCAGTTGTCTGATCAATTAGAACATACCAGTTGGCTGATCTATTAGAACACACTGTTTGGCTGATCTATTAGAACACACTGGTTGGCTGATCTATTAGATCTCACTGGTTGGCTGATCAATTAGAACTCACTGGTTGGATCTTCTATGAGAACACACTGGTTGGCTGATCTATTAGAACACACTGGCTGGCTGATCTATTACAACTCACTGGTTAGATCTTCTATTAGAACACACTGGTTGGCTGATCTATTAGAACACACTGGTTGGCTGATCAATTGGAACACACTTGTTTGCTGATCAATTAGAACTCACTGGTTGGCCGATCAATTAGAACACACCAGTTGGTTGATCTATTAGAACACACCTGTTTGCTGATCTATTAGAACTCGCTGGTTGGCTGATCTACTAGAACTCACTGGTTGGCTGATCTATTAGAACACACCGGTTGGCTGATCTATTAGAACACACTGGTTGGCTGATCAATTAGAACACACTGGTTAGCTGATCAATTAGAACACACTGGTTGCCTGATATATTAGAGCACACTGGTTGGCTGACCTATAAGAACAATCTGGTTGGCTGATCAATTAGAACTCACTGGTTGGATCTTCTATTAGAACACACCGGTTGGATGATCTATTAGAACTCACTGGTTGGCTGATCTATTAGAACACACTGGTTGGCTGATCTATTAGAACGTGCTGGTTGGCTGATCTATTAGAACACGCCGGTTGGCTGATCAATGAGAACACACCAGTTGGCTGATCAATGAGAACACACCAGTTGGCTGATCAATTAGAACATACCGGTTGGCTGATCTATTAGAACACACTGGTTGGCTGATCTATTAGAACTCACTGGTTGGCTGATCAATTAGAACACACCGGTTGGCTGATCAATTAGAACACACCAGTTGGATGATCTATTAAAACTCACTGGTTGGCTGATCTATTAGAACTCACTGGTTGGATCGTCTATTAGAACACACTGTCTGGCTGATCTATTACAACTCACTGTTTGGATCTTCTGTTAGATCACGCTGATTGGCTGATCTATTAGAACTCACTGGTTGGCTGATCTACTAGAACTCACTGGTTGGCTGATCTATTAGAACTCACTGGTTGGCTGATCTATTAGAAATCACTGGTTGGATCTTCTATTAGAACACACTGGTTGGCTGATCTATTAGAACTCACTGGTTGGATCTTCTATGAGAACACAAAGGTTGGCTGATCTATTAGAACTCAATGGTTGGCTGATCTATTAGAACTCAATGGTTGGCTGATCTATTAGAACTCACTGGTTGGATCTTCTATTAGATCACGCTGATTGGCTGATCTATTAGAACTAACTGGTTGGCTGATCTACTAGAACTCACTGGTTGGCTGATCTATTAGAACTCACTGGTTGGCTGATCTATTAGAAATCACTGGTTGGATCTTCTATTAGAACACACTGGTTGGCTGATCTATTAGAACTCACTGGTTAGATCTTCCATTAGAACTCACTGGTTGGCTGATCGATTAGAACACACTGGCTGGCTGATCGATTAGAACTCACTGTTTGGATCTTCTATTAGAACACGCTGGTTGGCTGATCAATTAGAACTCACTGGTTGGCCGATCAATTTGAACACAGCAGTTGGCTAATCTATTAGAACACACCAGTTGGCTGATCTATTAGAACACACAGGTTGGCTGATCTATTAGAACACACAGGTTGGCTGATCTATTAGAACACACAGGTTGGCTGATCTATTAGAACACACAGGTTGGCTGATCTATTAGAACACACTGGTTGGCTGATCTATTAGAAATCACTGGTTGGATCTTCTATTAGAACACACTGGTTGGCTGATCGATTAGAACACACTGGATGGCTGATCTATTAGAACTCACTGTTTAGATCTTCTATTAGAACACGCTGATTGGCTGATCTATTAGAACACACTGGTTGGCTGATCAATTAGAACACACCAGTTGGCTGATCTATTAGATCTCACTGGTTGGCTGATCTATTAGAACACACTGGTTTGATCTGCTGTTAGAACACACTGGTTGGCTGATCGATTAGAACACACTGGATGGCTGATCTATTAGAACTCACTGTTTGGCTGATCAATTAGAACACACCGGTTGGCTGATCAATTAGAACACACCAGTATGCTGATCTATTAGAACTCACTGGTTGGCTGATCAATTAGAACTCACTGGTTGGCTGATCTATTAGAACTCACTGGTTTGATCTGCTGTTAGAACACACTGGTTGGCTGATCTATTAGAACACACAGGTTGGCTGATCTATTAGAACACACAGGTTGGCTGATCTATTAGAACACACTGGTTGGCTGATCTATTAGAAATCACTGGTTGGATCTTCTATTAGAACACACTGGTTGGCTGATCGATTAGAACACACTGGATGGCTGATCTATTAGAACTCACTGTTTAGATCTTCTATTAGAACACGCTGATTGGCTGATCTATTAGAACACACTGGTTGGCTGATCAATTAGAACACACCAGTTGGCTGATCTATTAGATCTCACTGGTTGGCTGATCTATTAGAACACACTGGTTTGATCTGCTGTTAGAACACACTGGTTGGCTGATCGATTAGAACACACTGGATGGCTGATCTATTAGAACTCACTGTTTGGCTGATCAATTAGAACACACCGGTTGGCTGATCAATTAGAACACACCAGTATGCTGATCTATTAGAACTCACTGGTTGGCTGATCTATTAGAACTCACTGGTTTGATCTGCTGTTAGAACACACTGGTTGGCTGATCTATTAGAACTCACTGGTTGGATCTTCTATTAGAACTCACTGGTTGGCTGATCAATTAGAACACACCAGTTGGCTGATCTATTAGAACTCACTGGTTGGCTGATATATTAGAATATACTGGTTGTCTGATCTTTTAGAAATCACTGGTTGGATCTTCTATTAGAACACACTGGTTGGCTGATCTATTAGAACTCACTGGTTGGATCTTCCATTAGAACACACTGGTTGGCTGATCTATTAGAACTCACTGGTTAGATCTTCCATTAGAACTCACTGGTTGGCTGATCGATTAGAACACACTGGCTGGCTGATCGATTAGAACTCACTGGTTGGCCGATCAATTTGAACACAGCAGTTGGCTGACCTATTAGAACACACCAGTTGGCTGATCTATTCGAACACACAGGTTGGCTGATCTATTAGAACACACAGGTTGGCTGATCTATTAGAACACACAGGTTGGCTGATCTATTAGAACACACTGGTTGGCTGATCTATTAGAAATCACTGGTTGGATCTTCTATTAAAACACACTGGTTGGCTGATCTATTAGAACTCACTGGTTGGATCTTCCATTAGAACACACTGGTTGGCTGATCGATTAGAACACACTGGATGGCTGATCTATTAGAACTCACTGTTTAGATCTTCTATTAGAACACGCTGATTGGCTGATCTATTAGAACACACTGGTTGGATCTTCTATGAGAACACGCTGATTGGCTGATCTATTAGAACACACTGGTTGGCTGATCTATTAGAACTCACTGGTTGGCCGATCAATTTGAACACAGCAGTTGGCTGATCTATTAGAACACACCAGTTGGCTGATCGACTAGAACTCACTGGTTGGCTGATCTACTAGAACTCACTGGTTGGCTGATCAATTAGAACACACCAGTTGGCTGATCTATTAGAACTCACTGGTTGGCTGATCTATTAGAACGCACTGGTTGGCTGATCAATTAGAAAACACCGGTTGGCTGATCAATTAGAACACACCAGTTGGCTGATCTATTAGAACACACTGGTTGGCTGATCTATTAGAACACACTGGTTGGATCTTCTATTAGAACACACTGGTTGGCTGATCTATTAGAACTCACTGGTTGGATCTTCCATTAGAACACACTGGTTGGCTGATCGATTAGAACACACTGGATGGCTGATCTATTAGAACTCACTGTTTAGATCTTCTATTAGAACATGCTGATTTGCTGATCTATTAGAACACACTGGTTGGCTGATCTATTAGAACTCACTGGTTGGCTGATCTATTAGAACTCACTGGTTGGATCTTCTATTAGAACTCACTGGTTGGCTGATCAATTAGAACACACCAGTTGGCTGATCTATTAGATCTCACTGGTTGGCTGATCTATT
Source organism: Oncorhynchus masou masou (assembly GCF_036934945.1). Classification (NCBI taxonomy): domain Eukaryota; kingdom Metazoa; phylum Chordata; class Actinopteri; order Salmoniformes; family Salmonidae; genus Oncorhynchus; species Oncorhynchus masou. Next base: position 7,240,902 of record NC_088223.1, on the reverse strand, counting down.
AGAACACACTGGTTTGATCTGCTGTTAGAACACACTGGTTGGCTGATCGATTAGAACACACTGGATGGCTGATCTATTAGAACTCACTGTTTGGCTGATCAATTAGAACACACCGGTTGGCTGATCAATTAGAACACACCAGTATGCTGATCTATTAGAACTCACTGGTTGGCTGATCAATTAGAACTCACTGGTTGGCTGATCTATTAGAACTCACTGGTTGGATCTTCTATTAGAACTCACTGGTTGGCTGATCAATTAGAACACACCAGTTGGCTGATCTATTAGAACTCACTGGTTGGCTGATATATTAGAATATACTGGTTGTCTGATCTTTTTGAAATCACTGGTTGGATCTTCCATTAGAACACACTGGTTGGCTGATCTATTAGAACACACTGGTTGGCTGATATATTAGAACTCACTGGTTGGATCTTCTATGAGAACACAAAGGTTGGCTGATCTATTAGAACTCAATGGTTGGCTGATCTATTAGAACTCAATGGTTGGCTGATCTATTAGAACTCACTGGTTGGATCTTCTATTAGATCACGCTGATTGGCTGATCTATTAGAACTAACTGGTTGGCTGATCTACTAGAACTCACTGGTTGGCTGATCTATTAGAACTCACTGGTTGGCTGATTTATTAGAAATCACTGGTTGGATCTTCTATTAGAACACACTGGTTGGCTGATCTATTAGAACTCACTGGTTGGCTGATCTATTAGAACTCACTGGAGGGATCTTCTATTAGAACTCACTGGTTGGCTGATCAATTAGAACACACCAGTTGGCTGATCTATTACATCTCACTGGTTGGCTGATCTACTAGAACTCACTGGTTGGCTGATCTATTAGAACTCACTGGTTGGCTGATCTATTGGAAATCACTGGTTGGATCTTCTATTAGAACACACTGGTTGGCTGATCTATTAGAACTCACTGGTTGGATCTTCCATTAGAACTCACTGGTTGGCTGATCGATTAGAACAGACTGGCTGGCTGATCGATTAGAGCTCACTGTTTGGATCTTCTATTAGAACACACTGGTTGGCTGATCAATTAGAACTCACTGGTTGGCCGATCAATTTGAACACAGCAGTTGGCTGATCTATTAGAACACACCAGTTGGCTGATCTATTAGAACACACAGGTTGGCTGATCTATTAGAACACACAGGTTGGCTGATCTATTAGAACACACTGGTTGGCTGATCTATTAGAAATCACTGGTTGGATCTTCTATTAGAACACACTGGTTGGCTGATCGATTAGAACACACTGGATGGCTGATCTATTAGAACTCACTGTTTAGATCTTCTATTAGAACACGCTGATTGGCTGATCTAAAAGAACACACTGGTTGGCTGATCAATTAGAACACACCAGTTGGCTGATCTATTAGATCTCACTGGTTGGCTGATCTATTAGAACACACTGGTTTGATCTGCTGTTAGAACACACTGGTTGGCTGATCGATTAGAACACACTGGATGGCTGATCTATTAGAACTCACTGTTTGGCTGATCAATTAGAACACACCGGTTGGCTGATCAATTAGAACACACCAGTATGCTGATCTATTAGAACTCACTGGTTGGCTGATCTATTAGAACTCACTGGTTTGATCTGCTGTTAGAACACACTGGTTGGCTGATCTATTAGAACTCACTGGTTGGATCTTCTATTAGAACTCACTGGTTGGCTGATCAATTAGAACACACCAGTTGGCTGATCTATTAGAACTCACTGGTTGGCTGATATATTAGAATATACTGGTTGTCTGATCTTTTAGAAATCACTGGTTGGATCTTCTATTAGAACACACTGGTTGGCTGATCTATTAGAACTCACTGGTTGGATCTTCCATTAGAACACACTGGTTGGCTGATCTATTAGAACTCACTGGTTAGATCTTCCATTAGAACTCACTGGTTGGCTGATCGATTAGAACACACTGGCTGGCTGATCGATTAGAACTCACTGTTTGGATCTTCTATTAGAACACGCTGATTGGCTGATCTATTAGAACACAGTGGTTGGCTGATCAATTAGAACTCACTGGTTGGCCGATCAATTTGAACACAGCAGTTGGCTGATCTATTCGAACACACAGGTTGGCTGATCTATTAGAACACACAGGTTGGCTGATCTATTAGAACACACAGGTTGGCTGATCTATTAGAACACACTGGTTGGCTGATCTATTAGAAATCACTGGTTGGATCTTCTATTAGAACACACTGGTTGGCTGATCTATTAGAACTCACTGGCTGGATCTTCCATTAGAACACACTGGTTGGCTGATCGATTAGAACACACTGGATGGCTGATCTATTAGAACTCACTGTTTAGATCTTCTATTAGAACACGCTGATTGGCTGATCTATTAGAACACACTGGTTGGATCTTCTATGAGAACACGCTGATTGGCTGATCTATTAGAACACACTGGTTGGCTGATCTATTAGAACTCACTGGTTGGCCGATCAATTTGAACACAGCAGTTGGCTGATCTATTAGAACACACCAGTTGGCTGATCGACTAGAACTCACTGGTTGGCTGATCTACTAGAACTCACTGGTTGGCTGATCAATTAGAACACACCAGTTGGCTGATCTATTAGAACTCACTGGTTGGCTGATCTATTAGAACGCACTGGTTGGCTGATCAATTAGAAAACACCGGTTGGCTGATCAATTAGAACACACCAGTTGGCTGATCTATTAGAACACACTGGTTGGCTGATCTATTAGAACACACTGGTTGGATCTTCTATTAGAACACACTGGTTGGCTGATCTATTAGAACTTACTGGTTGGATCTTCCATTAGAACACACTGGTTGGCTGATCGATTAGAACACACTGGATGGCTGATCTATTAGAACTCACTGTTTAGATCTTCTATTAGAACATGCTGATTTGCTGATCTATTAGAACACACTGGTTGGCTGATCTATTAGAACTCACTGGTTGGCTGATCTATTAGAACTCACTGGTTGGATCTTCTATTAGAACTCACTGGTTGGCTGATCAATTAGAACACACCAGTTGGCTGATCTATTAGATCTCACTGGTTGGCTGATCTATTAGAACACACTGGTTTGATCTGCTGTTAGAACACACTGGTTGGCTGATCGATTAGAACACACTGGATGGCTGATCTATTAGAACTCACTGTTTGGCTGATCAATTAGAACACACCGGTTGGCTGATCAATTAGAACACACCAGTATGCTGATCTATTATAACTCACTGGTTGGCTGATCAATTAGAACTCACTGGTTGGCTGATCTATTAGAACTCACTGGTTTGATCTGCTGTTAGAACACACTGGTTGGCTGATCTATTAGAACTCACTGGTTGGATCTTCTATTAGAACTCACTGGTTGGCTGATCAATTAGAACACACCAGTTGGCTGATCTATTAGAACTCACTGGTTGGCTGATATATTAGAATATACTGGTTGTCTGATCTTTTTGAAATCACTGGTTGGATCTTCCATTAGAACACACTGGTTGGCTGATCTATTAGAACACACTGGTTGGCTGATATATTAGAACTCACTGGTTGGATCTTCTATGAGAACACAAAGGTTGGCTGATCTATTAGAACTCAATGGTTGGCTGATCTATTAGAACTCAATGGTTGGCTGATCTATTAGAACTCACTGGTTGGATCTTCTATTAGATCACGCTGATTGGCTGATCTATTAGAACTAACTGGTTGGCTGATCTACTAGAACTCACTGGTTGGCTGATCTATTAGAACTCACTGGTTGGCTGATTTATTAGAAATCACCGGTTGGATCTTCTATTAGAACACACTGGTTGGCTGATCTATTAGAACTCACTGGTTGGCTGATCTATTAGAACTCACTGGAGGGATCTTCTATTAGAACTCACTGGTTGGCTGATCAATTAGAACACACCAGTTGGCTGATCTATTACATCTCACTGGTTGGCTGATCTACTAGAACTCACTGGTTGGCTGATCTATTAGAACTCACTGGTTGGCTGATCTATTGGAAATCACTGGTTGGATCTTCTATTAGAACACACTGGTTGGCTGATCAATTAGAACTCACTGGTTGGCCGATCAATTTGAACACAGCAGTTGGCTGATCTATTAGAACACACCAGTTGGCTGATCTATTAGAACACACCAGTTGGCTGATCTATTAGAACACACAGGTTGGCTGACCAATTAGAACACACCAGTTGGCTGATCAGTTAGAACACACCAGTTGGCTGATCTATTAGAACTCACTGGTTGGCTGATCTATTAGAACTCACCGGTTGGCTTATCTACTAGAACTCACCGGTTGGCTGATCTACTAGAACTCACTGGTTTGCTTACCTATTAGAACACACAGGTTGGCTGATCAATTAGAACACACCAGTTGGTTGATCTATTAGAACACACCTGTTGGCTGATCTATTAGAACTCGCTGGTTGGCTGATCTACTAGAACTCACTGGTTAGCTGATCAATTAGAACACACTGGTTGCCTGATATATTAGAGCACACTGGTTGGCTGACCTATAAGAACACTCTGGTTGGCTGATCAATTAGAACTCACTGGTTGGATCTTCTATTAGAACACACCGGTTGGATGATCTATTAGAACTCACTGGTTGGCTGATCTATTAGAACACACTGGTTGGCTGATCTATTAGAACGTGCTGGTTGGCTGATCTATTAGAACGTGCTGGTTGGCTGATCTATTAGAACACGCCGGTTGGCTGATCGATGAGAACACACCAGTTGGCTGATCAATGAGAACACACCAGGTGGCTGATCAATTAGAACATACCGGTTGGCTGATCTATTAGAACACACTGGTTGGCTGATCTATTAGAACTCACTGGTTGGCTGATCAATTAGAACACACCGGTTGGCTGATCAATTAGAACACACCAGTTGGATGATCTATTAAAACTCACTGGTTGGCTGATCTATTAGAACTCACTGGTTGGATCGTCTATTAGAACACACTGGCTGGCTGATCTATTACAACTCACTGTTTGGATCTTCTATTAGATCACGCTGATTGGCTGATCTATTAGAACTCACTGGTTGGCTGATCTACTAGAACTCACTGGTTGGCTGATCTATTAGAACTCACTGGTTGGCTGATCTATTAGAAATCACTGGTTGGATCTTCTATTAGAACACACTGGTTGGCTGATCTATTAGAACTCACTGGTTGGATCTTCCATTAGAACTCACTGGTTAGCTGATCGATTAGAACACACTGGCTGGCTGATCGATTAGAAATCACTGTTTCGATCTTCTATTAGAACACGCTGATTGGCTGATCTATTAGAACACACTGGTTGGCTGATCAATTAGAACTCACTGGTTGGCCGATCAATTTGAACACAGCAGTTGGCTGATCTATTAGAACACACCAGTTGGCTGATCTATTAGAACACACCAGTTGGCTGATCTATTAGAACACACTGGTTGGCTGATCTATTAGAAATCACTGGTTGGATCTTCTATTAGAACACACTGGTTGGCTGATCTATTAGAACTCACTGGTTGGATCTTCCATTAGAACACACTGGTTGGCTGATCGATTAGAACACACTGGATGGCTGATCCATTAGAACTCACTGTTTAGATCTTCTATTAGAACACGCTGATTGGCTGATCTATTAGAACACACTGGTTGGCTGATCTATTAGAACTCACTGGTTGGCTGATCTATTAGAACTCACTGGTTGGATCTTCTATTAGAACTCACTGTTTGGCTGATCAATTAGAACACACCGGTTGGCTGATCAATTAGAACACACCAGTATGCTGATCTATTAGAACTCACTGGATGGCTGATCAATTAGAACTCACTGGTTGGCTGATCTATTAGAACTCACTGGTTGGATCTTCTATTAGAACTCACTGGTTGGCTGATCAATTAGAACACACCAGTTGGCTGATCTATTAGAACTCACTGGTTGGCTGATATATTAGAATATACTGGTTGTCTGATCTATTAGAAATCACTGGTTGGATCTTCTATTAGAACACACTGGTTGGATGATCTATTAGAACTCCTGGTTGGATCTTCCATTAGAACACACTGGTTGGCTGATCGATTAGAACACACTGGATGGCTGATCTATTAGAACTCACTGTTTAGATCTTCTATTAGAACATACTGATTGGCTGATCTATTAGAACACACCAGTTGGCTGATCTATTAGATCTCACTGGTTGGCTGATCTATTAGAACACACTGGTTTGATCTGCTGTTAGAACACACTGGTTGGCTGATCTATTAGAACTCACTGGTTGATTCTTTTGTTAGAACTCACTGGTTGGCTGATCGATTAGAACACACTGGATGGCTGATCTATTAGAACTCACTGTTTAGATCTTCTATTAGAACACGCTGATTGGCTGATCTATTAGAACACACTGGTTGGCTGATCTATTAGAACACACTGGTTGGCTGATCTATTAGAACTCACTGGAGGGATCTTCTATTAGAACTCACTGGTTGGCTGATCAATTAGAACACACCAGTTGGCTGATCTATTAGATCTCACTGGTTGGCTGATCTACTAGAACTCACTGGTTGGCTGATCTATTAGAACTCACTGGTTGGATCTTCCATTAGAACTCACTGGTTGGCTGATCGATTAGAACAGACTGGCTGGCTGATCGATTAGAGCTCACTGTTTGGATCTTCTATTAGAACACACTGGTTCGCTGATCAATTAGAACTCACTGGTTGGCCGATCAATTTGAACACAGCAGTTGTCTGATCTATTAGAACACACCAGTTGGCTGATCTATTAGAACACACCAGTTGGCTGATCTATTAGAACACACAGGTTGGCTGACCAATTAGAACACACCAGTTGGCTGATCAATTAGAACACACCAGTTGGCTGATCTATTAGAACTCACTGGTTGGCTGATCTATTAGAACTCACCGGTTGGCTTATCTACTAGAACTCACCGGTTGGCTGATCTACTAGAACTCACTGGTTTGCTTACCTATTAGAACACACTGGTTGGCTGATCAATTAGAACACACCAGTTGGCTGATCTATTAGAACTCACCGGTTGGCTGATCTATTAGAACTCACCGGTTGGCTGATCTATTAGAACACACCGGTTGGCTGATCAATTAGAACACACCGGTTGGCTGATCTATTAGAACTCACTGGTTGGCTGATCTATTAGAACTCACCGGTTGGCTGATCTACTAGAACTCACTGGTTTGCTTACCTATTAGAACACACTGGTTGGCTGATCAATTAGAACACACCAGTTGGCTGATCTATTAGAACTCACCGGTTGGCTGATCTATTAGAACACACCGGTTGGCTGATGAATTAGAACACACCAGTTGGCTGATGAATTAGAACACACCAGTTGGCTGATCTATTAGAACTCACTGGTTGGCTGATCGATTAGAACACACTGGCTGGCTGATCGATTAGAACTCACTGTTTGGATCTTCTATTAGAACACGCTGATTGGCTGATCTATTAGAACACAGTGGTTGGCTGATCAATTAGAACTCACTGGTTGGCCGATCAATTTGAACACAGCAGTTGGCTGACCTATTAGAACACACCAGTTGGCTGATCTATTCGAACACACAGGTTGGCTGATCTATTAGAACACACAGGTTGGCTGATCTATTAGAACACACAGGTTGGCTGATCTATTAGAACACACTGGTTGGCTGATCTATTAGAAATCACTGGTTGGATCTTCTATTAGAACACACTGGTTGGCTGATCTATTAGAACTCACTGGTTGGATCTTCCATTAGAACACACTGGTTGGCTGATCGATTAGAACACACTGGATGGCTGATCTATTAGAACTCACTGTTTAGATCTTCTATTAGAACACGCTGATTGGCTGATCTATTAGAACACACTGGTTGGATCTTCTATGAGAACACGCTGATTGGCTGATCTATTAGAACACACTGGTTGGCTGATCTATTAGAACTCACTGGTTGGCCGATCAATTTGAACACAGCAGTTGGCTGATCTATTAGAACACACCAGTTGGCTGATCGACTAGAACTCACTGGTTGGCTGATCTACTAGAACTCACTGGTTGGCTGATCAATTAGAACACACCAGTTGGCTGATCTATTAGAACTCACTGGTTGGCTGATCTATTAGAACGCACTGGTTGGCTGATCAATTAGAAAACACCGGTTGGCTGATCAATTAGAACACACCAGTTGGCTGATCTATTAGAACACACTGGTTGGCTGATCTATTAGAACACACTGGTTGGATCTTCTATTAGAACACACTGGTTGGCTGATCTATTAGAACTCACTGGTTGGATCTTCCATTAGAACACACTGGTTGGCTGATCGATTAGAACACACTGGATGGCTGATCTATTAGAACTCACTGTTTAGATCTTCTATTAGAACATGCTGATTTGCTGATCTATTAGAACACACTGGTTGGCTGATCTATTAGAACTCACTGGTTGGCTGATCTATTAGAACTCACTGGTTGGATCTTCTATTAGAACTCACTGGTTGGCTGATCAATTAGAACACACCAGTTGGCTGATCTATTAGATCTCACTGGTTGGCTGATCTATTAGAACACACTGGTTTGATCTGCTGTTAGAACACACTGGTTGGCTGATCGATTAGAACACACTGGATGGCTGATCTATTAGAACTCACTGTTTGGCTGATCAATTAGAACACACCGGTTGGCCGATCAATTAGAACACACCAGTATGCTGATCTATTAGAACTCACTGGTTGGCTGATCAATTAGAACTCACTGGTTGGCTGATCTATTAGAACTCACTGGTTTGATCTGCTGTTAGAACACTGGTTGGCTGATCTATTAGAACTCACTGGTTGGATCTTCTATTAGAACTCACTGGTTGGCTGATCAATTAGAACACACCAGTTGGCTGATCTATTAGAACTCACTGTTTGGCTGATATATTAGAATATACTGGTTGTCTGATCTTTTTGAAATCACTGGTTGGATCTTCCATTAGAACACACTGGTTGGCTGATCTATTAGAACACACTGGTTGGCTGATATATTAGAACTCACTGGTTGGATCTTCTATGAGAACACAAAGGTTGGCTGATCTATTAGAACTCAATGGTTGGCTGATCTATTAGAACTCAATGGTTGGCTGATCTATTAGAACTCACTGGTTGGATCTTCTATTAGATCACGCTGATTGGCTGATCTATTAGAACTAACTGGTTGGCTGATCTACTAGAACTCACTGGTTGGCTGATCTATTAGAACTCACTGGTTGGCTGATTTATTAGAAATCACTGGTTGGATCTTCTATTAGAACACACTGGTTGGCTGATCTATTAGAACTCACTGGTTGGCTGATCTATTAGAACTCACTGGAGGGATCTTCTATTAGAACTCACTGGTTGGCTGATCAATTAGAACACACCAGTTGGCTGATCTATTACATCTCACTGGTTGGCTGATCTACTAGAACTCACTGGTTGGCTGATCTATTAGAACTCACTGGTTGGCTGATCTATTGGAAATCACTGGTTGGATCTTCTATTAGAACACACTGGTTGGCTGATCAATTAGAACTCACTGGTTGGCCGATCAATTTGAACACAGCAGTTGGCTGATCTATTAGAACACACCAGTTGGCTGATCTATTAGAACACACCAGTTGGCTGATCTATTAGAACACACAGGTTGGCTGACCAATTAGAACACACCAGTTGGCTGATCAATTAGAACACACCAGTTGGCTGATCTATTAGAACTCACTGGTTGGCTGATCTATTAGAACTCACCGGTTGGCTTATCTACTAGAACTCACCGGTTGGCTGATCTACTAGAACTCACTGGTTTGCTTACCTATTAGAACACACAGGTTGGCTGATCAATTAGAACACACCAGTTGGTTGATCTATTAGAACACACCTGTTGGCTGATCTATTAGAACTCGCTGGTTGGCTGATCTACTAGAACTCACTGGTTAGCTGATCAATTAGAACACACTGGTTGCCTGATATATTAGAGCACACTGGTTGGCTGACCTATAAGAACACTCTGGTTGGCTGATCAATTAGAACTCACTGGTTGGATCTTCTATTAGAACACACCGGTTGGATGATCTATTAGAACTCACTGGTTGGCTGATCTATTAGAACACACTGGTTGGCTGATCTATTAGAACGTGCTGGTTGGCTGATCTATTAGAACGTGCTGGTTGGCTGATCTATTAGAACACGCCGGTTGGCTGATCGATGAGAACACACCAGTTGGCTGATCAATGAGAACACACCAGGTGGCTGATCAATTAGAACATACCGGTTGGCTGATCTATTAGAACACACTGGTTGGCTGATCTATTAGAACTCACTGGTTGGCTGATCAATTAGAACACACCGGTTGGCTGATCAATTAGAACACACCAGTTGGATGATCTATTAAAACTCACTGGTTGGCTGATCTATTAGAACTCACTGGTTGGATCGTCTATTAGAACACACTGGCTGGCTGATCTATTACAACTCACTGTTTGGATCTTCTATTAGATCACGCTGATTGGCTGATCTATTAGAACTCACTGGTTGGCTGATCTACTAGAACTCACTGGTTGGCTGATCTATTAGAACTCACTGGTTGGCTGATCTATTAGAAATCACTGGTTGGATCTTCTATTAGAACACACTGGTTGGCTGATCTATTAGAACTCACTGGTTGGATCTTCCATTAGAACTCACTGGTTAGCTGATCGATTAGAACACACTGGCTGGCTGATCGATTAGAAATCACTGTTTCGATCTTCTATTAGAACACGCTGATTGGCTGATCTATTAGAACACACTGGTTGGCTGATCAATTAGAACTCACTGGTTGGCCGATCAATTTGAACACAGCAGTTGGCTGATCTATTAGAACACACCAGTTGGCTGATCTATTAGAACACACCAGTTGGCTGATCTATTAGAACACACTGGTTGGCTGATCTATTAGAAATCACTGGTTGGATCTTCTATTAGAACACACTGGTTGGCTGATCTATTAGAACTCACTGGTTGGATCTTCCATTAGAACACACTGGTTGGCTGATCGATTAGAACACACTGGATGGCTGATCCATTAGAACTCACTGTTTAGATCTTCTATTAGAACACGCTGATTGGCTGATCTATTAGAACACACTGGTTGGCTGATCTATTAGAACTCACTGGTTGGCTGATCTATTAGAACTCACTGGTTGGATCTTCTATTAGAACTCACTGTTTGGCTGATCAATTAGAACACACCGGTTGGCTGATCAATTAGAACACACCAGTATGCTGATCTATTAGAACTCACTGGATGGCTGATCAATTAGAACTCACTGGTTGGCTGATCTATTAGAACTCACTGGTTGGATCTTCTATTAGAACTCACTGGTTGGCTGATCAATTAGAACACACCAGTTGGCTGATCTATTAGAACTCACTGGTTGGCTGATATATTAGAATATACTGGTTGTCTGATCTATTAGAAATCACTGGTTGGATCTTCTATTAGAACACACTGGTTGGATGATCTATTAGAACTCCTGGTTGGATCTTCCATTAGAACACACTGGTTGGCTGATCGATTAGAACACACTGGATGGCTGATCTATTAGAACTCACTGTTTAGATCTTCTATTAGAACATACTGATTGGCTGATCTATTAGAACACACCAGTTGGCTGATCTATTAGATCTCACTGGTTGGCTGATCTATTAGAACACACTGGTTTGATCTGCTGTTAGAACACACTGGTTGGCTGATCTATTAGAACTCACTGGTTGATTCTTTTGTTAGAACTCACTGGTTGGCTGATCGATTAGAACACACTGGATGGCTGATCTATTAGAACTCACTGTTTAGATCTTCTATTAGAACACGCTGATTGGCTGATCTATTAGAACACACTGGTTGGCTGATCTATTAGAACTCACTGGTTGGCTGATCTATTAGAACTCACTGGAGGGATCTTCTATTAGAACTCACTGGTTGGCTGATCAATTAGAACACACCAGTTGGCTGATCTATTAGATCTCACTGGTTGGCTGATCTACTAGAACTCACTGGTTGGCTGATCTATTAGAACTCACTGGTTGGATCTTCCATTAGAACTCACTGGTTGGCTGATCGATTAGAACAGACTGGCTGGCTGATCGATTAGAGCTCACTGTTTGGATCTTCTATTAGAACACACTGGTTCGCTGATCAATTAGAACTCACTGGTTGGCCGATCAATTTGAACACAGCAGTTGTCTGATCTATTAGAACACACCAGTTGGCTGATCTATTAGAACACACCAGTTGGCTGATCTATTAGAACACACAGGTTGGCTGACCAATTAGAACACACCAGTTGGCTGATCAATTAGAACACACCAGTTGGCTGATCTATTAGAACTCACTGGTTGGCTGATCTATTAGAACTCACCGGTTGGCTTATCTACTAGAACTCACCGGTTGGCTGATCTACTAGAACTCACTGGTTTGCTTACCTATTAGAACACACTGGTTGGCTGATCAATTAGAACACACCAGTTGGCTGATCTATTAGAACTCACCGGTTGGCTGATCTATTAGAACTCACCGGTTGGCTGATCTATTAGAACACACCGGTTGGCTGATCAATTAGAACACACCGGTTGGCTGATCTATTAGAACTCACTGGTTGGCTGATCTATTAGAACTCACCGGTTGGCTGATCTACTAGAACTCACTGGTTTGCTTACCTATTAGAACACACTGGTTGGCTGATCAATTAGAACACACCAGTTGGCTGATCTATTAGAACTCACCGGTTGGCTGATCTATTAGAACACACCGGTTGGCTGATGAATTAGAACACACCAGTTGGCTGATGAATTAGAACACACCAGTTGGCTGATCTATTAGAACTCACTGGTTGGCTGATATATTAGAATATACTGGTTTTCTGATCTATTAGAAATCACTGGTTGGATCTTCTATTAGAACACACTGGTTGGCTGATCTATTAGAACTCACTGGTTGGATCTTCCATTAGAACACTGGTTGGCTGATCGATTAGAACACACTGGATGGCTGATCTATTAGAACTCACTGTTTAGATCTTCTATTAGAACATGCTGATTGGCTGATCTATTAGAACACACTGGTTGGCTGATCTATTAGAACTCACTGGTTGGCTGATCTATTAGAACTCACTGGTTGGATCTTCTATTAGAACTCACTGGTTGGCTGATCAATTTGAACACACCGGTTGGCTGATCTATTAGAACTCACTGGTTGGCTGATCTATTAGAACTCACTGGTTGGCTGATCTATTAGAACTCACTGGTTTGATCTGCTGTTAGAACACACTGGTTGGCTGATCTATTAGAACACACCAGTTGGCTGATCTATTAGAACACACCAGTTGGCTGATCTATTAGAACTCACTGGTTGGCTGATCTATTAGAACTCACTGGTTTGATCTGCTGTTAGAACACACTAGTTGGCTGATCTATTAGAACTCACTGGTTGGATCTTCTATTAGAACTCACTGGTTGGCTGATCAATTAGAACACACCAGTTGGCTGATCTATTAGAACTCACTGGTTGGCTGATCTATTAGAACTCACTGGTTTGATCTGCTGTTAGAACACACTGGTTGGCTGATCTATTAGAACTCACTGGTTGGATCTTCTATTAGAACTCACTGGTTGGCTGATCAATTAGAACACACCAGTTGGCTGATCTATTAGAACTCACTGGTTGGCTGATCTATTAGAACATACTGGTTGGCTGATCTATTAGAACATACTGGTTGGCTGATCTATTAGAACTCACTGGTTGGCTGATCTATTAGAACTCACTGGTTGGCTGATCTATTAGAACATACTGGTTGGCTGATCTATTAGAACTCACTGGTTGGCTGATCTATTAGAACAGACTGGTTGGCTGATCGACTAAAACTCACTGGTTGGATCTTCTATTAGAACACACTGGTTGGCTGATCTATTAGAACTCACTGGTTGGCTGATCTATTAGAACAGACTGGTTGGCTGATCGACTAAAACTCACTGGTTGGATCTTCTATTAGAACACACTGGTTGGCTGATCTATTAGAACACACTGGTTGGCTGATTGACTAAAACTCACTGGTTGGATCTTCTATTAGAACACACTGGTTGGCTGATCTACTGGAACTCACTGGTTGGCTGATCTATTAGAACACAATGGTTGGCTGATCAATTAGAACACACCAGTTGGCTGATCTATTAGAACACACCGGTTGGCTGATCTATTAGAACACACCGGTTGGCTGATCAATTAGAACTCACTGGTTGGCTGATCAATTAGAACTCACAGGTTGGCTGATCAATTAGAACACACCAGATGGCTGATCTATTAGAACTCACTGGTTGGATCTTCTATTAGAACTCACCGGTTGGCTGATCAATTAGAACACACCAGTTGGCTGATCTATTAGAACTCACTGGTTGGCTGATCTATTAGAACTCACTGGTTGGCTGATCTATTAGAACTCACTGGTTGGCTGATCTATTAGAACACACTGGTTGGCTGATCTATTAGAACACACTGGTTGGCTGATCTATTAGAACTCACTGGTTGGCTGATCAATTAGAACTCACTGGTTGGTTGATCAATTTGAACACACCAGTTGGCTGATCTATTAGAACACACTGGCTGGCTGATCTATTAGATCTTACTGTTTGGATCTTCTATTAGAACACGCTGATTGGCTGATATATTAGAACAGACTGGTTGGCTGATCAATTAGAACTCACTGGTTGGTTGATCAATTTGAACACACCAGTTGGCTGATCTATTAGAACACACTGGTTGGCTGATCTATTAGAACACACTGGTTGGCTGATCAATTAGAACTCACTGGTTGGCTGATCAATTAGAACTCACTGGTTGGCTGATCAATTAGAACTCACTGGTTGGCTGATCAATTAGAACTCACTGGTTGGCTGATCAATTAGAACTCACTGGTTGGCTGATCAATTAGAACTCACTGGTTGGCTGATCTATTAGAACTCACTGGTTGGCTGATCTATTAGAACTCACTGGTTGGATCTTCTATTAGAACTCACTGGTTGGCTGATCTATTAGAACTCACTGGTTGGCTGGTACCTACATTCTACAGTCTCTGTCATTGCCAACAAAGTGTATATAACAATGTATTGAGATAAACTTTTGTTATTGACCAAATACTTATTTTCCGCCATAATTTGCAAAAACATTCATAAAAAAATCTTACAATGTCATTTTCTGGATTTTTTCCCTCATTTTGTCTGTCATAGTTGAAGTGTTGCAATGATGAAAATTACAGCCCTCTCATCTTTTTACGTGGAAGAACTTGCACAATTGGTGGCTGACTAAATACTTTTTTGCCCCACTGTGTGTGTGTGTGTGTGTGTGTGTGTGTGTGTGTGTGTGTGTGTGTGTGTGTGTGTGTGTGTGTGTGTGTGTGTGTGTGTATATATATATTTATTTATATATTTATTTATTTATACCTTTATTTAACGAGGCAAGTCAGTTAAGAACACATTCTTATTTTCAATGACTGCCTAGGAACAGTGGGTTAACTGCCTTGTTCAGGGGCAGAAAGACAGATTTTCACCTTGTCAGCTCAGGGGTTTCAATCGTGCAACTGCACAGTTAAGTAGTCCAACGCTCTCACCATTTCACTCCACGAGTTGCCTGCCTGTTACGCAAACGCAGTCGAAGCCAAGGTCAATTGCTAGCTAGCATTAAACGAACTAATTTGACAGAATTTTACGCAATTATGACATAGGTTGAAGGTTGTGCAATGTAACAGGAATATTTAGACTTGGGGAAGCCACCCGTTAGATAAAATACGGAACGGTTCCGTATTTCACTGAAATAATAAACGTTTTGTTTCCGAAATGATAGTTTCCGGATTCGATCATATTAATGTCCAAAGGATCATATTTCTGTGCGTTATGTTATAATTAAGTTGGATTTGATAGAGCAGTCTGACTGAGCAGTAGCAGGCCCGTAATCATTCATTCAAACTGCACTTTAGTGCATTTTGTCAGCAGCTCTTCGCAAGCACAGCGCTATTTATGACTTGAAGCCTCTCAGCCTAATGGCTGGTGTAACCAATGTGAAATGGCTAGCTAGTTATCTGGGTGTGCGCTAATACTGTTTCAAACGTCACTCGCTTTTAGATTTGGAGTAGTTATTCCCCTTGCGATGAAAGGGACGCGGCTTTTGTGGAGCGATGGGTAACGCTGCTTCAAGTGTGGCTGTTGTCGATGTGTTCCTGGTTCGAGCACAGGTAGGGGCGAGGAGGGGGACGGAAGCTGTACTCTTACACTGGCAATACTATAGTGCCTATAAGAACATCCAATAGTCAAAGGTACATGAAATACAAATGGTATAGAGAAATAGTCCTATAAATACTATATTAACTACAACCTAAAACCTCTTACCTGGGAATATTGAAATCTCATGTTAAAAGGAACCACCAACTTCCGTATTTTCTCATGTTCTGAGCAAGGAACTGAAACGTTAGCTTTTTACATAGCACATATTGCATATTACTTTCTTCTCCAAGACTTTGTTTTTGCATTATTTAAACCAAATTGAACATGTTTCATTATTTATTTGAGGCTAAATTGATTTTATTGATGTATTATATTCCGTTAAAATTAATAAAATTATTAATTCAGTATTGTTGTAATTGTCATTATTACAATTATTATCATTTTATTTATTTTTTATTTTATTTAAATCGGCCGATTAATCGGTATCGGCTTTTTTGGGTCCTCCAATAATTGGTATCGGCGTTGAAAAATCATAATCGGTCGACCTCTAGCGCACACCCTTATCTTAGTCTATGTCATGAAAATAGCAGGTGTTCCTAATGTTTAGTGCACTCAGTATATACTCAGTATGTACTGTATTCTAGTCAAGGCCCATCCTATATAACTACTGCTGTACAAACCTTCTCTATACATATACTGTCCATACACACTATCATATATAGGCTAACTGCCACCTATATATATATATATATATATATATATATATATGGGTGGCAGGTAGCCTAGTGGTTAGAGCATTAGACTAGAAACCGAAAAGTTGCAAGTTTAAATCCCCGAGCTGACAAGGTACAAATTTGTTGTTCTACCCCTGAAAAAGGCAGTTAACCCACTGTTCTAGCCCTTCATTGAAAATAAGAATGTGTTCTTAACTGACTTGCCTCGTTAAATAAAGGTATACAAAAATAAATATATAAATAAATAAATATATTAATTCAATTAAAAAATATATATGTATACTTATATTCCGGACAAACACTGCTCGTTTCTTAAATGTTTTGTTTGTGTGTATTGTTTTGTGTTGTTAGGTGTTACTGCTCTGTTGGAGTTAGGAACGTAAGCATTTCGACTATACCCACGTTAACATCTACAAAAAATGTGTACGCGACCAATCAAAATTTGATTTGATGTCCAACGCCAAGTCAATGCCAAGACAACCCACCTCGGTCCCTTTACCCACCTCAGTCTCTCAATATCTGTCTCTCTCTCTACCTTCTGACTGTCACTGTCCATAAAACAACAATATAAATAAATAATAAATAAATATATATACATGTATATGTAACAAACAAATATCAATTGAACTTGTCAGAGGGTAAGAGTTGTCTCATGTAGGACTTGTCCCAACATGTTAAAATATGTCCCTGCTAGTCCAGGTGAACACAGAGATCATCCCCTCACCCAGAAACGAGCACTGCTAGGGCTGATTCTCTGTCACTAACTGTCCCATCTTCTCCTCCACGACTCCCCACTTCTCCTCCTCCCTTCCTCTCTCCTCCTCCCCTCCTCCTCCTCCTCTCTTCTCCTCGCCTCTTCTGCGCCTCCCCTCTTCACCTCCTCCTCGCCTCCCCTCTCCTCCTCCTCCTCCTCGCCTCCCCTCTCCTCCTCTCCTCCCCTCTCCTCCTCCTCCTCGCCTCCCCTCTCCTCCTCCTCCCCCCCCTCTTCTCCTCCTCCTCCCCCCCCTCTTCTCCTCCTCCTCCCCCTCTTCTCCTCCTCCTCCCCCTCTCCTCCTCGCCTCCCCTCTCCTCCTCCCCCCCCTCTTCTCCTCCCCCCTCCCTCCCCCCTCTTCTCCTCCTCCTCCCCTCCCCTCTTCTCCTCCTCCTCTGCCTGCTCATCTCCACTCTCCTCTATCCTTCTCCCCTCTGCTTCACTTAACTCTCCCCCTGTTTTCCCCCTCTCCCCCTCCACCTGCTTTCCCCCTTTCTCCCCCCTCATCACCCTCTGTCCTCCCCCCGCTGGGAGGGCTATGGCCCTCAGATGGCTGATTGGGCGGCAGGGCACAGCAGTGACAGACAATGGTCATTCGGTTTTCCCCTCACACACACACACACACAGGGCAGTTAGACACGCCTCATTTACCCTGCCCCTTTGTTATGACTGCGACCTGGGGGCTAGTGGCAACAGACACACACACACACGCATGCGATAGGACAGAGAGAGAAGAGTTAAATGTTTACGCTCGATGACCCCACTCTAAACACACACCATAAACAAACTCTCTTATACAGACTCGTCTTAGTGTAGACTGTTGAATCAACCTCTCCAATTGAAACATAAACAGACATTGTACATCTATTAACTTCCCTTGACACAAATTGTTGCAAATGTCGGACACACAAATAGCCACACTCAAACACCTACACAGAACGGATACAACCTCTCACTCACATTGACTATTTTAACACACACACACACTCACAGAAATAAACTCATACACTACTTAAACCTACTTTCACAGAAAAATGGATATATTCTCTTTCTCTCTCACACACACACACACACACTCACACACACACACACACTATGGCCTCCCCTTGTCACCAGCAGGCTTGTAGGAGATGACAGTTGCTCATTTGAAGGGGGTGGGGGTGTTAAAAGAAAAACTGTGTGTGTGGGGGGGGGTCTTTGTGAGAGAGAAAAAGTGAGACAGAGAGAGAGAGAGAGAGAGGGAGAAAGACATTAGAAATGTTTCTAATCATTTACAAGTTTTCTGAGAGTCATGTTTACTCTTCATTTCTGATTGTTTATTTCAGTTTTGTTGTTAATTATCTATTTCACTTTGTCAGTGTAAACATATGTTTCCCCGCCAATAAATCCCTTTGAGAGAGAGAGAGAGGGAGAGAGGAGGGGGAGAGAGAGAGAAGGGAGAGAGAGAGAGAGGAGGGGGAGAGAGAGAGAAGGGAGAGAGCGAGAAGGGAGAGAGCGAGAAGGGAGAGAGAGAGAGCGAGAGAGAGAGAGCGAGAGAGAGAGAGAGAGAGAGAGAAGGGAGAGAGAGAAGGGAGAGAGAGAAGGGAGAGAGAGAGAGAGAGAAGGGAGAGAGAGAGAGAGAGAAGGGAGAGAGAGAGAGAGAGAGAGAAGGGAGAGAGAGAGAGAGAGAGAGAGAGAGAGAGAAGGGAGAGAGAGAGAGAAGGGAGAGAGAAGGAGAGAGAGAGAGAGAAGGGAGAGAGAGAAGGGAGAGAAGGGAGAGAGAGAGAGAGCCGAAAGAGAGAGCAAGAGGAGGGAGGGGGAGGGTGTACACAGCGTTCTATTTCTTATAGACTAACAGCTGCTGGGCTGAGGCTTCTGTATTGAGCGCAGAGAAACACTGAGTGAGAGAGAGAAACACAGTGAGTGAGAGAGAGAGAGAGAGAGAGGGGCTGTGTGTATGGTGAAGAGGCTGTGTATTTAGGAGAATCCATAGTCATAAGAGAAGAAAGAAGAAGACCGCAAGCTTTCATTTTACTCCTCATTATTCCGCATCCTACCGGAGGCTTTTGTGTCTTGTTTTTTTTGGTCCTTCTCTCTCTCCATCCTTCCTTCACCGCGGAAGGAGGAACAGCACAGCAGCACAGCCGGTAAGCAGAACCATCCCTTTTCTCTCCCTCCCTCTTTTTCAGTCTTTTTTTTTCTCTCTCGATCTCTCTCCATTCATGTCTTAATGCATTTAGCTGATAGTGGAATGGTGAGAGAAGGAAATACTAGCCACCATCTCCATTGCTACACCACACCACTGGATGCTAACTAGGCACGAGAGGGATTGGCTGGGGAGAGAGGTTAGGGATGAGAGGGTATACAGTAGGTCTGTGGTGGATGCTATATAAAGAAGACAATAAAGGGAGAGAGGGAGAGGTCAAATGCAGGATGCTGCAGGAAGATGGAGAAGAGAGAAGAGAGGAGAGAGAGAATGTGGGTAAGGCTGGATAAGATGCCCGAAAAAGAGACTAAGCTCTGGCTGCATGTGGCCAGAGAAGGGGAATTTTCTGGGGAAAGGGGGAGGAAAACAAGGAAGGGTTGTGGAGGGATAGAGAATGAGATGAGGTAAACATGATATAATTATTGAGGAAATGGGGGCTAAGCGATACGATGAGAATAGAAGAGAGGGATGGAGAGAGTAAAGACTACTGGGTATGATGGAGAGAGAGAGAGAGAGAGAGATGTTAAAGGGTTGGATGGAAAGAGAGAAACTGTTAAAGGGTTGGATGGAGAGAGAGAGAGAGCTGTTAAAGGGTTGGATGGAAAGAGAGAAACTGTTAAAGGGTTGGATGGAGAGAGAGAGAGAGAGAAGGGGGGGAGTGGTTAAAGGGTTGGATGGAGAGAGAGAGAGCTGTTACAAGATTGAATGCCGGGTGCAGGGGTTGTATAAGAGATATCAGAGTGCCTATGGCCTACGGGTGTGAGAGTGTAGTCCAAGAATCTCTTAGGTCACTAAACTAAGGCTTGTCCACTTTCACTGCAGTGCAATGTAGACACACACCTCAGCAGTTCCAGTTCTCCGCATGTCTCTCATCTCCTTTCCTCCCTTCTACTGTGAGTGCTAGTGTGTGTGTGTGTGTGTGTGTGTGTGTGTGTGTGTGTGTGTGTGTTTGCAGTGCTCAATGCAAACACCTCGCCAAAAACAATAGCCCTAAAATGCACTATTGTGCAGAAAGTGTGGGTGAGAGAGAAAAGGAGAGAGAGAGGGAGAGAGAAAGAGAGAGAAAGGGAACACAGAAAGAGAGAAATAGAGAGAGAGAGAGAGGGAGAGAGAGAGAGGGAGAGAGAGAGAGAGGGAGAGAGAGAGAGGGAGAGAGAAAGAGAAAGTCAGAGAAAGAGAGAGAGAAATGTATAATGACAAATGGTTTGATGACGAATACAAAAAACTAAGAAATAAATTGAGAAACCTGTCCAATCAAAAATATAGAGAAGCAGAAAACCTGAGCCTACGCCTTCACTATGGTGAATCACTAAAACAATACAGAAATACACTACGGAAAAAGAAGGAACAGCACGTCAGAATTCAGCTCAATGTAATTGAAGAATCCATGGACTCTAACCACTTCTGGGAAAATTGGAAAACTCTAAACAAACAACACGAAGAGTTATCTATCCAAAACGGAGATTTGTGGATAAACCACTTCTCCAATCTTTTTGACTCTTTAACAAAACAGCAAAAACATACACATGATCAAATACAAATCTTAGAATCAACTATTAAAGACTTCAATTACATTGAATGGACGACAGGACAAAATACAAACAGTCCAACCCAAAAAGGCCTGTGTGGTTGATGGTATCCTAAATAAAATGATAAAATATACAGACCACAAATTACAATCGGCTAAACTTAAAACTCTTTAACATCATCCTCAGCTCTGTTACATTCCCCAATATTCGGAGCCACGGATTGATCACCCCAATCCAAAAAAGTGGAGACAAATTTGACACCAATAACTACCGTGGGATATGCGTCAACAGTAACCTTGGGAAAATCCTCTGCAATATCATTAACAGTAGACTCGTGCATTTTCTCAGTGAAAACAAATTATCGTACAACAGACCATGTACTCACCCTGCACACCCTAATTGACAACCAAACAAACCAAAACAAAGGCAAAGGCAAAGTCTTTTTATTCAATGTTGATTTCAAAAAAGCTTTTGACTCAATTTGGCATGAGGGTCTGCTATACAAATGTAAGGAAAATGGTGTTGGGGAAAAAAATACGACATTATAAAATTCAGGTATACAAACAACAAGTGTGTGGTTAAAATTGACAAAAAAACACACACATTTCTTTCCACAGTGTCTTGGGGTGAGACAGGGATACAGCTTAAGCCCCACCCTCTTCAACATATATATCAAACATTTAAAAACATTTCACCCAAACACATGCCTGTAAATATTACATTCAGAGAAACGCTGTATATCAATGAATTGGCGAGGGCACTAGAACAGTCTGCAGCACCCAGCCTCAACCTACTAGAATCTGAAGTCAAATGTCTACTGTTTGCTGATGATCTGGTGCTTCTGTCCCCAACCAAGGAGGGCCTACAGCAGCACCTAGATCTTCTGCACAGATTCTGTCAGAACTGAGCTCTGACAGTAAATCTCAGTAAGACCAAAATAATTGTGTTCCAAAATAATGTCCAATTGCCAGGATAACATATCATTGCCCTAGAGCACACAAAAAACAATACATACCTCGGCCTAAAGATCAGCGCCACAAGTAACTTTCACAAAGCTGTCAACAATCTGAGAGAAAAGGAGGGCCTTCTATGCCACCAAAAGGAACATCAAATTTGACACACCAATCAGGATCTGGCTAAAAACACTTGAATCAGTTATAGAACCAATAGTATTTTATGGTTCTAGGGTCGGGGGTCACCAACCAAGAATTCACAAAATGGGACACCAACACCAAACTGAGACTCAGAATACGTAATTCTGCAATAATATCCTATTTTACAAAGTAAAACACCAAATAATGCACGCAGAGCAGAATTAGGCTGATACCCACTAATTATCAAAACTTAGAAAAGAGCCAAACAATTCTTCATCCACCTAAAAGGAAGCGACTCCCAAACCTTCCATAACAAAGCTATGACCTACAGAGAGATGAACCTGGAGAAGAGCCCCCAAAGCAAACTGGTCCAGGGGCTCTGTTCACAAACGCAAACAGACCACACAGAGCACCAGGACTGCAACATAATTAGACCCAACCAAATCATGAGGAAACTAAAAGATAATTGCTTGACATATTGAAAGGAATGAACAAAAACAACTGAGCAAACTACACAGCTATTTGGCCCTAAACAGAGAGTACACAGTGGCAGAATACCTGACCACTGTGACTGCCCCTAAACAGAGAGTACACAGTGGCAGAATACCTGACCACTGTGACTGGCCCTAAACAGAGAGTACACAGTGGCAGAATACCTGACCACTGTGACTGGCCCTAAACAGAGAGTACACAGTGGCAGAATACCTGACCACTGTCACTGACCCAAAATTAAGGAAATCTTTGACTTTGTACAGAGTCAGTGAGCATAGCATTGCTATTGAGAAAGGCAGCCAAAGGCAGACCTGACTCTCAAGAGAAGAAAATGAGCTGCACGTCTCAACCTTCTGCCAAATGTATGACCATAGAGACACACATTTCCCTCAGATTACACAGAACCACAAAGAATTTAAAAACAAATCCAATTATGATAAACTCACATACTGTTGAAGCCGGAAGTTTACATACACTTAGGTTGGAGTCCTTAAAACTTATTTTTCAACCACTCTACACATTTCTTGTTAACAAACAATAGTTTTGGGAAGTCGGTGAGGACATCTACTTTGTGCAAGACACAAGTCATTTTTCCAATCATTCTTTACAGACAGATTATTTCACCTACAATTCCAGTGGGTCAGAAGTTTACATACACTAAGTTGACTGTGCCTTCAAACAGCTTGGAAAATTCCAGAAAATTATGTCATGGTTTTAAAAGCTTCTGATAGGCTAATTGACATCATTTGAGTCAAATGGAGGTGTACCTGTGGAAGTATTTCAAGGCCTACCTTGAAATCGAAATAAATTAGCCAAGACCGCAGAAACAATTTGTAGACCTCCACAAGTCTGGTTCATCCTTGGGAGCAATTTCCAAATACCTGAAGGTACCACGTTCATCTGCAAAATGCAAGTATAAACACCATGGGACCACACAGCCACCATACCGCTCAGGAAGGAGATGCTTTCTGTCCCATAGAGATGAACATACTTTGCTGTGCAAAGTGCAAATCAATCCCAGTATAACAGTGAAGATACTGGAGGAAACAGGTACAAAAGTATCTATATCCACAGCAAAACGAGTCCTATATCGAAATAACCTGAAAGGCCGCTCAGCAAGGAAGAAGCCACTGCTCTGAAACTGCCATAAAAACTCAAACTACGTTTTGCAACTGCACATGGGGATAAAGATTGTACTTTGTGGAGAAATGTCCTCTGGTCTGATGAAACAAATATTGAATTGTTTGGCCGTAATGACCATTGTTATGTTTGGAGGAAAATGGGCAATGAGCAATTCAACGAACATCATCCCAACCGTGAAGCACGGTGGTGGCAGCATCATGTTGTGGGGGTGCTTTGCTGTAGGAGGTACTGGTGCACTTCACAAAATAGATGGCATCATGAGGATGGAACATTATGCGGATATATTGAAGAAACATCTCAAGACATCAATCAGGAAGTTTAAGCTTGGTCCCAAATGGGTCTTCCAAATGTACAATGACCTCAAGCATACTTCCAAAGTTTTGGCAAAATGGCTTAAGGACAACAACGTCAAGGTATTGGAGTGGCCATCACAAAGCCATGATCTCAGTCCCATAGAACATTTTTAAGCAGAACTGAAAAAGTGTGTGTGAGCAAGGCCTACAAACCTGACTCAGTTACACCAGCTGTGGGAAGTTCGTGTGGGAAGTTTGTGGAAGGCTACCCGAAATATTTGAACCAAGTTAAATAATTTAAAGGCAATGCTACCAAATACTAATTGAGTGTATGTAAACTTCTGACCCACTGGGAATGTGATGAAATAAATAAAACCTAAAATAAACCATTCTCTCTACTATTATTCTGACATTTCACATTCTTAAAATAAAGTGGTGATCCTAACTGACCTAAGACAGGGCGTTTTTACGAGGATTAAATGTCAGGAATTGTGAAAACTGAGTTTAAACGTTTTTGGCTAAGGTGTACGTAAACTTCCGACTTCAACTATTTTGATAAACTCCCATATCTATTGGGTGAAATACCACACTGTACATCACAGCAGTAAGATTTGTGACCTGTTTCCGCAAGAAAAGTGCAACCAGTGAAGAACAAACCCCATTGTAAATACAACTCATATTTATTTATTTTTATTTTTACTATTGTTCTTTAACTATTTGCACATCATATGACATTTTAAAAGTATTTTTTATTTTGCAACGTTTGTGAGTGTAATGTTTACTGTTTATTTTGTTTTGTTTATTTCACTGGCTTTGGCAATGTTAACATAAAGCACCATATATTGTAATTGAGGGAGAGAGAGAGAACGAATGATTGCAAGGATGAATGCATGAGCCCTCCATCCTGTTATTTATCGGGCATTTCACATTCTTCACTAGTCGGTTTGATAGGATAGATGGAGAGAGAGACAGATAGAGGGATGGAGAAAGAGTTAGATAGAGTGGTATAGAGAGAGAGAGAGAGAGAGAGAGAGAGAGAGAGAGAGAGGGATGGGGAGAGAGATAGATAGAGGAATGGAGAGAGAGATAGATAGCGGGATAGAGAGAGATAGAGGGGTGAGAGCTCGATAGAGGGATGAAGAGATAGAGGGATGGAGAGGGAGATAGCAGGAGAGAGAGTGAGAGAGAGATAAATGGATGAGAGATAGATAGAGGGATGAAGAGATACAGGGATGGAGAGGGAGATAGATTAAGGGATGGAGAGAGAGAGAGAGAGAGAGAGATTGAGGGATAGGTAGATAGCGGGATAGAGAGTGAGAGAGAGAGAGATAAAGGGATGAGAGATAGATAGAGGGATGAAGAGATACAGGGATGGAGAGGGAGATAGATTAAGGGATGGAGAGAGAGAGAGAGAGAGAGAGAGATTGAGGGATAGGTAGATAGCGGGATAGAGAGTGAGAGAGAGAGAGATAAAGGGATGAGAGATAGATAGAGGGCTGAAGAGATACAGGGATGGAGAGGGAGAGAGAGAGAGATTGAGGGATAGGTAGATAGCGGGATAGAGAGTGAGAGAGAGAGATAAAGGGATGAGAGATAGATAGAGGGATGAAGAGATACAGGGATGGAGAGGGAGAGAGAGAGAGAGATTGAGGGATAGGTAGATAGCGGGATAGAGAGTGAGAGAGAGAGAGATAAAGGGATGAGAGATAGATAGAGGGATGAAGAGATACAGGGATGGAGAGGGAGAGAGAGAGAGATTGAGGGATAGGTAGATAGCGGGATAGAGAGTGAGAGAGAGAGAGAGATAAAGGGATGAGAGATAGATAGAGGGATGAAGAGATACAGGGATGGAGAGGGAGAGAGAGAGAGAGATTGAGGGATAGGTAGATAGCGGGATAGAGAGTGAGAGAGAGAGAGATAAAGGGATGAGAGATAGATAGAGGGATGAAGAGATACAGGGATGGAGAGGGAGAGAGAGAGAGATTGAGGGATAGGTAGATAGCGGGATAGAGAGTGAGAGAGAGAGAGATAAAGGGATGAGAGATAGATAGAGGGATGAAGAGATACAGGGATGGAGAGGGAGAGAGAGAGAGATTGAGGGATAGGTAGATAGCGGGATAGAGAGTGAGAGAGAGAGAGATAAAGGGATGAGAGATAGATAGAGGGATGAAGAGATACAGGGATGGAGAGGGAGAGAGATAGAGAGATTGAGGGATAGGTAGATAGCGGGATAGAGAGTGAGAGAGAGAGAGATAAAGGGATGAGAGATAGATAGAGGGATGAAGAGATACAGGGATAGAGAGTGAGAGAGAGATGAAGGATGTTCATGTACATAAAAAAGCAGTGAAGTGCGACAACATGGTGTCAAAGTATGACTGTAGCTCTTTGGTGTAAAATACTCCATAAAAATACTTTAAAGTACTAATTAATTCGATGTTGTTACTTACTTCACTAATTATATCTTTGACAACTACACTTTTACTTCACTGCATTCCTAAAGAAAATAATGTACTTTTTACTCCATACATTTTCCCTGACAACCAATAGTCCTCATTACATTTCGAAATGCTTAGCAGGACAGGAAAATGGTCCAATTCACACACTAAACAGAGAACATCCCTGGTCCTCCCTACTGCCTCTGATCTGGAGGACTCACTAAACAGAGAACATCCCTGGTCATCCCTACTGCCGCTGATCTGGAGGAGTCACTAAACAGAGAACATCCCTGGTCATCCCTACTGCCCCTGATCTGGAGGACTCACTAAACAGAGAACATCCCTGGTCATCCCTACTGCTTCTGATCTGGAGGACTCACTAAACAGAGAACATCCCTGGTCATCCCTACTGCCTCTGATCTGGAGGACTCACTAAACAGAGAACATCCCTGGTCATCCCTACTGCCTCTGATCTGGAGGACTCACTAAACAGAGAACATCCCTGGCCATCTCTACTGCCTCTGATCTGGAGGACTCACTAAACAGAGAACATCCCTGGGCATCCCTACTGCCTCTGATCTGGAGGACTCACTAAACAGAGAACATCCCTGGTCATCCCTACTGCCTCTGGTCTGGAGGACTCACTAAACAGAGAACATCCCTGGTCATCCCTACTGCCTCTGATCTGGAATCTCTAGATTTTTTGTAGATTTCTTTCATAATCAACCGTAACAAACTTCATGTTTGTCTGTATAATATGGTAATGTAGGTGATTCTATCAATACTGCATGTATTAAATATATTGGCTAAAATTCTAATTCAGTTTACAATACAGTATTGATCAATATTTCCTACAGAATAAGGGTTTTCGACAGTTTCTCTCAACACGGAGCGTACAGTAGAAGCTCTAATCTGTCGATATATATGTGCAGTGTATGTGTATACCATACCATAAACCCTCTCCCTTTTATAAGTCCTCTATCTTTATACAGAAAGGACTGGCATACATGTCTAATGTCTCGAGTGTGTGTGTGTGTGTGTGTGTATGTGTGTGTGTGTGTGTGTTTGCACGCGCGCGCATGTGTCTGTGTGTGCGCGCGCGTGCGTGTGTGTGATGATGGCTGCTCTGGTATTCACTCCGCTGTTGCTAGGACACGCCCTTTGAACATTTTAACTGAGCCCTCTGATTGGTTGACGGGGATGATGCAATATTCTCTCATTCCAAATCTCTCCCGTTTGCCTATAGAAACATGGTCATCTGCATCTCTCTCTCTCTTTCTCTTCATCAATCTTTCTTTCTTTCTCTGTCTCTGTCTCCAACCATCTCTCTCTATTGCGCTCTCTAAATCTCCCTCTCTCTCCCCCTCTCACTCTCTCTCTCTCTCCAGCTCTCTCTCTCCATCCATCCCCATCTATCTCTCTCTCCAGCTCTCTCTCTCTCCAGCTCTCTCTCTCCATCCATCCATCCATCTCTCTCTCCTTTCTTCCTCTCTTTCTCTCTCTGTTTGTATTTCTGTCTCTATCTTTCCAATCTGTCTGTCTGTCTGTCTGTCTGTCTGTCAGTCTGTCTGTCATTCAATCAGTCAGTCTGTCAAGCTGTCCCTTCCCTTTGTCAGTGTTTCCTCTCCACTACGAAACACAATCAAATCCTTTCCCACATCTAGTCAATTGCAAATGACGGATAATGTAACAGCACCTTGTAATATCAAGCTGTCATCAGGTTTACGTTTAAAGTGGTACAATATATCCTTTAGATATGATTCTACTGTCTGTTTAAGACACAGTACCTCATTGTGCTTGGCTACGTGTCAATATATCCTTTAGATATGATTCTACTGTCTGTTTAAGACACAGTACCTCATTGTGCTTGGCTACGTGTCAATATATCCTTTAGATATGATTCTACTGTCTGTTTAAGACACAGTACCTCATTGTGCTTGGCTACGTGTCAATACATCCTTTAGATATGATTCTACTGTCTGTTTAAGACACAGTACCTCATTGTGCTTGGCTACGTGTCAATATATCCTTTAGATATGATTCTACTGTCTGTTTAAGACACAGTACCTCATTGTGCTTGGCTATGTGTCAATATATCCTTTAGATATGATTCTACCGTCTGTTTAAGACACAGTACCTCATTGTGCTTGGCTATGTGTCAATATATCCTTTAGATATGATTCTACTGTCTGTTTAAGACACAGTACCTCATTGTGCTTGGCTACGTGTCAATATATCCTTTAGATATGATTCTACTGTCTGTTTAAGACACAGTACCTCATTGTGCTTGGCTATGTGTCAATATATCCTTTAGATATGATTCTACTGTCTGTTTAAGACACAGTACCTCATTGTGCTTGGCTACGTGTCAATATATCCTTTAGATATGATTCTACTGTCTGTTTAAGACACAGTACCTCATTGTGCTTGGCTACGTGTCAATATATCCTTTAGATATGATTCTACTGTCTGTTTAAGACACAGTACCTCATTGTGCTTGGCTATGTGTCAATATATCCTTTAGATATGATTCTACTGTCTGTTTAAGACACAGTACCTCATTGTGCTTGGCTACGTGTCAATATGTCCTTTAGATATGATTCTACCGTCTGTTTAAGACACAGTACCTCATTGTGCTTGGCTATGTGTCAATATATCCTTAAGATATGATTCTACTGTCTGTTTAAGACACAGTACCTCATTGTGCTTGGCTACGTGTCAATATATCCTTTAGATATGATTCTACTGTCTGTTTAAGACACAGTACCTCATTGTGCTTGGCTACGTGTCAATATATCCTTTAGATATGATTCTACCGTCTGTTTAAGACACAGTACCTCATTGTGCTTGGCTACGTGTCAATACATCCTTTAGATATGATTCTACTGTCTGTTTAAGACACAGTACCTCATTGTGCTTGGCTACGTGTCAATATATCCTTTAGATATGATTCTACTGTCTGTTTAAGACACAGTACCTCATTGTGCTTGGCTATGTGTCAATACATCCTTTAGATATGATTCTACTGTCTGTTTAAGACACAGTACCTCATTGTGCTTGGCTATGTGTCAATATGTCCTTTAGATATGATTCTACCGTCTGTTTAAGACACAGTACCTCATTGTGCTTGGCTACGTGTCATAACTGTTACGTTTGATGAGGCAGAAGGAATGGAGGCTTGGTCTGTCTGTCTGTCTGTCTGTCTGTCTGTCTGTCTGTCTGTCTGTCTGTCTGTCTGTCTGTCTGTCTGTCTGTCTGTCTCTCCTCTCCCTATCTATCTCTCTCCTCCATCTCTTTCTCTAGCTCTATTAATCTCTATCTCTCCCCCCTCTCTCTCTCTATATATCTCTCTCTCTCTCTCTCTCTCTCTCTCTCTCTATGTCCATATTTTAATATCTCTCTTCTCTTCCATTACTGTACCAGACCTTGGTAAGATGATTGAAAGTATATTGTGATATTATGGATCGTCAGTCCATCTACTAACCAGAGAGTGGTTACATTTCTCCAACCAAAACAGAGGTGGGGTGTTCCACATTTAACATTCTTTAAACTGCAGATTATCCATTTAATATTGTTTAAACTGCAGATTATCCATTTAATATTGTTTAAACTGCAGATTATCCATTTAATATTGTTTAAACTGCAGATTATTCATTTAATATTGTTTAAACTGCAGATTATCCATTTAAAATTGTTTAAACTGCAGATTATCCATTTAATATTGTTTAAACTGCAGATTATCCATTTAATATTGTTTAAACTGCAGATTATCCATTTAATATTGTTTAAACTGCAGATTATCCATTTAAAATTGTGTTGATCTGTAATCGGGTACTTCCTGGAATTCATTCTAACGGTCACAGCATCTGCTACTGCGTCTGTCACCGTAGTAACACAGGGAGATGTTGTTGTGCTCCTGGACTGTAATGTGAGTTGTTGGTTGATAATATGAATGAAACAAGTGTGTGTTTGTTTGTTGTTTTATAACTTCACAGATAGAATTTAAAAAAAGGTGAAGCACTGAAATTTAAAACAAAGATCCTTTAGTAGATTATGTGACATTGTGCTCTCTTCTTAACAGAGAGATTCTCACACACACACACACACACACACACACACACACACACACACACACACACACACACACACACACACACACACCAAACACCAGGCCAAGACACACAAAGGCGCGCGCACACACACACACACACACACACACACACACACACACACACACACACACACACACACACACACACACACACACACACACACACACACAGTTAAAAAAGCGGTTGAGTTTAAAAACAGAAACATACAGTTTCTAGTCAACTTCCTGATTCTACAGGAAACAGCTCAAACCGTAAATAACTACAGGCCCGTAACATGTCTCTGTTAGAAGAAGTCCAAGTGTATCTAACCGTCCTCCCTTGCAGCTGAGTAGGATGGTGGTGCCACTGATCTAAGGTCAGTTTTACAATAACATCTTCTAACCAGCTTGAAATGACATTGATCTGACGGTCAGGTTTACACCATCACCACCTTTACCTAACAGAAACTTTAAAGCAGAACAGTCCTAGAAGTACTTACAAGGATTAATGGTGATCTGACTTGACGGGTTAGGAGATAGACAGATAAAAAGAGCCTTCGCTTTTTACCTGTCTGAGGATGGAAGGAAGGAAGGAAGGAAGGAAGGAAGGGAGGGAGGGAGGGAAGGAAGGAAGGAAGGAAGGAAGGAAGGAAGGAAGGAAGGAAGGAAGGAAGGAAGGAAGGAAGGAAGGAAGGAAGGAAGGAAGGAAGGAAGGAAGGAAGGAAGGAAGGAAAAAAGGAAGGAAAAAAGGAAGGAAAAAAGGAAGGAAAAAAGGAAGGAAGGAAGGAAGGAATCTGTGTATTTTCTGGAAAGAAGCAGACGATATCTGAGTGTTATTAGATTAACTTTGATCTGGTCAATGGATATGTTGCTAAGGATATCGTGCCTATAGGCTGTCAATCAAATCAATTGTCGACTCACATCGATCACCAGCTCAAATGTCCTGCCCTCTGGCATTATCCAAAATCAATATGATTAGCAATGCAGCACATCCTCTCCATAGTGAGAATTGGGGATGTGGAGAGAGAGAGAGAGAGAGAGAGAGAGAGAGAGAGAGAGAGAGAGAGAGAGAGAGAGAGAGAGAGATGAAGCTTATCTAGTTTCATTATCTTATTGTCTTGAAAATGTAGACAGGAAATATATTTTGTGGCGATATCAGCCTAAACACTGAATAAAGCTGTGTTAAAATATTGTGGAGATATCAGGCTAATCACTGAACAAAGCTGTGTTTAAATATTGTGGAGATATCAGGCTAATCACTGAACAAAGCTGTGTTTAAATATTGTGGAGATATCAGGCTAATCACTGAACAAAGCTGTGTTTAAATATTGTGGAGAGATCAGGCTAATTACTGAACAAAGCTGTGTTTAAATATTGTGGAGAGATCAGGCTAATCACTGAACAAAGCTGTGTTTAAATATTGTGGAGATATCAGGCTAATCACTGAACAAAGCTGTGTTTAAATATTGTGGAGAGATCATCCTACTTACTCATGGCTTGGTTTTTGCTCTGACATCCACTGTCAACTGTGGGACCTTCTATAGACAGGTGTGTGCCTTTCCAAATCATGTCCAATCATTTGAACTTACCACAGGTGGACTCCAATCAAGTTGTAGAAACATCTCAAGGATGATCAATAAAACAGGATGCACCTGAGCTCCATGTTGAGTCTCATAGCAAAGGGTCTGAATACTTCTGTAAATAAGGTATTTCTGTTTTTACAATTTTCATTTTTTTTTTAAAGAAGTGTTTTCACTTTGAGATGATGTGGTGCAAATTCACGAGGAACATGTTTAATGTTTTTAGAATAAGGCTGTAACGTAACAAAATGTGGGAAAAGGGATGTGAATCATTTCCCGAATGAATGCCACTGTACAGGAAGTGTACAAAACATTAGGAACACCTGCTGTTTCCATGACACAGACTGACCAGGTGAATCCCAGGTGAAGGGTTTGTTGATCCCTTTATTGATGTCACTTGTTAAATCCACTTCAATTAGATGAAAAAGCAAAAGGAAGATTTTTTTACGCCTAAATACAACAGAGACATGGATGTTTTGCCATTTAGAAGGTGAAAGGATTTAAGAGTCTTTGGACGGGGTAAAGGAGTGCCAGGTGCACCTGTTTGAGTGGTTTTTTTTCACTCTCAACAGTTTCCTGTGTTTCTCAATCATCGTCCACCACTCAAAGGACATCCAGACAAGTAGACACTAGTACTGCAAGAAGTACTGGAGTCAACATGTGCCAACATCTCTGTGGAAGCTGTCGACACCTTGTAGACGTGTGTTTTGAATGTGTGGACATATGTAGTAGTGTGTGTGTGTGTGTGTGTGTGTGTGTGTGTGTGTGTGTGTGTGTGTGTGTGTGTGTGTGTGTGTGTGTGTGTGTGTGTGTGTGTGTGTGTGTTGGGGTATCAGTGAAAGTACTGTATGTGTGTGTGAAGAGTCCAGTGTGTGTGTGAGTGAGTGAGTGAGTGAGTGAGTGAGTGAGTGAGTGAGTGAGTGAGTGAGTGAGTGAGTGTGTGTGTGTGTGTGTGTGTGTGTGTGTGTGTGTGTGTGTGTGTGTGTGTGTGTGTGTGTGTGTGTGTGTGTGTGTGTGTGTGTGTGTGTGAGTGAGTGTGTGCGTAGAGTCAGTGCAAAAAAAGTGTACATGCAGGTAGTCGGGGTAACTATTTCATTAGCTAGTTGAAGTCAGAAGTAAACATACACATACACCAATACATATATTGTTTCAATATATCCACATTATTTTCCCTTCCTATGACGCCATCTATTTTGTGAATTGCATCAGTCCCTCCTGCACCAAAGCACCCTCACAACATGATGCTGCCACCTCATACATTTAAACTCAGTTTTTCACAATTCCTGACATTTAATCCAAGTAAAAATTTGTTGTTTTAGGTCAGTTAGGATCGGCACTTTATTTTAAGAATGTGAAACGTCAGAATAAATGTAGAGAGAATGATTTTTTTCAGCGTTTATTTATTTCATCACAATCCATTGGGTCAGAAGTTTACATACACTCAAATAGTATTTGGTAATATTGCCTTTAAATTGTTTAACTTGTTTCAAATGTTTCAGTTAGCCTTCCACAAGCTTCCCACAATAAGTTGGGTGAATTTTGTCCCATTCCTCCTGACAGAGCTGGTGTAACTGAGTCAGGTTTGTAGGCCTCCTTGCTCACACACGCTTTTTCAGTTCTGCCCACAAATGTTCTATAGGATTGAGGTCAGGGCTTTGTGATGGCCACTCAAATACCTTGACTTTGTTGTCCTTAAGCCATTTAGCCACAACGTTGGAAGTTTGATGGGGTCATTGTCCATTTGGAAGACCCATTTGCGACCAAGTTTTAACTTCCAGACTGATGTCTTGAGATGTTGAGGTGTTGTTTCAAAAGGGTGTTCTTAGGGTTGCAAGCCTCCCCCTTTTTCCCCTTAACATAACGATGGTCATTATGGCCAAACAGTTCTATTTTTGTTTCATCAGACCTGAGGACATTTCTCCAAAAAGTAAAATTTTTGTCCCCATGTGCAGTTGCAAACCGTAGTCTGGCTTTTTTATGTCGGCTTTGGAGCAGTGGCTTCTTCCTTCGTGATTGGCCTTTCAGGTTATGTCAATATAGGACTCATTTTACTGTGGAAGTAGATACTTTTGTACCTGTTTCCTCCAGTATCTTCACATGGTCCTTTGCTCTTGTTCTGGGATTGATTTGCACTTTTCGCACCAAAGTACGTTCATCTCTAGGAGACAGAACGCATCTCCTTCCTGAGCGGTATGACAGCTGCGTGGTCCCATGGTGCTTATATTTGTGTATTATTGTTTGTACAGATGAACGTGGTACCTTCAGGCATTTGTAAATTGCTCCCAAGGATGAACCTGACTTGTGGAGGTCTACAATTCTTTCCGAGGTCTTGGTTGAATTCTTTTGATTTTCCCATAATGTCAAGCAAAGAGGCACTGAGTTTGAAGGTAGGACTTGAAATACATCCACAGGTACACCTCCAATTGACTCAAATAATGTCAATTAGCCTATCAGAAGCTTCAAAAGTCATGACATAAATTTCTGGAATTTTCCAAGCTGTTTAAATGCACAGTCAACCTAGAGTATGTAAACTTCTAACCCCTAGATTTGTGATATGGAGAATTATAAGTTAATCAATCTGTCTGTAAACAATTGTTGGAAAAATGATTTGTGTCATCTACAAAGTAGATTTGCTGACTGACTTGCCAAAACTATAGATTGTTAGCGAGAAATTTGTGGAGAGGTTGAAAAACAACTTTTAATGACTCCAACCTAAATGAATGTAAACTTCCGACTTCAACTGTATCTAGCAGCCTTGTTTATCAGTCTTATGGGGGACAGAAGCTGTTCAGGGTCCGGTTGATTCAAGACTTGGTACACCTTTATAGCTTGCCATGCAGTAGCAGAGAGAACAGTCTATGGCTTGGGTGGCTGGAGTCGCCGACCATTTTTGGGGCCACCCTCTATACCGACTTGCGGGTTGGTGCCTTGCAGTTGCCGCACCAAATGGCAATGCACCAGTGAAGATGCCCTAAATTGTGCAGCTGTAGACATTTTCTGAGGATCTGATGGCCCATGCAAAATATTTTCAGCCTCCTCAGGGGGGGGGGAGGTGCCGTCGTGCCCTCTTCACAACTGTGTTGGGGTGTGGACCACGTTAGTTCTTTAGTGACGGGGACACCGAGGACCTTGAAGCTCTTGTCCCGCTACACTACAGCACCATCATGATGGTAGTCACATCATCCCAGTGCTTGAGGGATTTTAACGTCGTGACCCCACTGATGAGACTCTATTTGTCATGACCCCACTCATGAGACTCTATTTGTCGTGACCCCACTGATGAGACTCTATTTGTCATGACACCTGATGAGACTCTATTTGTCGTGACCCCACTGATGAGACTATTTGTCGTGACCCCACTGATGAGACTCTATTTGTCGTGACCCCTGATGAGACTCTATTTGTCCCTGATGAGACTCTATTTGTCGTGACCCCTGATGAGACTCTATTTGTCGTGACCCCACTGATGAGACTCTATTTGTCGTGACCCCTGATGAGACTCTATTTGTCGTGACACCACTGATGAGACTCTATTTGTCGTGACCCCTGATGAGACTCTATTTGTCGTGACACCACTGATGAGACTCTATTTGTCGTGACACCACTGATGAGACTCTATTTGTCGTGACCCCACTGATGACACTCTATTTGTCGTGACCCCTGATGAGACTCTATTTGTTGTGACACCACTGATGAGACTCTATTTGTCGTGACCCCACTGATGAGACTCTATTTGTCGTGACCCCTGATGAGACTCTATTTGTCGTGAACCCACTCATGAGACTCTATTTGTCGTGACCCCACTCATGAGACTCTATTTGTCGTGACACCACTGATGAGACTCTATTTGTCGTGACCCCTGATGAGACTCTATTTGTCGTGACACCACTGATGAGACTCTATTTGTCGTGACCCCACTGATGAGACTCTATTTGTCGTGACCCCACTGATGAGACTATTTGTCGTGACCCCACTGATGAGACTCTATTTGTCGTGACCCCACTGATGAGACTCTATTTGTCGTGACCCCTGATGAGACTCCATTTGTCGTGACCGCTGATGAGACTCTATTTGTCGTGAACCCTGATGAGACTCTATTTATCGTGACCCCTGATGAGACTCTATTTGTCGTGACCCCTGATGAGACTCTATTTGTCGTGACACCACTGATGAGACTCTATTTGTCGTGACCCCACTGATGAGACTCTATTTGTCGTGACCCCTGATGAGACTCCATTTGTCGTGACCGCTGATGAGACTCTATTTGTCGTGACCCCTGATGAGACTCTATTTATCATGACCCCTGAAGATACTCTATTTGTCGTGACACCACTGATGAGACTCTATTTGTCATGACCCCACTGATGAGACTCTATTTGTCGTGACCCCACTGATGAGACTCTATTTGTCGTGAACCCACTCATGAGACTCTATTTGTCGTGACCCCACTCATGAGACTCTATTTGTCGTGACACCACTGATGAGACTCTATTTGTCGTGACACCACTGATGAGACTCTATTTGTCGTGACCCCACTGATGAGACTCTATTTGTCGTGACCCCTAATGAGACTCTATTTGTCGTGACCCCACACATGAGACTCTTTTTGTCGTGACCCCAATGATGAGACTCTATTTGTCGTGACCCCTGATGAGACTCTATTTGTCGTGACCCCACTGATGAGACTCTATTTGTCGTGACCCCTGATGAGACTCTATTTCTCGTGACACCACTGATGAGACTCTATTTGTCGTGACCCCACTGATGAGACTCTATTTGTCATGACACCACTGATGAGACTCTATTTGTCATGACACCACTGATGAGACTCTATTTGTCGTGACACCACTGAAGAGACTCTATTTGTCGTGTCCCGACTGATGAAACTCTCTTTGTCATTACCCCACTGACGAGACTCTATTTGTCGTGACACCACTGAAGAGACTCTATTTGTCGTGACCCCAATGATGAGACTCTATTTGTCGTGACCCCTGATGAGACTCTATTTGTCGTGACCCCACTGATGAGACTCTATTTGTCGTGACCCCACTGATGAGACTCTATTTGTCGTGACCCCACTGATGAGACTCTATTTGTCGTGACCCCACTGATGAGACTCTATTTGTCGTGACCCCACTGATGAGACTATATTTGTCGTGACCCCTGATGAGACTCTATTTGTCGTGACCCCTGATGAGACTCTATTTGTCGTGTCCCGACTGATGAAACTCTCTTTGTCATTACCCCACTGACGAGACTCTATTTGTCGTGACCCCTGACGAGACTCTATTTGTCGTGACCCCTGACGAGACTCTATTTGTCGTGACCCCTGATGAGACTCTATTTGTCGTGACCCCTGACGAGACTCTATTTGTCGTGACCCCACTGATGAGACTCTATTTGTCGTGACCCCTGATGAGACTCTATTTGTCGTGACCCCTGATGAGACTCTATTTGTCGTGACACCACTGATGAGACTCTATTTGTCGTGACCCCACTGATGAGACTCTATTTGTCGTGACCCCTGATGAGACTCTATTTGTCGTGACCCCTGACGAGACTCTATTTGTCGTGTCCCGACTGATGAAACACTCTTTGTCATTACCCCACTGACGAGACTCTATTTGTCGTGACCCTGACGAGACTCTATTTGTCGTGACCCTGACGAGACTCTATTTGTCGTGACCCCTGATGAGACTCTATTTGTCGTGACCCCTGACGAGACTCTATTTGTCGTGACCCCACTGATGAGACTCTATTTGTCGTGACCCCTGACGAGACTCTATTTGTCGTGACCCCTGATGAGACTCTATTTGTCGTGACCCCTGACGAGACTCTATTTGTCGTGACCCCAATGATGAGACTCTATTTGTCGTGACCCCTGATGAGACTCTATTTGTTGTGACCCCTGACGAGACTCTATTTGTCGTGACCCCACTGATGAGACTCTATTTGTCGTGACCCCACTGATGAGACTCTATTTGTCGTGACCCCACTGATGAGACTCTATTTGTCGTGACCCCTGATGAGACTCTATTTGTCGTGACCCCTGACGAGACTCTATTTGTCGTGTCCCGACTGATGAAACTCTCTTTGTCATTACCCCACTGACGAGACTCTATTTGTCGTGACCCCTGACGAGACTCTATTTGTCGTGACCCCTGACGAGACTCTATTTGTCGTGACCCCTGACGAGACTCTATTTGTCGTGACCCCTGATGAGACTCTATTTGTCGTGACCCCTGACGAGACTCTATTTGTCGTGACCCCACTGATGAGACTCTATTTGTCGTGACCCCTGATGAGACTATATTTGTCGTGACCCCTGATGAGACTCTATTTGTCGTGACACCACTGATGAGACTCTATTTGTCGTGACCCCACTGATGAGACTCTATTTGTCGTGACCCCTGATGAGACTCTATTTGTCGTGACCCCTGACGAGACTCTATTTGTCGTGTCCCGACTGATGAAACTCTCTTTGTCATTACCCCACTGACGAGACTCTATTTGTCATGACCCCTGACGAGACTCTATTTGTCGTGACCCCTGACGACACTCTATTTGTCGTGACCCCTGATGAGACTCTATTTGTCGTGACCCCTGACGAGACTCTATTTGTCGTGACCCCACTGATGAGACTCTATTTGTCGTGACCCCTGATGAGACTCTATTTGTTGTGACCCCTGACGAGACTCTATTTGTCGTGACCCCACTGATGAGACTCTATTTGTCGTGACCCCACTGATGAGACTCTATTTGTCGTGACCCCACTGATGAGACTCTATTTGTCGTGACCCCACTGATGAGACTCTATTTGTCGTGACCCCTGATGAGACTCTATTTGTCGTGACCCCTGACGAGACT
This sequence comes from Oncorhynchus masou masou, assembly GCF_036934945.1. Classification (NCBI taxonomy): domain Eukaryota; kingdom Metazoa; phylum Chordata; class Actinopteri; order Salmoniformes; family Salmonidae; genus Oncorhynchus; species Oncorhynchus masou. The sequence goes on along the minus strand of NC_088223.1, from coordinate 7,201,400 downwards.
CTATTTGTCGTGTCCCGACTGATGAAACTCTCTTTGTCATTACCCCACTGACGAGACTCTATTTGTCGTGACCCCTGACGAGACTCTATTTGTCGTGACCCCTGACGAGACTCTATTTGTCGTGACCCCTGATGAGACTCTATTTGTCGTGACCCCTGACGAGACTCTATTTGTCGTGACCCCACTGATGAGACTCTATTTGTCGTGACCCCTGATGAGACTCTATTTGTCGTGACCCCTGATGAGACTCTATTTGTCGTGACACCACTGATGAGACTCTATTTGTCATGACCCCACTGATGAGACTCTATTTGTCGTGACCCCTGATGAGACTCTATTTGTCGTGACCCCTGACGAGACTCTATTTGTCGTGTCCCGACTGATGAAACTCTCTTTGTCATTACCCCACTGACGAGACTCTATTTGTCGTGACCCCTGACGAGACTCTATTTGTCGTGACCTCTGACGAGACTCTATTTGTCGTGACCCCTGATGAGACTCTATTTGTCGTGACCCCTGACGAGACTCTATTTGTCGTGACCCCTGACGAGACTCTATTTGTCGTGACCCCACTGATGAGACTCTATTTGTCGTGACCCCTGACGAGACTCTATTTGTCGTGACCCCTGACGAGACTCTATTTGTCGTGACCCCTGACGAGACTCTATTTGTCGTGACCCCACTGATGAGACTCTATTTGTCGTGACCCCTGATGAGACTCTATTTGTCGTGACACCACTGATGAGACTCTATTTGTCGTGACCCCTGATGAGACTCTATTTGTCGTGACCCCTGATGAGACTCTATTTGTCGTGACCCCTGATGAGACTCTATTTGTCGTGACCCCACTGATGGGACTCTATTTGTCGTGACCCCACTGATGAGACTCTATTTGTCGTGACCCCTGATGAGACTCTATTTGTCATGACCCCACTGGTGGTCTTGATCCTCTCGTCTTTCTACCGCACCCGAGTCACACCCTGTTTTCCTCCACATCCTTCACTCAGACGCGGGCAGTGGATGAGAATCATGTCAAAAAACTGTAAGACCTGCCAATAGCTTCTACCGCCAGTCCATGAGGCTGCCACGTCACGGGCTCAGCCAATGTGTGTGTGTGTGCCAGTGCCACACAGGGAGACTGGCAACCATGGTGTTGGATCAGTAAAACTGGCTCACACACACACACGCACACACACACACACACACACACACACACACACACACACACACACACACACACACACACACACACACACACACACACACACACACACACACACACACACACACACACACACGCACTGGCTGAGGCCCTGCGATAGACGTCCCTGATGATCTTCTTGGCCTTCCTGCGACACCTGGTGTGGTAGGTGTCCTGAAGGGGAGGCAGCGTGGACCCAATGGTGTCCTGGAGGGGAGGCAGTGTGGACCCAATGGTGTCCTGGAGGGGAGGCAGTGTGGACCCAATGGTGTCCTGGAGGGGAGGCAGTGTGGACCCAATGGTGTCCTGGAGGGGAGGCAGCGTGGACCCAATGGTGTCCTGGAGGGGAGTCAGTGTGGACCCAATAGTGTCCTGGAGGGGAGTCAGTGTGGACCCAATGGTGTCCTGGAGGGGAGGCAGTGTGGACCCAATGGTGTCCTGGAGGGGGAGGCAGTGTGGACCCAATGGTGTCCTGGAGGGGAGGCAGTGTGGACCCAATGGTGTCCTGGAGGGGAGGCAGTGTGGACCCAATGGTGTCCTGGAGGGGAGGCAGTGTGGACCCAATGGTGTCCTGGAGGGGAGGCAGTGTGGACCCAATGGTGTCCTGGAGTGAAGGCAGTGTGGACCCAATGGTGTCCTGGAGGGGAGGCAGTGTGGACCCAATGGTGTCCTGGAGTGAAGGCAGTGTGGACCCAATGGTGTCCTGGAGGGGAGGCAGTGTGGACCCAATGGTGTCCTGGAGGGGAGGCAGTGTGGACCCAATGGTGTCCTGGAGGGGAGGCAGCGTGGACCCAATGGTGTCCTGGAGGGGATGCAGCGTAGACCCAATGGTGTCCTGGAGGGGAGTCAGTGTGGACCCAATGGTGTCCTGGAGGGGAGGCAGTGTGGACCCAATGGTGTCCTGGAGGGGAGTCAGTGTGGACCCAATGGTGTCCTGGAGGGGAGGCAGTGTGGACCCAATGGTGTCCTGGAGGGGAGTCAGTGTGGACCCAATGGTGTCCTGGAGGGGAGGCAGAGTGGACCCAATGGTGTCCTGGAGGGGAGGCAGTGTGGACCCAATGGTGTCCTGGAGGGGAGTCAGTGTGGACCCAATGGTGTCCTGGAGGGGAGGCAGTGTGAACCCAATGGTGTCCTGGAGGGGAGGCAGTGTGGACCCAATGGTGTCCTGGAGTGAAGGCAGTGTGAACCCAATGGTGTCCTGGAGGGGAGGCAGTGTGGACCCAATGGTGTCCTGGAGGGGAGTCAGTGTGAACCCAATGGTGTCCTGGAGGGGAGGCAGTGTGGACCCAATGGTGTCCTGGAGGGGAGTCAGTGTGGACCCAATGGTGTCCTGGAGGGGAGGCAGTGTGGACCCAATGGTGTCCTGGAGGGGAGGCAGTGTGGACCCAATGGTGTCCTGGAGGGGAGGCAGTGTGGACCCAATGGTGTCCTGGAGGGGAGGCAGAGTGGACCCAATGGTGTCCTGGAGTGAAGGCAGTGTGGACCCAATGGTGTCCTGGAGGGGAGGCAGTGTGGACCCAATGGTGTCCTGGAGGGGAGGCAGCGTGGACCCAATGGTGTCCTGGAGGGGAGGCAGTGTGGACCCAATGGTGTCCTGGAGGGGAGGCAGCGTGGACCCAATGGTGTCCTGGAGGGTAGGCAGTGTGGACCCAATGGTGTCCTGGAGGGGAGGCAGTGTGGACCCAATGGTGTCCTGGAGGGGAGGCAGTGTGGACCCAATGGTGTCCTGGAGGGGAGGCAGAGTGGACCCAATGGTGTCCTGGAGGGGAGGCAGTGTGGACCCAATGGTGTCCTGGAGGGGAGGCAGTGTGGACCCAGTCGGCTGAGCGCATCGCCCTCTGTTGCACCTCACGGTCCTTACGGCGATGGAGTTGCCGTGCCAGGCTGTGATGCAGCACAACGGTACTGTCTCGATGGTGCTTTGGGTCGAATATCTTTTGCATCCTGAAGTTGAAGAGTCGCTGTCGTGCCTTCTTCACCCCGTTGTGCGTTTAACCATTTTAGCTCTCCCCCGGAGACCCCGAGGAACGTGATGTTTTTTGTTACCGTTTCCACGGCAGCCCCGTTGATGAGAATGGGCCTGGTTCTGTATGAAGTACACAATCAGCTACTTTGTTTTTCAGACATTGAGGGGTTGGTTGTTTACCTGGCA
>NC_088223.1:7190547-7193047 GCF_036934945.1 Oncorhynchus masou masou | reverse complement strand
CATAATCAATTGTAGGCGTCGAGGGGACTCCTATGGTAGGTACACCTATAGCTCATCTCTTGGCAGTAGTACTGTGGACTACTTTATCACTGACCTCAACCCAGAGTCTCTCAGAGCGTTCACAGTCAGCCCGCTGACACCCCTATCAGACCACAGAAAAAGAAGATGAACAACAATGACAAATGGTTTGAGAAAGAAATTGAGAAACCTAACCTGTCCAACCAAAACATAGAGACCCAGAAAACCTGAGCCTACAGCTTCACTATGGTGAATCACTAAAACAATACAGAAATACACTACGGAAAAAGAAGGAGCAGCACATCAGAAATCAGCTCAATGAGATTGGGCCTTTTGCAGATCAAAGCAAATTTTCACCAAATGCACTTCCAGCCACTGAATAACCTTTAGAAGGAGAGAATTCGGTTTTAATTCAAAATAGTTTGAGCCACTAACCACTTCTGTGAAAATTGGAAAACACTAAACAAACAGCAACACAATTAATTATCTATCCAAAACACTTCTCCAATCTTTTGTGGCTCTATAACAAACAGCAAAAAACATATACATGATCAAATACAATATACATGATAAAATACAATATACATGATAAAATACAATATACATGATCAAATACAATATACATGATCAAATACAATATACATGATAAAATACAATATACATGATCAAATACAATATACATGATAAAATACAACATACATGATCAAATGCAATATACATGATAAAATACAATATACATGATCAAATACAATATACATGATCAAATACAATATACAGTGCCTTGCGATAGTATTCGGCCCCCTTGAACTTTGCGACCTTTTGCCACATTTCAGGCTTCAAACATAAGGATATAAAACTGTATTTTTTTGTGAAGAATCAACAACAAGTGGGACACAATCATGAAGTGGAACGACATTTATTGGATATTTCAAACTTTTTTAACAAATCAAAAACTGAAAAATTGGGCGTGCAAAATTATTCAGCCCCCTTAAGTTAATACTTTGTAGCGTCACCTTTTGCTGCGATTACAGCTCTCTGTCTCTCTGTGAAGGTTAACAATGGTGCTGTACTGTGAAAGCATTTTATCCTAAAAAACACACACCTTTCACCCTTTTCTCTCTCTCTATCTCTCTCTCTCTCTCTCTCTTTCTCTCTCTCCCCATCTATCTTTTCTCTCTATCTTCATCTCCTTCTCTCTCTCTCTCTATCTTTTCTCTGTCTCTTCCTCTCCTCTGTCTCTTCCTCTCCTTCTCCCCTTTGTTCCTCTTTTTAAATTAAATGTGTTCTCTCTGTCTGTCCATCTGGGAGAGAGTGAGTGAAAGGAGGTTAGTGTTGTCGCTAGGCTAATCGATAGCTCAGAACGTTCTCTGCCTCGTCGTTGCCATGCTTGTTTCCTTGGCAACAGTTTTTTAAAGCCATTCTCTCTCTCTCTCTCTCTCTCTCTCTCTCTCTCTCTCTCTCTGTCTCTCTCTCTCTGTCTCTCTCTCTCTCTCTCTCTGTCTCTCTCTCTTTCTCTCTCTCTCTCTCTCTCTCTCTCTCTGTCTCTCTCTCTCTCTCTCTGTCTCTCTCTCTTCTCTCTCTCTCTCTCTCTGCTCTCTCTCTCTCTCTCTCTCTCTGCCTCTCTCTCTGTCTCTCTCTCTCTCTCTCTCTCTCTCTCTGTCTCTCTCTCTCTCTCTCTCTCTCTCTCTCTCTCTCTCTCTCTCTCTCTCTCTCTCTCTGTCTCTCTCTTTGGTATGATGCAACGCCACCATAGGTAGTGTAAATAGTTACACAAGACACGAGGTCAGAGAGTTTTAGTTTTAGGGGTTGTGACCTATGACTCCTGATCTGAGACAGAGACGGACACTTCCTGTTTACTACAGTGTGAAAATAATCGGAATTACTACAGACACACCAGGGCCGGATTCCAAACTGAGGATATGTGTCATTCCCTCTGTCCTTGGTGATTCCTCCTTCCCTTGAAATGAATCATCCCTGTAATGTAACCCAGGGGTTGGTAATGAGTTTCAAATGGATGTGGTGAAGGATTTTAGTGGAGCGGCATTGGAGTTGTGTGTATCTGTGTATATTTCTATCAAAACTATATGTACTATTGCATTCATGACTGCAAACTGAAAGCTGTGCTACTTCTTCCTGTGTTATTAATGATTCTGCTTCCCGGTATTAACAGACAAACAGAGTTCAACCTTAATCAGGTTCCCATTCACACCTTCCTCGAATCAGGTTGACCTGTATAATAATAACAGTCCTCCCTCTCCCTCTCTCCTCCCTCTCTCTCTATCTCTCCTCTCTCTCCTCCCTCCCTCTCCCTCTCTCCTCCCTCTCCCTCTCTCCTCTCTCTCCCTCTTTCCTCTCTCTCCCTCTCTCCTCCCTCTCCCTCTCCCTCTTTCCTCGCTCTCCCTCTTTCCTCCCTCTCCCTCTCTCCTCCCTCTCCCTCTCTCCTCTCTCTCCCTCTTTCCTCTCTCTCCCTCTCTCCTCCCTC
>NC_088223.1:7128047-7185547 GCF_036934945.1 Oncorhynchus masou masou | reverse complement strand
GGGCCAGTCTGCGCTGTTCTGTGAAGGGAGTAGTACACAGAGTTGTACGAGACCTTCAGTTTCTTGACTTCTCTCATGGAATAGCCTTCATTACTCAGAACAAGAATAGACTGACGAGGTTCAGAAGAAAGTTATTTGTTTCTGGCCATTTTGAGCCTGTAATCGAACCCACAAATGCTGATGCTCTAGATACTCAACTAGTCTAAAGAAGGCCAGTTGTATTGCTTCTTTAATAAAACAACACAAATGCTGATGCTCTAGATTCTCAGCTGGTTAGATACTCAAGGAGATAGACTGGAGGGAGGATTTAGACTGGAGGGAGGATTTAGACTGGAGGGAGGATTTAGACTGGAGGGAGGATTTAGACTGGAGGAGGAGTTAGACTGGAGGGAGGAGTTAGACTAGAGGGAGGAGTTAGACTGGAAGGAGGAGTTAGACTGGAGAGGGAGGAGTTAGACTGGAGAGGGAGGAGAGACTGGAGGGAGGAGTTAGACTGGAGGGAGGAGTTAGACTGGGGAGGGAGGAGTTAGACTGGAAGGAGGAGTTAGACTGGAAGGAGGAGTTAGACTGGAGAAGGAGGAGTTAGACTGGAGAGGGAGGAGTTAGACTGGAGAAGGGAGGAGTTAGTCTGGAGAAGGGAGGAGTTAGTCTGGAGAGGGAGGGGTTATACTGGAGAGAGGAGTTAGACTGGAGGGAGGAGTTAGACTGGAGGGAGGGGTTAGACTGGAGAGGGAGGAGTTAGACTGGAGAGGGAGGAGTTAGACATGAGGGAGGAGTTAGACATGAGGGAGGAGTTAGACTGGAGAGGGAGGAGTTAGACTGGAGAGGGAGGAGTTATACTGGAGAGGGAGGAGTTCGACTGGAGAGGGAGGAGTTCGACTGGAGGGTCAGTTGTGTAAAAGAAGCGCACTTTGCTCTAGTTTTACATTGGCTGACTGAATCTCAGAGGGAAGGTGTGCGTGTGCGTGCGTGTGTGTGTGTGACAACACATTTGAGGAAGTGAATATGTAGAAGAGTGTTGTGTTGTACTGCATCATCCAGATGAACGTCATTTGTCTCCGTTGTTCTCAGAAGACGACACATTCCAGCATTCCGCAATGCCCCAGATACCACCCTATTCCCTACATGGTGCACTACTATAGACCAGAGCCCTATTCCCTACATGGTGCACTACTATAGACCAGAGCCCTATTCCCTATATAGTACACTACTATAGACCAGAGCCCTATTCCCTATATAGTGGTACTACTATAGACCAGAGCCCTATTCCCTATATAGTGGTACTACTATAGACCAGAGCCCTATTCCCTACATGGTGCACTACTATAGACCAGAGCCCTATTCCCTATATAGTGGTACTACTATAGACCAGAGTCCTATTCCCTATATAGTGGTACTACTATAGACCAGAGCCCTATTCCCTATATAGTGGTACTACTATAGACCAGAGCCCTATTCCCTATATAGTGTCCTAGTTTAGACCAGAGCCCTATTCCCTATATAGTGGTACTACTATAGACCAGAGCCCTATTCCCTATATAGTGTACTAGTTTAGACCAGAGCCCTATTTCCTATATAGTGAACTACTTTAGACCAGAGCCCTATTCCCTATGTAGTGCACTAGTTCCTATGTAGTGCACCTATTCCCTATGTAGTGCACCCTCTGGGCACTGGTGAAAAGCAGTGCACTATATACAGGGAATAGGGTGCTATTTGTGACGCATCCAAAGAGACATTTCTGTTGCAGTGGAAAAGAGAAGTGGGGAGAATGTGTTAGAGCCGCCAGGAGTATTTTAGAGGAAGCCATTGTAGTCTGACTTAGAAGAGAGAGAGAGTAGGAGAGAGAGAGAGAGAGAGTAGGAGAGAGAGAGAGAGAGTAGGAGAGATAGAGTAGGAGAGAGAGAGAGAGAGAGAGAGAGAGGGAGTAGGAGAGAGAGAGACAGAGAGACAGAGAGAGAGAGAGAGAGAGAGAGAGTAGGAGAGAGAGAGAGAGAGAGTAGGAGAGAGAGAGAGAGAGAGTAGGAGAGAGAGAGTAGGAGAGAGAGAGAGAGAGAGAGAGAGGGAGTAGGAGAGAGAGAGACAGAGAGACAGAGAGAGAGAGAGAGAGAGAGAGAGAGAGTAGGAGAGAGAGAGAGAGAGTAGGAGAGAGAGAGAGAGAGAAAGCAGGAGAGAGAGAGAGACAGATAGAGAGAGACAGAGAGAGAGTAGAGAGAGAGAGAGAGAGGGAGAGTAGGAGAGAGACAGAGAGACAGAGAGAGAGAGACAGAGAGAGAGAGAGAGAGAGAGTAGCAGAGAGACAGAGAGAGAGAGACAGAGAGAGAGAGAGAGAGAGAGAGAGAGAGTGAGAGAGAGAGAGTAGGAGAGAGAGAGAGAGAGAGAGACAGAGAGAGAGACAGAGAGGGAGTAGGAGAGAGAGAGAGAGAGAGAGGGGGAGAGAGAGAGAGAGAGAGAGTAGGGGAGAGAGAGAGAGAGAGAGGGGGGGGAGAGAGAGAGAGAGAGAGTAGGGGAGAGAGAGAGAGAGTAGGAGAGAGAGAGAGAGAGAGAGGGGGAGAGAGAGAGAGAGATAGTAGGGGAGAGAGAGAGAGAGAGAGAGTAGGAGAGAGAGAGAGACAGAGAGGGAGTAGGAGAGAGAGAGAGAGAGGGGGAGAGAGAGAGTAGGAGAGAGAGAGAGAGAGTAGAGAGAGAGAGAGAGAGAGAGAGAGAGAGAGGGAGAGGGAGAGGGAGTAGGAGAGAGAGAGGGAGAGAGAGAGAGAGTAGGATAGAGAGAGAGAGACAGAGAGAGAGAGAGAGAGTAGGAGAGAGAGAGAGAGAGAGACAGAGAGAGAGACAGAGAGAGAGACAGAGAGGGAGTAGGAGAGAGAGAGAGAGAGAGGGGGAGAGAGAGAGAGAGTAGGAGAGAGAGAGAGAGAGAGAGAGAGAGAGTAGGAGAGAGTTAGAGAGAGAGAGAGGGAGAGGGAGAGGGAGTAGGAGAGAGAGAGAGTAGGAGAGAGAGAGAGACAGAGAGAGAGAGAGAGAGAGAGAAAGAGGGAAAGAAAGAAAGAGAACAAGAGATAGCAAGTGAGAGATACACCTTTGTGAGTGCAATGTATACTGTTAATTTCAAATGTTATTTTGTCGATGTCCTTTTGTGTCTTCTCACTTTTGTCTGTTGTAAATTTTCACCTGTTTCGGCAATATAAACATATTGCCCATGCCCATTGATGGATACTGTGTGGGGAGACGAAGAGTATCACTGTGGCTATGATGCACCCTAGATAGAACAAGTGCGAGAAAACAACATTTACCAGGCGAGCAGAGAGAATACGGAAAGGGTAAAACACATCATGTCTCTAAATAGACGTCAGAAAAAGAGAAGTGTGAGAAAAGAGAAAGAGAGAGAGAGATGTGTAGAGCTAGCTAGTAGCTACAGTCCACGGTAGCAGAGTGTCTAAATTAAGGGAGGGACAGAGAGAGAGAGAGACAGACACTGCGACCCTCGTGGGATAGCAGGCTACACTGGGACAGACTGATTTTGTGGGATTAACGGATTAACAGGTTAAAGAGAAGGAAGGAGAGAAAAGAGGAAGAAGAAGAGAGAGGGAGGTGATATACAGAGAGAGGATCGACTTTTGACAGGTGTGAAGGTAAGAAGAAAGAGCAGGTATCGTTGATGGAGTTGTGTTTTATTGTCATTGAGAAGAGTAGAATTCAGGTTCCCTCTAGATGCTGATCTACGGTCAGTCTTATAACACCACCCTTAATAATTACGGCTTAGGACATAGGGAGGGAAGGCTGATCCTAAATCTGAGGCCAAACTTTCGTGGCCTATGGGTAATTGTTAAGTTTACACAGAATAAGCAACGAGTGAACTTCCTGTCTAACTCACGCTATGTGCCAGTGCATGGATGGGTCCACAAATACACACTACACACATACACGGACACACAAACACACACACTCTCACTACACACATACATGGACACACACATACACCCACTCTCACTACACACATACACGGACACACACATACACCCACTCTCACTACACACATACACGCACAAGCACAAACACACACAGAGCCGAGAGATGGCTGCTGGCTGTTTTCACATCCTCTATAGGGAGGAAGAAGTTAGCACCAGGCCGACCGTTTCCTGGCAACCACTAGTGGAGCGCTGGTCTCGGTTTGGACCGCGTCTGTGTGTGTTTGCGTATGTGTGTGCGTTTGTGTGTGTGTGTGTGTGTGTGTGTGTGTGTGTGTGTGTGTGTGTGTGTGTGTGTGTGTGTGTGTGCGTGTCTGTGTGTGTGAGGTGTGAGTATGTGCGTGTGTCTGTATGTGTGTGTGTGTGTGAGGCTGTGTGTGTTTATGTGTGTGTGTGTGTGTGCTACCTGATGCACTCACCTTCATTTTATACTATTTCTCTCTCTCTCTCTCTCTCTCTCTCTCTCTCTCTCTCTCTCTCTCTCTCTCTCTCTCTCTCTCTCTCTCTCTCTCTCGAGGAAGTCTTTGCAGATTGGTGGCATCTCATAAACATGCTAATGCTGACCGGCATAAATTACCCTAGAAGTGTTCCTTAACCACACATCTAGGATCATAGGGGCGTTAAAAGCTTATCTGAGCCTGTATCAGTGGTTCGTAACAGCTTCAGACAACTTCTGAGTAGAAGGTGCAGTATTATTAGCAATTGCTTTCCATTGCATTGCTGCCTTTCACCTATCCAGTCAATTGAAACATTGCAGTCAAAGTATGGCAATAATGGCCTGGCCCATGAATGTTACTATACCAAACCAAAGTTGTCAACTGATGACACTCGAGTCCACATCTGCCTTATCTCTATCTGTCAAACCCTTCCTTTCCAAACCCCTCCTTTCTAAACCCCTCCTTTCCAAACCCCTCCTTTCCAAACCCCTCCTTTCCAAACCCCCTCCTTCCCAAACCCCCTCCTTTCCAAACCCCCTCCTTTCCAACCCCCTCCTTTCCAAACCCTTCCTTTCCAAACCCCGTCCTTTCCAAACCCCCTCCTTTCCAAACCCCTCCTTTCCAAACCCCTCCTTTCCAAACCCCCTCCTTTCCAAACCCCCTCCTGTCCAAACCCCCTCCTTTGCAAACCCTCTCCTTTCCAAACCCCTCATTTCCTCCCCCTTTCCCTTATTGGACACTGTATAGCTATTGGAAACCACAGAGCACAACTGTGGTCCATCTTGAATTGTGGCCCTGATTGCAACAAGTGATCGCTTGCTCACTTGGTTCCATGTAGTGTTTTGATGTAGTGTCTGTCTGTCTGTTCATTTGGCTGGTCATGAAGTGTACCCTGCGGCTCGCATTCACCCCCTTTTCTCGCAAGCTGTTAAAGGAGGCTTGGAAGAGACATACAACATAGACTTTGAGGGCGGAAAGCAGGACATGCAAACTGCTCTCAGAAAGGTCTCGAACACTGAGAAAATGAAGACAGGGTGGAGAATTAGGCTCTTAAAAAGATAAGTCATTCTACTATCAACAGAGAGTAGATATACTGTCAGACCTGCTATCAACAGACAGTAGATATACTGGTAGACCTGCTATCAACAGTAGATATACTGTCAGACCTGCTATCAACAGACAGTAGATATAATGTCAGAACTGCTATCAACAGAGAGTAGATATACTGTCAGACCTGCTATCAACAGAGAGTAGATATACTGTCAGACCTGCTATCAACAGACAGTAGATATACTGTCAGAACTGCTATCAACAGAGAGTAGATATACTGTCAGACCTGCTATCAACAGAGAGTAGATATACTAGTAGACCTGCTATCAACAGACAGTAGATATACTGTCAGACCTGCTATCAACAGACAGTAGATATACTGTCAGAACTGCTATCAACAGAGAGTAGATATACTGTCAGACCTGCTATCAACAGACAGTAGATATACAGTCAGACCTGCTATCAACAGACAGTAGATATACTAGTAGACCTGCTATCAACAGAGTAGATATACTAGTAGACCTGCTATCAACAGACAGTAGATATACTGTCAGACCTGCTATCAACAGACAGTAGATATACTGTCAGAACTGCTATCAACAGACAGTAGATATACTGGTAGACCTGCTATCAACAGACAGTAGATATACTAGTAGACCTGCTATCAACAGACAGTAGATATACTGTCAGACCTGCTATCAACAGACAATAGATATACAGTCAGACCTGCTATCAACAGACAGTAGATATACAGTCAGAACTGCTATCAACAGAGAGTAGATATACTAGTAGACCTGCTATCAACAGTAGATATACTGGTAGACCTGCTATCAACAGACAGTAGATATACAGTCAGAACTGCTATCAACAGACAGTAGATATACTGTTAGACCTGCTATCAACAGTAGATATACTGGTAGACCTGCTATCAACAGACAGTAGATATACTGGTAGACCTGCTATCAACAGACAGTAGATATACAGTCAGACCTGCTATCAACAGACAGTAGATATACAGTCAGAACTGCTATCAACAGACAGTAGATATACTGTCAGAACTGCTATCAACAGAGAGTAGATATACTGTCAGACCTGCTATCAACAGACAGTAGATATACTAGTAGACCTGCTATCAACAGACAGTAGATATACTAGTAGACCTGCTATCAACAGACAGTAGATATACTGTCAGACCTGCTATCAACAGACAGTAGATATACTAGTAGACCTGCTATCAACAGACAGTAGATATACTAGTAGACCTGCTATCAACAGACAGTAGATATACTGTCAGAACTGCTATCAACAGAGAGTAGATATACTGTCAGACCTGCTATCAACAGAGAGTAGATATACTGTCAGACCTGCTATCAACAGACAGTAGATATACTGTCAGAACTGCTATCAACAGAGAGTAGATATACTGTCAGACCTGCTATCAACAGACAGTAGATATACAGTCAGACCTGCTATCAACAGACAGTAGATATACTAGTAGACCTGCTATCAACAGAGTAGATATACTAGTAGACCTGCTATCAACAGACAGTAGATATACTGTCAGACCTGCTATCAACAGACAGTAGATATACTGTCAGAACTGCTATCAACAGACAGTAGATATACTGGTAGACCTGCTATCAACAGACAATAGATATACAGTCAGACCTGCTATCAACAGACAGTAGATATACAGTCAGAACTGCTATCAACAGACAGTAGATATACTGTCAGAACTGCTATCAACAGAGAGTAGATATACTGTCAGACCTGCTATCAACAGACAGTAGATATACTAGTAGACCTGCTATCAACAGACAGTAGATATACTAGTAGACCTGCTATCAACAGACAGTAGATATACTGTCAGACCTGCTATCAACAGACAATAGATATACAGTCAGACCTGCTATCAACAGACAGTAGATATACAGTCAGAACTGCTATCAACAGAGAGTAGATATACTAGTAGACCTGCTATCAACAGTAGATATACTGGTAGACCTGCTATCAACAGACAGTAGATATACTGGTAGACCTGCTATCAACAGTAGATATACTGGTAGACCTGCTATCAACAGACAGTAGATATACAGTCAGACCTGCTATCAACAGACAGTAGATATACAGTCAGAACTGCTATCAACAGACAGTAGATATACTGTCAGAACTGCTATCAACAGAGAGTAGATATACTGTCAGACCTGCTATCAACAGACAGTAGATATACTAGTAGACCTGCTATCAACAGACAGTAGATATACTAGTAGACCTGCTATCAACAGACAGTAGATATACTGTCAGACCTGCTATCAACAGACAGTAGATATACTAGTAGACCTGCTATCAACAGACAGTAGATATACTAGTAGACCTGCTATCAACATACAGTAGATATACTGGTAGACCTGCTATCAACAGAGTAGATATACTGTCAGACCTGCTATCAACAGTCGCTCTGGATAAGAGCGTCTGCTAAATGACTTAAATGTAAATGTAAATATACTGTCAGACCTGCTATCAACAGACAGTAGATATACTAGTAGACCTGCTATCAACAGAGTAGATATACTGTCAGACCTGCTATCAACAGACAGTAGATATACTGTCAGACCTGCTATCAACAGACAGTAGATATACAGTCAGAACTGCTATCAACAGACAATAGATATACTGGTAGACCTGCTATCAACAGACAGTAGATATACTGGTAGACCTGCTATCAACAGACAGTAGATATACAGTCAGACCTGCTATCAACAGACAGTAGATATACTGGTAGACCTGCTATCAACAGAGTAGATATACTGTCAGACCTGCTATCAACAGACAGTAGATATACAGTCAGAACTGCTATCAACAGACAATAGATATACTGTCAGACCTGCTATCAACAGAGTAGATATACTGTCAGACCTGCTATCAACAGACAATAGATATACTGTCAGAACTGCTATCAACAGACAGTAGATATACTAGTAGACCTGCTATCAACAGAGAGTAGATATACAGTCAGAACTGCTATCAACAGACAGTAGATATACTGTCAGAACTGCTATCAACAGAGAGTAGATATACTGTCAGACCTGCTATCAACAGAGAGTAGATATACTAGTAGACCTGCTATCAACAGACAGTAGATATACAGTCAGACCTGCTATCAACAGACAGTAGATATACTGGTAGACCTGCTATCAACAGAGTAGATATACTGTCAGACCTGCTATCAACAGACAGTAGATATACTGTCAGACCTGCTATCAACAGACAGTAGATTTACTGTTAGACCTGCTATCAACAGACAGTAGATATACAGTCAGACCTGCTATCAACAGACAGTAGATATACAGTCAGACCTGCTATCAACAGAGTAGATGTACTGTCAGACCTGCTATCAACAGACAGTAGATATACTAGTAGACCTGCTATCAACAGACAGTAGATATACTAGTAGACCTGCTATCAACATACAGTAGATATACTGGTAGACCTGCTATCAACAGAGTAGATATACTGTCAGACCTGCTATCAACAGTCGCTCTGGATAAGAGCGTCTGCTAAATGACTTAAATGTAAATGTAAATATACTGTCAGACCTGCTATCAACAGACAGTAGATATACTAGTAGACCTGCTATCAACAGAGTAGATATACTGTCAGACCTGCTATCAACAGACAGTAGATATACTGTCAGACCTGCTATCAACAGACAGTAGATATACAGTCAGAACTGCTATCAACAGACAATAGATATACTGGTAGACCTGCTATCAACAGACAGTAGATATACTGGTAGACCTGCTATCAACAGACAGTAGATATACAGTCAGACCTGCTATCAACAGACAGTAGATATACTGGTAGACCTGCTATCAACAGAGTAGATATACTGTCAGACCTGCTATCAACAGACAGTAGATATACAGTCAGAACTGCTATCAACAGACAATAGATATACTGTCAGACCTGCTATCAACAGAGTAGATATACTGTCAGACCTGCTATCAACAGACAATAGATATACTGTCAGAACTGCTATCAACAGACAGTAGATATACTAGTAGACCTGCTATCAACAGAGAGTAGATATACTGTCAGACCTGCTATCAACAGACAGTAGATGTACAGTCAGACCTGCTATCAACAGACAGTAGATATACTGTCAGACCTGCTATCAACAGACAGTAGATATACTGGTAGACCTGCTATCAACAGACAGTAGATATACTAGTAGACCTGCTATCAACAGACAGTAGATATACTAGTAGACCTGCTATCAACAGACAGTAGATATACAGTCAGACCTGCTATCAACAGACAGTAGATATACAGTCAGACCTGCTATCAACAGACAGTAGATATACAGTCAGACCTGCTATCAACAGACAGTAGATATACTAGTAGACCTGCTATCAACAGACAGTAGATATACAGTCAGACCTGCTATCAACAGACAGTAGATATACTGTCAGACCTGCTATCAACAGACAGTAGATATACTAGTAGACCTGCTATCAACAGACAGTAGATATACAGTCAGACCTGCTATCAACAGACAGTAGATATACTAGTAGACCTGCTATCAACAGACAGTAGATATACTGTCAGAACTGCTATCAACAGACAGTAGATATACTGTCAGACCTGCTATCAACAGACAGTAGATATACTAGTAGACCTGCTATCAACAGACAGTAGATATACTGTCAGAACTGCTATCAACAGACAGTAGATATACTGTCAGAACTGCTATCAACAGAGAGTAGATATACTGTCAGACCTGCTATCAACAGAGAGTAGATATACTAGTAGACCTGCTATCAACAGACAGTAGATATACAGTCAGACCTGCTATCAACAGACAGTAGATGTACAGTCAGACCTGCTATCAACAGACAGTAGATATACTGTCAGACCTGCTATCAACAGTCGCTCTGGATAAGAGCGTCTGCTAAATGACTTAAATGTAAATGTAAATATACTGTCAGACCTGCTATCAACAGAGAGTAGATATACTAGTAGACCTGCTATCAACAGACAGTAGATATACAGTCAGACCTGCTATCAACAGTCAGTAGATATACTGTCAGACCTGCTATCAACAGAGTAGATATACTGTCAGACCTGCTATCAACAGTCGCTCTGGATAAGAGCGTCTGCTAAATGACTTAAATGTAAATGTAAATATACTGTCAGACCTGCTATCAACAGACAGTAGATATACAGTCAGAACTTCTATCAACAGACAATAGATATACTGTCAGACCTGCTATCAACAGAGTAGATATACTGTCAGACCTGCTATCAACAGACAATAGATATACAGTCAGACCTGCTATCAACAGACAGTAGATATACAGTCAGACCTGCTATCAACAGAGAGTAGATATACTGTCAGACCTGCTATCAACAGACAGTATATATGCTAGTAGACCTGCTATCAACAGACAGTAGATATACTAGTAGACCTGCTATCAACAGACAGTAGATATACTGTCAGACCTGCTATCAACAGACAGTAGATATACTAGTAGACCTGCTATCAACAGACAGTAGATATACTAGTAGACCTGCTATCAACAGACAGTAGATTTACTGTTAGACCTGCTATCAACAGACAGTAGATATACAGTCAGACCTGCTATCAACAGACAGTAGATATACAGTCAGACCTGCTATCAACAGAGTAGATATACTGTCAGACCTGCTATCAACAGACAGTAGATATACTAGTAGACCTGCTATCAACAGACAGTAGATATACTAGTAGACCTGCTATCAACATACAGTAGATATACTGGTAGACCTGCTATCAACAGAGTAGATATACTGTCAGACCTGCTATCAACAGTCGCTCTGGATAAGAGCGTCTGCTAAATGACTTAAATGTAAATGTAAATATACTGTCAGACCTGCTATCAACAGACAGTAGATATACTAGTAGACCTGCTATCAACAGAGTAGATATACTGTCAGACCTGCTATCAACAGACAGTAGATATACTGTCAGACCTGCTATCAACAGACAGTAGATATACAGTCAGAACTGCTATCAACAGACAATAGATATACTGGTAGACCTGCTATCAACAGACAGTAGATATACTGGTAGACCTGCTATCAACAGACAGTAGATATACAGTCAGACCTGCTATCAACAGACAGTAGATATACTGGTAGACCTGCTATCAACAGAGTAGATATACTGTCAGACCTGCTATCAACAGACAATAGATATACTGTCAGAACTGCTATCAACAGACAGTAGATATACTAGTAGACCTGCTATCAACAGAGAGTAGATATACAGTCAGAACTGCTATCAACAGACAGTAGATATACTGTCAGAACTGCTATCAACAGAGAGTAGATATACTGTCAGACCTGCTATCAACAGAGAGTAGATATACTAGTAGACCTGCTATCAACAGACAGTAGATATACAGTCAGACCTGCTATCAACAGACAGTATATATACTGGTAGACCTGCTATCAACAGAGTAGATATACTGTCAGACCTGCTATCAACAGACAGTAGATATACTGTCAGACCTGCTATCAACAGACAGTAGATATACTAGTAGACCTGCTATCAACAGACAGTAGATATACTAGTAGACCTGCTATCAACAGACAGTAGATTTACTGTTAGACCTGCTATCAACAGACAGTAGATATACAGTCAGACCTGCTATCAACAGACAGTAGATATACAGTCAGACCTGCTATCAACAGAGTAGATGTACTGTCAGACCTGCTATCAACAGACAGTAGATATACTAGTAGACCTGCTATCAACAGACAGTAGATATACAGTCAGACCTGCTATCAACATACAGTAGATATACTGGTAGACCTGCTATCAACAGAGTAGATATACTGTCAGACCTGCTATCAACAGTCGCTCTGGATAAGAGCGTCTGCTAAATGACTTAAATGTAAATGTAAATATACTGTCAGACCTGCTATCAACAGACAGTAGATATACTAGTAGACCTGCTATCAACAGAGTAGATATACTGTCAGACCTGCTATCAACAGACAGTAGATATACAGTCAGAACTGCTATCAACAGACAATAGATATACTGGTAGACCTGCTATCAACAGACAGTAGATATACTGGTAGACCTGCTATCAACAGACAGTAGATATACAGTCAGACCTGCTATCAACAGACAGTAGATATACTGGTAGACCTGCTATCAACAGAGTAGATATACTGTCAGACCTGCTATCAACAGACAGTAGATATACAGTCAGAACTGCTATCAACAGACAATAGATATACTGTCAGACCTGCTATCAACAGAGTAGATATACTGTCAGACCTGCTATCAACAGACAGTAGATATACTAGTAGACCTGCTATCAACAGAGTAGATATACTGTCAGACCTGCTATCAACAGACAGTAGATATACTAGTAGACCTGCTATCAACAGAGTAGATATACTGTCAGACCTGCTATCAACAGACAATAGATATACTGTCAGAACTGCTATCAACAGACAGTAGATATACTAGTAGACCTGCTATCAACAGAGAGTAGATATACTGTCAGACCTGCTATCAACAGACAGTAGATGTACAGTCAGACCTGCTATCAACAGACAGTAGATATACTGTCAGACCTGCTATCAACAGACAGTAGATATACTGGTAGACCTGCTATCAACAGACAGTAGATATACTAGTAGACCTGCTATCAACAGACAGTAGATATACTAGTAGACCTGCTATCAACAGACAGTAGATATACAGTCAGACCTGCTATCAACAGACAGTAGATATACAGTCAGACCTGCTATCAACAGACAGTAGATATACAGTCAGACCTGCTATCAACAGACAGTAGATATACTAGTAGACCTGCTATCAACAGACAGTAGATATACAGTCAGACCTGCTATCAACAGACAGTAGATATACTGTCAGACCTGCTATCAACAGACAGTAGATATACTAGTAGACCTGCTATCAACAGACAGTAGATATACTGTCAGAACTGCTATCAACAGACAGTAGATATACTGTCAGAACTGCTATCAACAGAGAGTAGATATACTGTCAGACCTGCTATCAACAGAGAGTAGATATACTAGTAGACCTGCTATCAACAGACAGTAGATATACAGTCAGACCTGCTATCAACAGACAGTAGATGTACAGTCAGACCTGCTATCAACAGACAGTAGATATACTGTCAGACCTGCTATCAACAGTCGCTCTGGATAAGAGCGTCTGCTAAATGACTTAAATGTAAATGTAAATATACTGTCAGACCTGCTATCAACAGAGAGTAGATATACTAGTAGACCTGCTATCAACAGACAGTAGATATACAGTCAGACCTGCTATCAACAGACAGTAGATATACTGTCAGACCTGCTATCAACAGAGTAGATATACTGTCAGACCTGCTATCAACAGTCGCTCTGGATAAGAGCGTCTGCTAAATGACTTAAATGTAAATGTAAATATACTGTCAGACCTGCTATCAACAGACAGTAGATATACAGTCAGAACTGCTATCAACAGACAATAGATATACTGTCAGACCTGCTATCAACAGAGTAGATATACTGTCAGACCTGCTATCAACAGACAATAGATATACAGTCAGACCTGCTATCAACAGACAGTAGATATACAGTCAGACCTGCTATCAACAGACAGTAGATATACTAGTAGACCTGCTATCAACAGACAGTAGATATACTAGTAGACCTGCTATCAACAGAGAGTAGATATACTAGTAGACCTGCTATCAACAGACAGTAGATATACTAGTAGACCTGCTATCAACAGACAGTAGATATACTAGTAGACCTGCTATCAACAGACAGTAGATATACTAGTAGACCTGCTATCAACAGACAGTAGATATACTAGTAGACCTGCTATCAACAGACAGTAGATATACTAGTAGACCTGCTATCAACAGACAGTAGATTTACTGTTAGACCTGCTATCAACAGACAGTAGATATACAGTCAGACCTGCCATCAACAGAAAGTAGATATACTGTTGGATGTTAGAGCTAATATATGCATGTACAGTAGCATGTATACAAACAATATCCTGATTAATTTAAAAATATATTGATTGATCGAGTTTAATTTTAACAGGGGAGTTGTTAGACTAGAGGAGACGACTAGAGGAGACGACTAGAGGAGACGACTAAAGGAGACGACTAGAGGAGACGACTAGAGGAGACGACTAGAGGAGACGACTAAAGGAGACGACTAAAGGAGATGACTAGAGGAGACGACTAGAGGAGATGACTAGAGGAGACGACTAGAGGAGACGACAGGTCAGGAAAGGTGATTAGATGAGAGGAAGGTTAGGTTTGAATAATAAGGTAGCTACGATAATATAACGTGAGTAAAGTAATTTTCTCTGTCATGTATGAGTCTGTTGTTATCTCCTGCTAGGGGTCAAATCAAATCAAATCAATTTGTTATTGTTTATGTGCCGAATACAACAGGTACAAAGTCAATGTGGAGGCTATATACAGGGGGTACCGGTACAGAGTCAATGTGGAGGCTATATACAGGGGGTAACGGTACAGAGTCAATGTGGAGGCTATATACAGGGGGTACCAGTACAGAGTCAATGTGGAGGCTATATACAGGGGTACCGGTACAGAGTCAATGTGGAGGCGATATACAGGGTGTTACGGAACAGAGTCAATGTGGAGGCTTTATACAGGGGGTACCTGCACAGAGTCAATGTGAAAGCTGCATAGAGATGGTACCAGGACAGAGTCAATGTGTAGGCTATATACAGGGGGTAATGGTACAGAGTCAATGTGGAGGGTATATACAGGGGGTACTGGTACAGAGTCAATGTGGAGGCTATATACAGGGGGTAACGGTACAGAGTCAATGTGGAGGCTATATACAGGGGGTACTGGTACAGAGTCAATGTGGAGGCTATATACAGGGGGTACTGGTACAGAGTCAATGTGGAGGCTATATACAGGGTGTTACGGTACAGAGTCAATGTGGAGGATATATACAGGGGGTACCAGTACAGAGTCAATTTGGAGGCTATATACAGGGTGTTATGGTACAGAGTCAATGTGGAGGCTATATACAGGGATACCGGTACAGAGTCAATGTGGAGGATATATACAGGGTGTTATGGAACAGAGTCAATGTGGAGGCTATATACAGGGTGTTACGATACAGAGTCAATGTGGAGAATATATACAGGGTGTTACGGAATAGAGTCACTGTGCGGAGGCACCGTTTAGTAGAGGTAATTGTGGTAATATCTACACTGCTGTTCAAAATTTTGGGGTCACTTCGAAATAGTAGATATTATCACAATAAATAGATATTCTTAATGTTGTAAATGACTATTGCAGCTGGATTGGTATGGAATATCTACATAGGTGTACAGAGGCCCATTATCAGCAACCATCACTCCTGTGTTCCAATGGCATGTTGTATTTGCTAATCCAAGTTTATAATTTTAAAAGGCTAATTGATCATTAGAAAACCATATTGCAATTATGTTAGCACAGCTGAGAACTGTTGTTTTATTAAATAAGCAATACAACTGGCCTTCTTAAGACTAGTTGAGTATCTGGAGCATCAGCATTTGTGGGTTCAATTATAGGCTCAAAATGGCCAGAAACAAATAACTATCTTCTGAAACTCGTCAATCTATTCTTGTTCTGAGTAATGAAGGCTGTTCCATGCGAGAAATTGCCAGGAAACTGAAGATCTCGTACAATGCTGTGTACTACTCCCTTTACAGAACAGCACAAACTGGCTCTAACCAGAACAGAATGAGGCGTGGGAGGCCCCAGTGCACAACAGAGCAAGATCACACAGTCATCTGGAACAGCTGGTACTCTCATACATGTTTCATTGTTAGTTGCCTCGCAGCGAGCATAGAAGTAATTTTGCTTGTCGTGTAGGCCCGTGTCACTTGGCAGCTCTCGGCTGTGATTCCCTTTGTAGTCTGTAATAGTTAGCAAGCCCTGCCAAATCCGACGATCGTCAGAGCCAGGTGTAGTATGATTCGATCTTAGTCTTGTATTGAAGCTTTGCCTGTTTGATTTTTTGAGGGCATAGCAGGATTTATTATAAGCTTCCGTGTCAGTGTCCCGCTCCTTGAAAGCGGCAGCTCTACCCTTTAGCTCAGTGCGGATGTTGTCTGTAATCCATGGCATCTGGTTAGGGTTTATATGTGCAGTTACTTTTGGGATGATGTCCAAGATGTACTTATTGATGAAGCCAGGGACTGACGTGGTGTACTCCTCAATGCCATCGGAAGAATCCCGGAACAAGCACCAGTCTGTGACAGCAAAGCAGTCCTGTAGTTTAGCATCTGCTTCATCTGACCACTTTTTTATAGACCGATTCACTGGTGTTTCCTGCTTGTAAGCAGGCATCAGGAATATAGAATTATGGTCAGATTTGCCAAATGTAGGGTGAGGGAGAGCTTTGCACGAGTTTCTGTGTGTGGAGTAAAGGTGGTCTAGAGTTTTTTTCCCTTTGGTTGCACATTTACTATGCTGATAGAAATTAGGTAAAACACATTTAATATTCTTTATCCAGTTGAAGATGAATCTGTTCTGATTTTCCATATGCTATTTTAGGTCTTAATGGACTGTGGCAGCAACATGATGTACAAAATAAGTCACAAAACTTTATTTTGAAAAAATAAACAAAATAGCACCGTTGGTTTAAGAGCCCATGAAACAGCAGCCATCCTCTCCGGAGCCATCTTACACACTAGGGGTTTGGGGTTAGAGTTGAGGTTAGAAGTTAGAGGTTAGATTTGGGCTAGTGTTGGGGTTGGGGTAGGGTTGGGGTAGGGTCGGGGTAGGGTCAGGGTCGGGGTAGGGTCAGGGTCAAGGTAGGGTAAGGGTCGGGGTAGCGTCAGGTTTGGGGTAGGGTCAGGGTCGGGGTCGGGGTAGGGTCAGGTTTGGGGTAGAGTTGGGGTAAGGTCGGGGTAGGGTCAGGGTTGGGGTAGGGTAGAGATGGGGTAAGGTCAGGATAAGAGTTAGGGTAGTGGTAGGGGTTAGGTTAGAGGATAGGATTTTGGTAGGGGTTAGGTTTGGGGTAGGGGTTAGTATGCTTACCAAGAGGAACTGCCCCTTCCTTAAACCCTACACCCCAACCCGAGCACTCCGTTCTGCCACCCCAGGTCTCAAACCTTACACCCCAACCCGAGCACTCTGTTCTGCCACCTCAGGTCTCAAACCCTACACCCCAACCCGAGCACTCCGTTCTGCCACCTCAGGTCTCAAACCCTACACCCCAACCCGAGCACTTTGTGGTTGTGGTTCACGTCACCCCGCTCCTCCGCTCTCTCCACTGGCTTCCAGTTGAAGCTCGCATCCGCTACAAGACCATGGTGCTTGCCTACGGAGCTGTGAGGGGAACGGCACCGCAGTACCTCCAGGCTCTGATCAGGCCCTACACCCAAACAAGGGCACTGCGTTCATCCACCTCTGGCCTGCTCGCCTCCCTACCACTGAGGAAGTACAGTTCCCGCTCAGCCCAGTCAAAACTGTTCGCTGCTCTGGCCCCCCAATGGTGGAACAAACTCCCTCACGACGCCAGGACAGCGGAGTCAGTCACCACCTTCCGGAGACACCTGAAACCCCACCTCTTCAAGGAATACCTAGGATAGGATAAGTAATCCTTCTCACCCCCCCCCCTTAAATGATTTAGATGCACTATTGTAAAGTGGCTGTTCCACTGGATGTCAGAAGGTGAATTCACCAATTTGTAAGTCGCTCTGGATAAGAGCGTCTGCTAAATGACTTAAATGTAATGTAAATGTTCTGCCACCTCTGGTCTCCTGGCCCTCCCACCCCTACTGGAAGGCAGCTCCCGCTCAGCCCAGTCCAAACCCTTCTCTGTCCTGGTACCCCAATGTTGGAACCATCTGAAACCTCTTCAAACAGTGTCTAAACCCTCCTGTTACGCTCGTTTTATATTCATTCATTCTGTGTTCCCGGTCCAAAATGGCCACCCCGTTATAGCTGATTATAAATCCATAATAATACATATATTGTCACCTAATGTTGTGTTGGATCTTTTAATCAACTTAAATTAATTTTAAGTTGTTGTGAACATTACAAGTT
The DNA here is from genome assembly GCF_036934945.1 of Oncorhynchus masou masou. Lineage (NCBI taxonomy): Eukaryota > Metazoa > Chordata > Actinopteri > Salmoniformes > Salmonidae > Oncorhynchus > Oncorhynchus masou. The sequence continues at coordinate 7,166,989 of NC_088223.1, read as the reverse complement.
TTGAACTTCTATTAGCTATTTATGGCCTGTAGGCCTCATTGACCTGAGCCCCTACAACTCGTTTTTGAGAAGACAAAAAAGCATAATATATGGATTATTTTGACTATAACAAATACTCAGATGTGATCAAGAGCCTCACCTACAGTATATCGTTTGGTCAATGTGCTGCCACAGAATGAATTGTGAACAAGGCCTCAAATTAACTTTATTTACCAGAGCTGCAGAAAAATTATTGACACAATGTTGCGATTGTTTGTGAGAATTCCAACAGGTGTGGTTCCCGTGGGGGAAAGATTCTATTGGGGAAAGGTTCCTGCGGGGGTTGCCATGGAACCAAGAAGGGGAGTGAGGTGTGTGTGTGTGTGTGTGTGTGTGTTCAAACACACATGCATGTGGGGGTCTGGGAGAGGAAGTGTGTCCATCTGATGAATGGGCATGTGCCTGAACTCAATTTTATACACTAATTGTAGTCTCACCTATTCGTTTCTAATGACCAAAAGTAATAAAAAAAACACTCAAAATGTAATGAAAATCAACAACATGTATTTTGTGTGTTCAGATGCCCTGTGTGGACAAAGTCATGGAACCTTATGACAATCAGATAAAATTAACTACATTTTTCAGAGAGAAAACTTGTAAATCGGTCCAATTCGAGCGAAACCTGGCACTTGATCCCCCCCCTCGCTTCAAGCTCTGAATCGATTAATAGCTACAATATTCACTAAAAATGTCCTTTCTATGCCAGTGATACTTGGCTGTCCCACCTAGCTACCTTAAGATGAATGCACTAACTGTGAGTCGTTCTGGACAAGAGCGGCTGCTAAATGAGTCAAATATAAATGTACAATTTTAAGGGTGAGGGTTGGGGTAGATTTTGTGTTGGGGTAGGAGTTAGGTTAGGGGTTAGGGTTAGGATAGGAGTTAGGGTTGGGGTATGGGTTAGGGTCGTGGTAGGTGTTAGGGTTGGGTTAATGTTGGGGTAGGGGTTAGCGTAGGGTTCGGGTAGGGGTTACAGTTGGGGTAGGGGTTAGGGTAGGGTTAAGGTTAGGGCAGGGTAGGGTAGGGGCTATTGCTGGGATAGGGTTAAGATTGGGTTAGGGTTAGTTCTACTGTTTATCTATATCTCTCCAGTCTAGGTTAAGGTTAGTTCTACTGTTTGTCTATCTCTCTCCTGTCCAGGTTGCAGCCATGGGGAACCTCATTAAGGTCCTTGGCAAGGATTTAGAAAACTGTCCACATTTTTTCCTGGACTTCGAAAGTAAGTGAGCGCTGGGATGTGCATGTGTGTGTATCAGTGTGTGATGCAGGTTGGAGGTCAGAGGTGCAGGTTGTGGTTCGGGTGGAGAGGAATGGGGATGTAGATGTGGGTTGATGTTCTCATGGTGTGTTGGAGTGTTGCTGTGCTGTGGGTGGTGTTTGTCATGTTCAGAAACTCTCTGCCCTCACTCTCATTCTTTGCGCTCGTGAACAGCTTCAGAACCAATTAGTCCTCATAAGTCCCAAGATCCCTTGAAATATTGACATCTTTAATCAGCTTAAGCAAAGCACAAAAAATGTCCATTTGTAGTGAATATTTAATTTAAATTGATATCACAATAACCAGAGGACGTAGCCAGCAGTCCTTTAGTACTGAGAGGCTGGACAGACATACCCAGTAGACCTTCAGTACTGAGAGGCTGGACAGACATACCCAGTAGACCTTCAGTACTGAGAGGCTGGACAGACATACCCAGTAGTCCTTCAGTACTGAGAGGCTGGACAGACATACCCAGTAGTCCTTCAGTACTGAGAGGCTGGACAGACATACCCAGCAGTCCTTCAGTACTGAGAGGCTGGACAGACTAACCAGCAGTCCTTCAGTACTGAGAGGCTGGACAGACTAACCAGCAGTCCTTCAGTACTGAGAGGCTGGACAGACTAACCAGCATTCCTTCAGTACTGAGAGGCTGGACAGACTAACCAGTAGACCTTCAGTACTGAGAGGCTGGACAGACATACCCAGTAGTCCTTCAGTACTGAGAGGCTGGACAGACATACCCAGTAGACCTTCAGTACTGAGAGGCTGGACATACATACCCAGTAGACCTTCAGTACTGAGAGGCTGGACAGACATACCCAGTAGTCCTTCAGTACTGAGAGGCTGGACATACATACCCAGCAGTCCTTCAGTACTGAGAGGCTGGACAGACTAACCAGCAGTCCATCAGTACTGAGAGGCTGGACAGACTAACCAGCAGTCCTTCAGTACTGAGAGGCTGGACAGACTAACCAGCAGTCCTTCAGTACTGAGAGGCTGGACAGACTAACCAGCAGTCCTTCAGTACTGAGAGGCTGGACAGACATACCCAGTAGTCCTTCAGTACTGAGAGGCTGGACAGACTAACCAGCAGTCCTTCAGTACTGAGAAGCTGGACAGACTAACCAGCAGTCCTTCAGTACTGAGAGGCTGGACAGACTAACCAGCAGTCCTTCAGTACTGAGAGACTGGACAGACATACCCAGTAGACCTTCAGTACTGAGAGGCTGGACATACATACCCAGTAGACCTTCAGTACTGAGAGGCTGGACAGACATACCCAGCAGTCCTTCAGTACTGAGAGGCTGGACAGACTAACCAGCAGTCCTTCAGTACTGAGTGGCTGGACAGACTAACCAGCAGTCCTTCAGTACTGAGAGGCTGGACAGACTAACCAGCAGTCCTTCAGTACTGAGAGGCTGGACAGACTAACCAGCAGTCCTTCAGTACTGAGAGGCTGGACAGACTAACCAGCAGTCCTCCAGTGCTGAGAGGCTGGACAGACTAACCAGCAGTCCTTCAGTACTGAGAGGCTGGACAGACTAACCAGAAGTCCTCCAGTACTGAGAGGCTGGACAGACTAACCAGCAGTCCTCCAGTACTGAGAGGCTGGACAGACTAAACAGCAGTCCTCCAGTACTGAGAGGCTGGACAGACTAACCAGCAGTCCTCCAGTACTGAGAGGCTGGACAGACATACCCAGCAGTCCTTCAGTACTGAGAGGCTGGACAGACTAACCAGCAGTCCTTCAGTACTGAGAGGCTGGACAGACTAACCAGCAGTCCTTCAGTACTGAGAGGCTGGACAGACTAACCAGCAGTCCTCCAGTACTGAGAGGCTGGACAGACTAACCAGCAGTCCTTCAGTACTGAGAGGCTGGACAGACATACCCAGTAGTCCTTCAGTACTGAGAGGCTGGACAGACTAACCAGCAGTCCTTCAGTACTGAGAGGCTGGACAGACTAACCAGCAGTCCTTCAGTACTGAGAAGCTGGACAGCAGAGTGCTAGAAGAAAACAAACCCGAGTGAGAGAGTGATCTGTCTGTCCATGTTGCCATTCCAACGCCACCCACGACATACCTGGACGAGCTATACCACCTTCACACCCGACCAACCCACCCCCTCCTACCCCAACCAATCCACCACACACACACACACGTCCCTCACACCTCCCCTTCATCACCCACACAATCCTCTTCTTCCCTCTTTCTGTTCTAGGAGATGGGTAACCTCCTGAAAGTGCTGGCCTGCTCCGAACTAGAGCATGGCCCAATCATTTTCCTTGACTTTGAACGTGAGACCATCTGCTTTTTATCATTTTTATTTCTCTCTCTGTTTATCAAATTTAGTTTGCCTTTTTTTGTATTTATAGTTGCTTCCTTCATTCTGTCTCAGTGTTTTGTCATATACCTGTAGTCTCCCTCCTTCTCTCCTCCTCCATGTTTCTCTCCTCCTCCATGTTTCTCTCCTCCTCCATGTTTCTCTCCTCCTCCATGTTTCTCTCCTCCTCCATGTTTCTCTGCTCCTCCATGTTTCTCTGCTCCTCCATGTTTCTCTGCTCCTCCATGTTTCTCTGCTCCTCCATGTTTCTCTGCTCCTCCATGTTTCTCTCCTCCTACACAGACTTTCCGATTGGTATCGGGCACTATTTAGGAAGCAACAGTCTTCAGAATGCCATACCTCTTATTTTTCTCTTGTTGCTTTGAGATAAAATACGTCTTACAACCAAAGATCATCTCTATCTATCTTGTTGCTTTGAGATAAAGATGTTTTACAACCAAAGACCATCTCTATCTAGCTTGTTGCTTTGAGATAAAGATGTCTTACAACCAAAGACCATCTATATCTATCCACCCTATCAGCTTCCCGAGTTGCAATGCTGTTGGATGAGTGAGTGAGTGTTGTGTGTATGTGTTTGTGTGTTTAATCTGGTGTGTGTGCGTGCATGTGTGTTTGTGTGGGAAGCGAGGGTCGGTCACAAAATGGCCACCTCCATCCTTGCCTTGCCTCCTTCCACTCTCACCTCTAACCTTTAACTTCTTCTTTCCTTCCTTCTCCAAAGTCCCCCCTATTTAACAGATGGTTCCTTCCACTCTCTGGTATAATCTGTTATAGTTCCTATGGAAACGGAGTAGCCCACTGCAAGGGAGAATGGGGTTCTTCTACTAAAGTAGAGTAAATCCCCTCTCTATAGCAGCACTGTGCTCTTCTGCTCCAGTGAGAGGCAGAAGTCACCTCTGTCACACAGATGAAATCTTGAGTTAACAATGATACAGACCAAAACAAAGACCAATCTACTCCATAACCTAAAACTGCATTAGTTCACCTCTATGTAGAATCAAACAAAGCATCGACACATAACTAATCTAAATAGACATTAATTGCCATTATTAGCTAATCAACAGATATCAAGGCTACAGGGTCACCATGATAACTAATCTAAAATAATACATCAACTCCACAACCTAAACCAACTCCATTAAAAAAAAACCAACATGGACCAGGGATATGGGTCCACTCCATTAAAAAACCAAACAACATGGACCAGGGAAATGGGTCCACTCCATTAAAAAAAAAAAAAAATTGACCAGTGATATGGGTCCACTCCATTAAAAAAAAAAAATAAATGGACCAGGGATATGGGTCAACTCCATTACAAACCAAACAACATGGACCAGGGATATGGGGCAACTACACAACCTAAACCACTCAACTCCATTACAACCCAAACAACACAGACCAGGGAAATGAGTCCACTACATTACAAACCAAATAACACAGACCAGGGAAATGGGTCCACTCCATTACAAACCAAACAACATGGACCAGGGATATGAGTCAACTCCATTGCAAACCAAACAACACAGACCAGGTAAATGAGTCCACTACATTACAAACCAAACAACACAGACCAGGGGAATGAGTCCACTCCATTACAAACCAAACAACACAGACCAGGGAAATGAGTCCACTACATTACAAACCAAACAACACAGACCAGGGAAATGGGTCCACTCCATTACAAACCAAACAACACAGACCAGGGAAATGGGTCCACTCCATTACAAACCAAACAACACAGACCAGGGAAATGGATCAACTTCATAACTATAGACATGAAAGTGTCACATCCGTAACCAAAATGAGAACCCTGGTTCCACCTCCCCTTCAAAGCCATAGTTGATCAATGTATTCATTGCCCTGGAGTGATGGAATTAATCTACATTTTCCCCCACTCCTCTATCTACATACAATACCTCCAAGTGACTGAGCGAAGATGGGTTTTTAGAGTTTTTTATTTACATAAGTATCCAGACCCTTTGACACGAGACTCGAAATTGAGCTCCCGTGCATCTGGTTTCCATTGATCGTCCTTGTGATGTTTCTACAACTTGATTGGAGTCCACCTGTGGTAAATTCAATTGACAGGACATGATTTGGAAAGGCACACACCTGTCTATATAAAGTCCCACTGTTGACAGTGCATGTCAGAGCAAAAACCAGGCCATGAGGTTAAAGGACTTGTCAATAGAGCTCCGAGACAGGATTGTGTCGAGGCACAGATCTGGGGAAGGGTACCAAAAAATGCATGCAAATTCCAGGCCAAACTGAATAGTCAGGGTAGAAGGGCCTTGGTCAGGGAGGTGACCAAGAACCCGATGATCACTCTGACAGAGCTCCAGAGTTCCTCTGAGATGGGAGAACCTTCCAGAAGGACAACCATCTCTGCACCAGTCCACCGATCAGGCCTTTATGACAGAGTGGCCAGACGGAAGTCACTCCTCTGTAAAAGGCACATGACTGCCTGCATGGAGTTTGCCAAAAGGAACCTAAAGACTCTCAGACCATGAGACGCAAGAATATTTGATTTGATGAAACCAAGATTGAACTCTTTGGCCTGAATGCCAAGCGTCACGTCTGGAGGAAACATGGCAACAGCCCCATGGTGAAGCATGGTGGTGGCAGCATCATGCTGTGGGGATGTTTTTCAGCACAAAGAACTGAAAGACTAGTCAGGATCGAGGGAAAGATGAACGGGAGAGAGAGAGATCATTGATGAAAACTCCCCAAATACAGATGTGTCAAGCTTGTAGTGTCATACCATAGAAGACTCAAGGCTTTAATCACTGCCAAAGGTGCTTCAACAAAGTACAGAGTAATGGGTCTGAATACTTTTGTAAATGTAATAATTGAGTTTTATTTATTATATAAATTGCAAACATTTCCAAAAAATGTTTTTTGCTTTGTCATTATGTGGTATTGAGTGTCGATTGATAAGGGGGAAAAAATCTGTTTCAAACATTTTAGAAGGTTTTAACGTAACAAAATGTGGAGAAAGCCAAGGGGTCTGAATACTTTCAGAACGCGCTGTATGTCACAATAGGACACCAGCCTATTGCATCTGCTTCAGCCTGTTGCTTCCAGCGTTGGTTCTTCCCTGCCTGTCCCATTTAGTCACTAAAACAGACTCATCACAGATGAACAAACAAAGCCTACGGTATAGTGACTGAGAGGCACCCTGTGTGTGCTGTACTGTCTGTGCCTAGGGGTCTCAGTTGCTTATTTGTTCAGCTGATCTGGATAAAACCATTGGACACAAATCTGGTTCTGGTTTATTCACTAACAAACTAACAGAGAGACAGAGAGAGAGAGAGAGTGAGAGACAGAGACAGAAAGAGGCAGAAATAGAGATAGACAGAGAGAGAGAGAGAGAGAAAGAGAGAGAATGAGAGAGAGAGAGAGAGAGAGAGAGAATGAGAGAAGGAGAGAGAGAGTCAGAGAGAGACAGACAGAAAGAGATAGATAGAGGGAGAGAGATAGCCACAGCAAGAGAGACAGAGATGGAGAGAGACAGAGACAGAGACAGAAAGAGAGAGAGACACAATGACACATACATGTCAATACAGTGTAAATAGCTCTCTGCCTCAGCTCTCACCCTCTCTCTGTGCCCACTCTCTCTCTCCAGGTAATCTATTTTATTCTCTCTGTCGCTCTCTCTTTCCGCACTCTTCTTCTCCCCCTCCAGAGCCCCCTTACTGCTGTCACTCCTAAAGCTAGGTCTGCCACTCCTAAAGCTAGGTCTGCCACTCCTAAAGCTAGGGCTGCCACTCCTAAAGCTAGGGCTGCCACTCCTAAAGCTAGGTCTGCCACTCTTAAAGCTAGGGCTGCCACTCCTAAAGCTAGGGCTGCCACTCCTAAAGCTAGGGCTGCCACTCCTAAAGCTAGGGCTGCCACTCCTAAAGCTAGGTCTGCCACTCCTAAAGCTAGGGCTGCCACTCCTAAAGCTAGGGCTGCCACTCCTAAAGCTAGGTCTGCCACTCCTAAAGCTAGGGCTGCCACTCCTAAAGCTAGGGCTGGCACTCCTAAAGCTAGGGCTGCCACTCCTAAAGCTAGGGCTGCTAGGGCTGCCACTCCTAAAGCTAGGGCTGCCACTCCTAAAGCTAGGGCTGCTAGGGCTAGCACTTTTTTAAACCCACTGGCAAAAACAATGATGTATGTTTATTGGCTGATGTAAAAAGGGCTTTATTAATACAATTGATTGATTGACTGATTGATTGATTATTCAACGACATCACAACAACTCAAGCTTTAGGTTCTGCTTCAATAACTACCGTGTGTGACAGAGATGATTCCTGCCTTCTCCACCCTTTCTGACTGTACTGTGACCAACTAAACGAATACATTAAACCAGAAGGGCCAGATCCTTCACTTGAGACGTGTCTATAACTGTAACGTAAACCCAGTGAATGTTATGCTGACATTCACACAAGATTCAATGATAATCAAATATTTTACACTTTTGATCAAACTCTTTAGAGTCGATATAAACAGAAGGAGAAGTGACACAATAAAAAAAGCATGAACAAATGTGGAACAAGACGGAGACTAATCAACTGTAATAGTAAAATTGGAATTACTGTACAGACAGATATATCATGTCAGGATCTGGCCCTCCGCAGTGTGTCATGACTGTACAGACATGTTTATACAACCGAGCAAAAGTTTTAGAGCACCTACTCATTACAGTTTTTTTTTTTAAGTACTATGTTCTACATTATAGAATAATAGTGAAAACATCAAAACTATGAAATAACAAATATGAAATTCTGTAGTAACAACAAAATAGTTAATTAAAAAAAAATCAAAATATATTTTATATTTGAGATTCTTCAAATTGCCACCCTTTACCTTGATGACAGCTTTGCACATCCTTTGCATTCTCTCAACCAGCTTCACCTGGAATGATTTTCCAACAGTCTTGAAGGAGTTCCCACATATGCTGAGCACTCGTTGGCTTATTTTCCTTCACTCTGCGGTCCAACTCAGCCCAAACCATCTCAAATGGGTTGAGGTCAGTCCCACTAAGCCCAAACCAGATGGGATGGGGTATCGCTACAGAATGCTGTGGTAACCATGCTGGTTAAGTATGCGAATTCTAAATAAATCATAGACAGTGTCAGCAGCAAAGCACCCTCACACCATAACACCTCCTCCTCCATGCTTTACGGTGGGAAATGCTTTACGGTACACATGCAGAGATCATCCGTTCAACCACAACACGTCTCACATAGACACAGTGGTTGGAACCCAAAATCTAATATTTAGAATTCAGTCAAAATGACAAATTTCCACAAGTCTAATGTCCATTGCTTGTGTTTCTTGGCCCAAGCAAGTCTCTTGTTCTTATTGGTGTCCTTTAATAATGGTTGCTTAGCAGCAATTCGACCATGAAGGCCTGATTCACACAGTCTCCTCTGAACAGTTGATGTTGAGATGTTTCTGTTACTTGAACTCTGTGAAGCATTTATTTGGGCTGCAATTTCTGAGGCTGGTGACTCTAATGAACGTATCCTCTGCATTAGAGGTAACGCTGGGTCCTCGGTCCCTGTGGCAGTCCTCATGAGGGACAGTTTCATCATAGCGCTTGATGGGTTTTGCGTTTGCAAAAAGTTCTTGACATTTTCCAGATTGACTGACCTTCATGTCTTAAAGTAATGATGGACTGTCATTTCTCTTTGCTTATTTAAGCTGTTCTTGCCATAATATGGACTTGGTCTTTTACCAAATAGAGCTTCTTCTGTATACCCCTCCTACCTTGTCACAACACAACTGATTGGCTCAAACGCATTAAGAAGGAAAGAAATTCCACAAGTCACACCTGTTAATAGAACCACCCATCCCAGATCCGGGAGAATTGTCATCAACAACGCTGAATAGCACAGCGCCACAGTCAAATCATATTACTAAAAAATATTCATATTCATGAAATCACAAGTGTAATATAGGAAAACACAGCTTAGCCTTTTGTTAATCCACCTGTCGTCTCAGATTTAGAAATTATGCTTTACAGCGAAAGCAATACAAGCGTTTGTGTAAGTTTATCGATTGCTCGAGAAAACAATAAGTACACCTAGCATTAGGTAACTTGGTCACGAAAATCAGAAAAGCAATCAAATTAATTGTTTACCTTTGATGATCTTTGGATGTTTTCAACCACGAGACTCCCAGTTAGACAACAAATGTTCCTTTTGTTCCATAAAGATATTTTTTATATCCAAATACCTCTTTTAGTTTGGTACGTTATGCCACGGAAACGCAGACAAAAATTCCAAATTATATCCATAATGTCAACAAACATGTCAGACGTTTTTTTATAATCAATCATCATGGTGTTTTTCAAATATCTATTCAATAATATATCAACCAGGACAGTTGGCTTTTCACTAGGACCGGGAGTAACAATGGCCTCCTCTCTCTTTTGCGTACAAATCACTGAGCCCCCACCTGCACTTACGCAATGTGGTCGTTCACGCTCATTATTCAAAATAAAAGCCTGAAACTATGTCTAAAGGCTGTTGACACCTTAGGGAAGCCACAGGAAAAGGAATCTGGTTGATATCCCTTTCAATGGGCAATAGGGACGCATAGGAACACAGGGGTTTCAAAATAAGTCACTTCCTGATTGGATTTTTCTCAGGCTTTCGCCTGCAATATCAGTTCTGTTATGCTCACAGACAATATTTTTACAGTTTTGGAAACTTTAGAGTGTTTTCTATCCTAATCTGTCAATGATATGCATATTCTAGTATCTGGTCTTGAGAAATAGGCCGTTTACTTTGGGAACGTTAGTTTTTCCAAACATAAAAATAGTGCCCCCTAGCTTCAAGAGGTTAAATGAAATGCATTCCAGGTGACTACATCATGAAGCTGGTTGACAGAATTCCAAGTGTGTGCAAAGCTGTCATCAAGGCAAAGTGTGGCTACTTTGAAGAATCTTTTTTGGGTTACTACATGATTCCATATTTGTTATTTAATAGTTAATGTCTTCACTATTATTCTACAATGTAGAAAACAGTAAAAAATAAAGAAAAACCCTGGAATGAGTAGGTGTTCTAAACCTTTTGGATATTGGATATTCTAATAATCTAGTCCTTATTCTCCTCTTACAATCCTTCTCCTTCCTCGGAAACTAAACACCCTTCCCATTATGCCGCCCCTCATTTTCCTTTTCATTTCCTGCCCCGCTCTCACACACACACACACACACACACACCCTTCCTATAACCCTAACCCTAATTCACCACTCTAACCCCAACCCCCCATTTCTCTCCAAAACTCCATGTCCCATCATGCTCCTCTCTAACTCTCAACCCCCAAACCTACTCTACCCTCTAAAACTCCATGTCCCATCATGCTCCATTCTCGTCCAGATGCCCAGCCTACAGAGGCAGAGACGGCGGTATGGAACCAGGTCAGTGCTGTCCTGGAGGAGGCCCACGGTATCCTGGCTGAACTACAGTCATACAACGGGGCGGGACAGGAGATACGAGAGGTGAGTGGAGGGGTGTGTGAGGAGGGGCGGGACTGGAGATACGAGAGGTGAGGGGAGGGGTGTATGAGGAGGGGAGGGGCAAGAGATACGAGAGGTGAGGGAGGGGTGTGTGAGGAGGGGCGGGACTGGAGATACGAGAGGTGAGGGGAGGGGTGTGTGAGGAGGGTAGGGGCAAGAGATTCGAGAGGTGAGGGGAGGGGTGTGTGAGGAGGGGGGGGGGGGGCAGGAGACATGAGAGGTGAAGGGAGGGGTGTGTGAGGCGGGGCGGGACAGGAGATACGAGAGGCGAGGGGAGGGGTTAGTGAGGAGGGGCGGGACAGGAGATTCGAGAGGTGAGGGGAGGGGTGTGTGAGGAGGGGCGGGACAAGAGATACAAGAGGTGAGGGGAGGGGTGTGTGAGGAGGGGCGGGACAAGAGATTCGAGAGGTGAGAGGAGGAATTTGTGAAGAGTGGCGGGCGGGGTTATAAATGGAATATTAACACAGTACATGTTAATCCCATTAAATGAACAAATAAACCAAATTGCAATAGGTAGCCTGCTATCTTGCTACATACAAATGACTATTCAGAAAGGACACCATGCGACCGCTAAAAGACACATTTTTATGAATACTAATCGATTTGTTATTCTAGTCTTGTTCACCAGCTGTGTGAATCTTTCAATTAGGAGAGAACCTACAATTCTCCCGCAAACGTTATACCGGCGTTCATCAAACGTTTCTACTGCTCAAACGTTAGTCATAGCGGGTGGTGGCTGGTGCCACTGAGCCTCTGTGGTGTTGAGTCAAGTTAAAAGGTTTGCTCAGATGTGTGTCTCTCTCACACACACACACACACACAACTTTGATCTCTCTCTCTCACAGACATCAAAGCAGCTGAGAGGTCAGCCAGGTGGTCAGCAGAAAACTCAGAACACACTACAGTCTTCAGCAGCCTGTTACCAAAACTAGACTGGGAACCAGTGGCTTCAAATCCCACTCCGATATTTAACGATCACTGGGAAGAGAATTGAATGACTGTTGAGCTTTTGATTGCTACTATAGTGTTGAATATCTTCCTGCCGCTATTTTCTGTCTATCCAAAGATGGATTTATGGACAGGCATAGGTTTGGAATCCTACACAGATAGCTCGTACGAACCCAATCCTGTCTGATCAGTGTTTACTGAAGGAAGGAATTTATCTTCTTTTCTTTCTCCTTTCTCCTTTTCAGATTAATATTCTAGGTTCCATATTCAACATCTGTCCTTCTCCTCCTCCTCTTCCTCCTCTTCCTCCTCTCAACCTCCTCCTCTTCCCCCTTTTTCCCTCCTCCAGGCCATCCAGAACCCAGGTGATCTGCAGCTACAGGAGAAGGCCTGGAATGCAGTCTGCCCCCTGGTGGCCAAACTCAAACGCTTCTACGAGTTCTCCCTCCGACTGGGTGGGTGACACACACACGCACACACGCACACACGCACACACAGGCGCAGGCCACGCACACACACAAACACACGCAGGCCGCGCACACACACACGCACACACACGCGCAGGCCGCGCACACACACACACACGCACACACACGCGCAGGCCACGCACACACACACGCACGCACACACACACACACGCGCACGCACGCACACACACACATACACGCACACACACGCTTAAGCCACGCACACACACACGCACACACACGCGCAGGCCACGCACACACACACGCACACACACACACGCACACACACGCGCAGGCCACGCACACACACACACACACGCACACACACGCGCAGGCCACGCACACACACGCACACACACACACGCACACACACGCGCAGGCCACGCACACACACACGCACGCACACAAGCACACACACGCACACAAATGCGCAGGCCACACACACACACGCACACACACGCGCAGGCCACGCACACACACACGCACGCACACACACAGGCACACACACGCACAGGCCACGCACACACACGCACACACATGCCCAGGCCACGCACACACACACACACGCGCACGCAGACATGGCTATGCTTCTGCATTAGCACGGCCTGCAGGCACAGAAAGGAGAGGAGTGGATAAAAAACACACAGTTCATCTTACTTTTTATTGATAACACAAAGATTATTTATGTATGGAGAGTCATGATGATATTAGATGTAGCAGCTTTAATGGCTTCCCCTGCAGACTTTACATCGCACGTAAATACACACATACTGTACATACACACACACACACACACACACACACAGCTCTCTCCTCCTCTCAGCCACCTCTGCAGTTGCCTGACCTAGCAGGCAGCAGTTGCTACGGCAACAGCGGAATACGGTCATCGAGAGAGAGATAAATAGAGAGAGAGAGGGAGAGAGAGGGAGAAAGAGACAGAGAGACAGAGAGACAGACAGACAGACAGACAGACGGAGAGAGGGACAGACAGACAGACAGACAGACAGACAGACAGACAGACAGACAGACAGACAGACAGACAGACAGACAGAGGGAGATAGAGAGGAAGTCACAAAGAATCAGTGCTGTGGTCAACTTATGGACAGAGCTCAAATGACACCCTATTCCCCATAAAGAGAAAAGGCTCTCCTCAAAAGAATTGCACCACATAGGGAATTGGGTATCATTTGAGACGCAGGCTCGGAAGTGAAGTGTCCAGATCGATGCTCGGCTACGTGACAATATGAACGGCACCTTTCAAACGTACACAGAACCTACACACACCTCTTAAAAAACACCCTTAACACAGTGCCTGAAAACACTTCCTCTTCCAGAGTAAAGGGAGGCGAATCAGAATACCCTATTCCTCTCTTTCAGTTACAGCAAACCCAGTTCTCTACTAATTATAGAAATACAATACCTAGAACTGACATCCAGTAGCTCTTTGACAAGGAAGGAAGAATATGCCATTGCTACCTGCTTACATCACTGAGAAAAGTCACCCAAATCTGAGAGGTGACACAATGTCAGTCAATCAAATGATGGTTCTGAATTGTAGACCCTTAAACCCACAGAACATTACCTTGAACATGCTCTCTACACGCTCTATATCTATCCTACAGCTCTGGGCTAGCGGCATACATAGTTTCTATGTATGCTATATCTTTGCTTCAGTAGCTCTGAGCTAGTAGCAGCAGGAGGGAGAATAGAGTTTCTAGCTATGCTATATCTCTGCATCAGTAGCGCTGAGCTAGTAGCAGCAGAAGGGGAAGTGGAGTGTCTACCTATTCTATATCTATGCTCCAGTAGTTATGGGCCAACAGCAGCAGGAGGGAGAGTGGAGTTTCTACCTATTCTATAGCTATGCTCCAGTAGCTGTGGGCCAGCAGCAGCAGGAGGGAGAGTGGAGTTTCTACCTATTCTATATCTATGCTCCAGTAGCTGTGGGCCAGCAGCAGCAGGAGGGAGAGTGGAGTTTCTACCTATTCTATATCTATGCTCCAGTAGCTGTGGGCCAGCAGCAGCAGGAGGAGAGTGGAGTTTCTACCTATTCTATATCTATGCTCCAGTAGCTGTGGGCCAGCAGCAGCAGGAGGGAGAGTGGAGTTTCTACCTATTCTATATCTATGCTCCAGTAGCTATGGGCCAGCAGCAGCAGGAGGGAGAGTGGAGTTTCTACCTATTCTATATCTATGCTCCAGTAGCTATGGTGCCAGCAGCAGCAGGAGGGAGAGTGGAGTTTCTACCTATTCTATATCTATGCTGCAGTTGCTGTGGGCCAGCAGCAGCAGGAGGGAGAGTGGAGTTTCTACCTATTCTATATCTATGCTCCAGTAGCTATGGGCCAGCAGCAGCAGGAGGGAGAGTGGAGTTTCTACCTATTCTATATCTATGCTCCAGTAGCTATGGTGCCAGCAGCAGCAGGAGGGAGAGTGGAGTTTCTACCTATTCTATATCTATGCTGCAGTAGCTGTGGGCCAGCAGCAGCAGGAGGGAGAGTGGAGTTTCTACCTATTCTATATCTATGCTCCAGTAGCTGTGGGCCAGCAGCAGCAGGAATGAGAGTGGAGTTTCTACCTATTCTATATCTATGCTCCAGTAGCTGTGGGCCAGCAGCAGCAGGAGGGAGAGTGGAGTTTCTACCTATTCTATATCTATGCTCCAGTAGCTGTGGGCCAGCAGCAGCAGGAGGGAGAATGGAGTTTCTACCTATTCTATATCTATGCTCCAGTAGCTGTGGGCCAGCAGCAGCAGGAGGGAGAGTGGAGTTTCTACCTATTCTATATCTATGCTCCAGTAGCTGTGGGCCAGCAGCAGCAGGAGGGAGAGTGGAGTTTCTACCTATTCTATATCTATGCTCCAGTAGCTATGGGCCAGCAGCAGCAGGAGGGAGAGTGGAGTTTCTACCCAGGCCGTCTCTATTTATAGGAGCTGTTGAATAGTTAATGATTCAGAGGGAAGGGATTGGTCCCCACGGGACAGGCTGAGCCATTACCCTGACAGAGCTACATGCGTCTATACCGTGGTCTGGGTTCAATAGCATGTGAATGGACACCATAGTAAGGGATATGATTAGGGCAGAGACACAGGAATGCACACAATGCAATCTATGAATCACACATGGGTACTACATTGTGACTCCATTTAGACACAGCCATTATACATGATCAAGGTTATAAGGCAGTTATAAGGAGCCACAAGCGCTTATTAAAACGTGTAGTGTGGGAGCATTATAAAACCCAGATTTGAAAGGCTGTTCTTGTCCGTTGATGTTCCGTATTGTGTTTCATGTGTTTTGTGAGGACTCCAGGAAAAGTAGCTACTGCTTCTGGAACAGCTAATGGGGATACTAATTAATGTTCTGTATTGTGTTTCATGTGTTTTGTGAGGACTCCAGGAAGAGTAGCTGCTGCTTCTGGAACGGCTAATGGGGATACTAATTAATGTTCTGTATTGTGTTTCATGTGTTTTGTGAGGACTCCAGGAAGAGTAGCTGCTGCTTCTGGAACGGCTAATGGGGATACTAATTAATGTTCTGTATTGTGTTTCATGTGTTTTGTGAGGACTCCAGGAAGAGTAGCTGCTGCTTCTGGAACAGCTAATGGGGATACTAATTAATGTTCTGTATTGTGTTTCATGTGTTTTGTGAGGACTCCAGGAAGAGTAGCTACTGCTTCGGGAACAGCTAAAGGAAATCCTAATAAAATACCCCCCAAGAAATACTAAGTAGAGTTCTTCAGGGAGTTATGCCACATATTCCAAACTGTATCAGACAATGATGTGTCCTGTCCTGGAGAATTCTCCGGGTGTGTGGTGTGATAAGAGATACAGTTGAAGTCGGAAGTTTACATACACTTAGGTTGGAGTCATTAAAACTCGTTTATCAACCTCTCCACAAATGTCTTGTTAACTGGCAATAACTGGGGACATAGGCTGGGAACCCTGTGAGGTGAGACCGAAGGCGTGTATGGTGAGACTTTGGAATAGACTGTTGGATATGCCAATTTCCCGAATTTCCAGCAACGTTTTTCAATTGGATCTCTCCATAGGGGCCGCCTGGGCAACTGAAATGTCTAACCTTTACCAACAGCCTGACTGGGAACAGTTGTATGAAACTAAATAAAGGAAAACATAGACTCTACTAAAAAACAACTGATGTTGCAATACGAAAATAAATATGTGGAGGAGATTAATCATAAACCCAAATTGAAACAGGTCAGATCAGGGATATTGTCTCTGCGTATTGAAACAGGTCAGATCAGGGATATTGTCTCTGCGTATAGAAACAGGTCAGATCGGGGATATTGTCTCTGCGTATAGAAACAGGTCAGATCAGGGATATTGCCTCTGCGTATTGAAACAGGTTAGATCAGGGATATTGTCTCTGCGTATTGAAACAGGTCAGATCAGGGATATTGCCTCTGCGTATTGAAGCAGGTCAGATCAGGGATATTGCCTCTGCATATAGAAACAGGTCAGATCGGGGATATTGCCTCTGCGTTCTGAAACAGGTCAGATCAGGGATATTGCCTCTGCGTATTGAAGCAGGTCAGATCAGGGATATTGCCTCTGCATATAGAAACAAGTCAGATCAGGGATATTGCCTCTGCGTATTGAAACAGGTCAGATCAGGGATATTGCCTCTGCATATTGAAACAGGTCAGTATTGTGGTTAAATGGAAGTGGAAAGACTATGTACCTATTGTGACCTCAAAAGAAACAGTGAATTAAATGAATTTGATCCTCTATTGTCCATTCTATCACGATATACGCTTGATTTTAATTCCAGAAAGCACACCAGATCAACCTTGGCGTTGTGTTACTGAGTGATGAGGAGGAACTGAAATTGGTTTTTTTGTCCGTTGAGTTTTTCTTCGGTTTGTGGAATACATTTTGACATAAAGCTTAGAAAAAAATTAAAAATAAATGGCTACGTTCAATTCAGTTAAAAACATATTCAAGTCCAACACAGCAAATGACACATAGGTGTACAGATTGTGTGCAGGCATGTCTTCTCGTCGTGCCTGACTGGGATCAAATGCCGTTTCATTTTTCTGTATTTATTGATCTGTATTCATATTTGTATTTATCAGGGATCCCCATTAGCTGTTACCAAGACAGCAGCTACTCTTCCTGTGGTCCAAAACACACCAAAGCACCCACATTACATATAAAACAACAGACTGAAACAGTGAACTATGTTTGTACTGAATGAGCTAATGATCAAACAGTACATCACATAACATCCCTACACCACCACATGTCCACAACACAACATGTTCAATACAACAATATCACAATGTGTGCCTATGCAAGTGTGTGTATATATATATATATACAGTAACAGTCAACATTTTTGGACACACCTACTCATTCAATGGTTTTCTTTATTTTACTATTTTCTACGTTGTTGTAACGGCGTTCTTCGTTTGTCGAAAGAGAGTCGGACCGAAATGCAGCGTGTTGGTTACTCGTGTTTTTAATAGAACAAATGACGATACATGAAATAACAAAAACAACAAACGGAACGTGAAAAACCTATACAGCCTGTCTGGTGAACACTAACACAGAGACAGGAACAATCACCCACGAAATACAAAGTGAAACCCAGGCTACCTAAATACGGTTCCCAATCAGAGACAACGAGAATCACCTGACTCTGATTGAGAACCGCCTCAGGCAGCCAAACCTATGCAACACACACCCCTAATCAGCAACAATCCCAATAACTAAAAAACCCCACTAAGAAATACGACAAACATAAACCCATGTCACACCCTGGCCTGACCAACTAATTAACTAAAACACAAAATACTAAGACCAAGGCGTGACAGTTGTAGAATAACAGTGAAGACATCAACACTATGGAATGACACATATGGAATCATTCCAGGTGACTACCTCATGAAACTGGTTGAGAGAATGCCCAGAGTGAGCAAAGCTGTCATCAAGGCAAAGGGTGGCTGCTTTGAAGAATCTCAAATATAAAATATATTTTGATTTATTAAATACTTATTTGGTTACTACATGACTCCAGATGTGTTATTTCATAGTTACAGTGGATACAATTATTGCTTGGATAACCTTATTTAGTATTATGTACTGATTTACATTTTTTAACATATATATACAGTATATATCTATATATACACAGTATATACAGTATATACATATAAATATTCCGTATTGATGTATTAAATGTTAAATATATATATATGTGTAATATTATGTATTGATTCTTTGTCACTGTTTATGCGATGTGCACTGCACAAAACACCAGAATAATTATCACAGTGAATTATTGTCATGTTTGTTTATAGTGTTTATTAATGAATTAATCCCATAAGGGATGGGTGACCAAGTGACGATTTGTCACAAAAATAAAACTTAATGAATTAATTTTTTCGGTACTAATGTAATGTACATTATTATGTGTCTATGTAGAGAATGCCCTGCGTAGCCTGTTGGAGGCGCTGACGAGCCCTCCCTACGCTCCCATGCAACACCTGGAGAGAGAGCAGGCCCTGGCCAAACAGTTCGCGGAGATACTCCACTTTACCCTCAGCTTCGACGAACTAAAGGTGAGAAGGAGGAGAAAGGGAATGAGGAAGAGAATGAAGTATCATTTATGTATCCATAGTCTGTCCAGGAGAGATGAGTGTTGCTTTCCTTTATATCATTACATAGTAGGGCTGGGTGGTATCCAGAACATACCGTCATACCGTTTCTGAACCATACCGGAGTACATAGTGTTAACCAATGTGCATACAAGGGGTGCTATTTCCATTTTTAGTTATTTTTTGGGGGGACGCACAGATTTTTTGGGGCAACAGAGACCTTGATCCGATAGGGGACTGAATGTCTCTGCTGTAACCATGAAGATAGATCTTGACATCTAGCCACTGAGCAGGTTAGCAAACCAAATGCATAGCTGCAGCCTTGAGCTGGATGTCATTTATTTGATACAGAGCCTTTGGAAAGTATTCAGACCACTTGACTTTTTCCACATTTTGTTACGTTACAGTCTAAAATTGATTAAACAATCAATCTACACACAATCTACACACAATACCCCATAATGACATCACAATACACCATAATGACATCACAATACCCTATAATGACATCACAATACCCTATAATGACAAAGGAAAAACAGATTTTTTTGTGAAAAAATAAAAATCCACTGATTTGCTTAAGTATTCAGACCCTTTACTCATTACTTTGTTGAAGCACCTTTGGCAGAGATTACAGCCTTGAGTCTTCTTGGGAATGATGCTACAAGCTTTGCACAACTGTATTTGGGGAGTTTCTCCCATTCTTCTCTGCAGATCCTCTCAAGCTCTGTCAAGTTGGATGGCGAGCATTGCTGCACAGACATTTTCAGGTCTGTCCAGAGTTGTTTGATTGGGTTCAAGTCCAGACTCTGGCTGGGTCACACAAGGAGACTTGTCCTGAAGCCACTCCTGCATTGTCTTGGCTGTGTGCTTTGGGTCGTTTTCCCGTTGGAAGGTGAACCTTCAACCCAGTCTGAGGTCGTGAGCGCTCTGTAGTAGGCTTTCATTAAGGATCTTTCTGTACTTTGTTACGTTCTCCCAGTGCTGCAGAGATGGTTGTCCTTCTGGAAGGTTCTCTCATCTCCACAGAGGAACTCTAGAGCTCTGTCAGAGTGACCATCGGGTTCTTGGTCACCTCCCTGACCAAGGCCCTTCTCCCCCGATTGTTCAGTTCATCCGGGCGGCCAGATCTAGGAAGAATTTTGGTGGTTCCAAACTTATTCCATTCAATAATGATGGAGGCCACTGAGTTCTTGGGGACCTTCAACGCTGCAGAAATGTTTTGGTATCCTTCCTCAGATCTGTGCATCGACACAATCCTGTCTCGGAGCTCTACGGACAATTCCTTTGACCTCATGGCTTGGTTTTTGCTCTGACATGCCCTGTCAACTGTAGGGACCTTATATAGAAAGGTGTGTGCCTTTCCAAATCACGTCCAATTAATTTAATTTACCAATTGCAGTTACTCTATAAGCGGTGGAGTAGCGCACACTGACTCACGCCCCCCCCTCCCCCAAAGTGTTTTCACTGCACTGATTATAGCTACTGTTTAACTTAACCCGCCCCCCTCTCTCTCTCTCTAGATGACAAACCCAGCCATTCAGAATGACTTCAGCTACTACAGGAGAACCATCAGTAGAAACAGGCTGAACAACCAGCAGGTAAGATCATCAGTAGAAACAGGCAGAACAACCAGCAGGTAAGATCATCAGTAGAAACAGGCAGAACAACCAGCAGGTAAGACCATCAGTAGAAACAGGCAGAACAACCAGCAGGTAAGACCATCAGTAGAAACAGGCAGAACAACCAGCAGGTAAGACCATCAGTAGAAACAGGCAGAACAACCAGCAGGTAAGATCATCAGTAGAAACAGGCAGAACAACCAGCAGGTAAGACCATCAGTAGAAACAGGCAGAACAACCAGCAGGTAAGACCATGTTGGCCTGTGCTACATTGGTTCCGTAACCTGGATCGCTTGGCTAAACTGTCAGACGGTTGCTATGGTAACAGTGCTCATTACCAACTGTTAACAAAAAAAAAACACTACTGGTCATCACATAGTACTGTTTTTTTCTCTCTGTGTAGATGTTGAATGAATTGAACTAACACTCACACTTGATTATTTTTCAACCTTCCTAACTTTTCTGATGGCTGCTTTATTAAAGAAAGCGTTGCTTGCTATGACTGTGATATGTGGTTGTCCCACCTAGCTATCTTAAGATCTATGCAAGTCCCTCTGGATAATAACATCTGATGAATGACAAAAATGTCAATGTGAAATGTAATTGCAGGCAGGAAAAGCATCCAACAATGTCACGTTAGATGACGTGCAGATACACAAAAATTAAAGAGGAATCGTGTGCCAAATATCTAAATGTTTTCGTGTTCCAACCATCTCTCTCTGCTGCAGTTGGAGGCGGAGAATGAGGTGAACAACGAGATGGCCAATCGGATGTCTCTGTTCTACGCCGAGGCCACACCCATGCTGAAGACCCTGAGTAATGCCACCACCAAGTTCGTGTCAGAGGTCAGTCAGAGGTCATGACCCCTGTCCCCTAGTTTGAGTCCCTTTCTCCGTCCCGCCCCTCCCTCTAGCTCTTACTGTTACCTAGCGTCAGCTCCTTCCCCCTAAATTAAGAACCTACCTCAAGGCTCTAATTACTACCACCCCAAATTACCCTATACTAACCTCACTGAACCCCAAATTACCCTATACTAGCCTCACTGCACCCCAAGTCACCCTATACTAGCCTCACTGCACCCCAAGTCACCCTATACTAGCCTCACTGCACCCCAAGTCACCCGATACTAGCCTCACTGCACCCCAAGTCACCCTATACTAGCCTCACTGCACCCCAAGTCACCCGATACTAGCCTCACTGCACCCCAAGTCACCCTATACTAGCCTCACTGCACCCCAAGTCACCCTATACTAGCCTCACTGCACCCCAAATCACCCTATACTAGCCTCACTGCACCCCAAATCACCCTATACTAGCCTCACTGCCCCCCAAGTCACCCTATACTAGCCTCACTGCACCCCAAATCACCCTATACTAGCCTCACTGCACCCCAAGTCACCCGATACTAGCCTCACTGCACCCCAAGTCACCCTATACTAGCCTCACTGCACCCCAAGTCACCCTATACTAGCCTCACTGCACCCCAAGTCACCCTATACTAGCCTTACTTCACCCCAAGTCACCCTATACTAGCCTCACTGCACCCCAAATCACCCTATACTAGCCTCACTGCACCCCAAATCACCCTATACTAGCCTCACTGCACCCCAAATCACCCTATACTAGCCTCACTGCACCCCAAATCACCCGATACTAGCCTCACTGCACCCCAAGTCACCCGATACTAGCCTCACTGCACCCCAAGTCACCCGATACTAGCCTCACTGCACCCCAAGTCACCCGATACTAGCCTCACTGCACCCCAAGTTACCCGATACTAGCCTCACTGCACCCCAAGTCACAAATCAAAAATATATTTTCTATTTGAGATTCTTCAAAGTTGCCACCCTTCGCCTTGATGACAGCTGTTCACACTCTTGAGGACATCCTGCGGGGCATTGTCATGCCTGTCACGGCTTTCGTTGTGGGAAGGAGGAGCAGACCAAAATGCAGCGTAGTTGTTGTTCATTTTATTTAAATAAAGAACTATACACTATTAAACTAACAAAATAACAAACGTACGAAAACCGAAAACAGCCCTATCTGGTGCAAAACACAGAGACAGGAACAATCACCCACAAACACACATTGAAACCCAGGCTACCTAAATGTGGTTCCCAATCAGAGACAATCTAACACCTGCCCTGATTGAGAACCATATCAGGCCAAACACCGAAATAGACAAACAAGACATCCAACATAGAATGCCCACTCAGATCACACCCTGACCAACCAAAACATAGAAACATACAAAGTAAACTATGGTCAGGGCGTTACACATGCCATTCATCCGCCGCCATCACCTTTCAGCATCATAATGTACTGCTTCCTGTCGCAAGGATCTGTACACAATTCCTGGAAGCTGAAAATGTCCCAGTTCTTCCAAGGCCTACATACTCACCAGACATATCAGCCATTGAGCATGTTTGGGATGCTCTGGATCGATGTGTAGTACAGTGTGTTCCAGTTTCCCGCCAATATCCAGCAACTTCACACAGCCATTGAGCATGTTTGGGATGCTCTGGATCGATATGTAGTACAGTGTGTTCCAGTTTCCTGCAAATATCCAGCAACTTCACACAGCAATTGAGCATGTTTGGGATGCTCTGGATCGATGTGTATTACAGTGTGTTCCAGTTTCCCGCCAATATCCAGCAACTTCACACAGCAATTGAGCATGTTTGGGATGCTCTGGATCGATGTGTAGTACAGTGTGTTCCAGTTTCCTGCCAATATCCAGCAACTTCACACAGCAATTGAGCATGTTTGGGATGCTCTGGATCGATGTGTAGTACAGTGTGTTCCAGTTTCCCGCCAATATCCAGCAACTTCACACAGCCATTGAGCATGTTTGGGATGCTCTGGATCGATGTGTAGTACAGTGTGTTCCAGTTTCCTGCCAATATCCAGCAACTTCACACAGCAATTGAGCATGTTTGGGATGCTCTGGATCTATGTGTAGTACAGTGTGTTCCAGTTTCCCGCCAATATCCAGCAACTTCACACAGCCATTGAGCACGTTTGGGATGCTCTGGATCGATGTGTAGTACAGTGTGTTCCAGTTTCCCGCCAATATCCAGCAACTTCACACAGCCATTGTAGAGGAGTGACACAACATTACACAGGCCTCAATCTTCCTGATCAACTCTATGTGAAAGAGATGTGTCCCGCTGCATGAGGTGAATGTTGGTCACACCAGATACTGACTGCTTTTCTTTTCCACGCCCCTCCATAGTTTTTACAGTCTATGTGACCAAATCAAGTCAAATCACATTTTATCGTTCACATACACATGGTTAGCAGATGTTGTTGCGAACGTAGCGAAATGCTTGCGCTTCTAGTTCTGACAGTGCAGCAATATCTAACATGTAATCTAACAATTCCACAACAACTACTTTATACACACAAATCTAAGTAAAGGAATGGACTCAGAATATATACATATATAAATATGGATGAGCAATGACAGAGCGGCATAGGCAAGATGCAATAGATGGTATAAAATACAGTACAGGTGAAGTACGAGTAAGGCAAGATATGTAAACATTATTAAAGTGGCATTATTAAAGTGACTAGTGATCCATTTATTAAAGTGGTCAATTATGTCCAGTCTCTATGTAGGCAGCAGCCTCTCTGTGTTAGTGGTGTCTGTTTAATAGAGGTCTCCTGTAGCCTAGTGGTCACAGCAATGGGCCAGTAACTGAAAGGTTACTGGATTGAATCCCTGAATTGACAAGGTAAAGATCTGTTGTTCTGCCCCTGAACAAGGCAGTTAACTCTCTCTTCCCCGGTAGGCCATCAATGTAAGTAATAATTTGTTCTTAAAACTTGTTAGGGATAGCCACCTTTTTTTCAATTTTCAAGAATGAAATAACAGTTGGACTGATCCTGCAGCATTCTTAGACTCAACAACGCTGAAGCAATTATCAGCAGACAAAAAATAAACACAACAAATGTCTATTAGACCATGGTAACATAAAGATTGTAACATTTTTTTCAATTTTTGGCCTAAAATTACGTATCCAAATCTAACTGCCTGTAGCTCAGGCCCTGAAGCACCCCGATTGGTGCTTATTTGACAAAGATGCAGTCAATCAAGTGAAGACCGCCCGTGTCATTGGTGTGCCACGAAGGCGTCGCTCTCTTACCAAATTTGGTGTCCTATAGGATATACTACACCCGTAATGATATAGTGATGTCTGGTTACATTCTAGCATCTCTGAGGAATATATACAAATGTGATTTGACTGGTTGAAAACAACGTTTAGGGTGAGATTTTCACAGATTCCTCTCTTTGCAAATTGAACGAGTGGAAATATAAAATTGATTGTGCATGTTATATGGACCTTTTTAGTATATGATAAAGGATTTTATCTAACAAAACAACACTTCATGTAATCTCTGGGACCCTTTGGATGATAAATCAGAGCAAGATTTCAGAATGTAAGAACAAATTTCACCATCAGAGGTGAATTTGTCAAACCTATAGCGGTGAAAAAAGTGTTTTGTGGTTAGGAGCTCTCCTCAAACAAGAGCATGGATTTTTTTCCGCAGTAATAGCTACTGGAAATTTGACAGTGCAGTTATATTAACAATAATTTAAGCTTTCAGCCGATATAAGACACTTAAATGTACCGACACTTGTTGTTTCTCTAAAATCTGTGATCGTGACACAAGGCACTGCATTATTTACAACTGTCCCATTAACGGGACGCCTCGTTATATTTTTAAAAACAGTCTGATGTCCTTGAGATAGAAGTTGTTACTCAGTCTCTCGGTCCCAGCATTGATGCACCTGTACTGACCTCGCCTTCTGGATGGTGGCTTGGTTGGGTGTTATCCTTGATTATCTTTTGGGCCTTTTTGTGATATCGGTTGCTGTCGGTGTCTTGGAGGGCAGGTAGTTTGCCCCCGGTTATACATTGTGCAGACTGCACCACCCTCTGGAGATGCATATTTCTATATCCCAGTCATGTGAAAGCCAGAGATTAGGGCCTGTCTCCCCCCAGGGGTCAGTGCTGGTATTTACTCTCTGTCTCCCCCCAGGGGCCAGTGCTGGTATTTACTCTCTGTCTCCCCCTACTCTCTGTCTCCCCCCAGGGGTCAGTGCTGGTATTTACTCTCTGTCTCCCCCTATTCTCTGTCTCCCCCCAGGGGCCATTGCTGGTATTTACTCTCTGTCTCCCCCTACTCTCTGTCTCCCCCCAGGGGTCAGTGCTGGTATTTACTCTCTGTCTCCCCCTACTCTCTGTCTCCCACAAGGGGTCAGTGCTGGTATTTATTCTCTGTCTCCCCCTGCTGTCTTTGTTACAGAATAAGACCTTACCCATTGAAGACACCACAGACTGCCTGAGCACCATGGCCTGTGTGTGTCGTGTTATGCTGGAGACCCCGTGAGTAGCTCTCTTTCTCTAGTCCTGTCTTTCTCTAGTCCTGTCTTTCTCTAGTCCTGTCTTTCTCTAGTCCACTCTTTCTCAAGTCAAGTCTTTCTCTAGTCCTGTCTTTCTCTAGTCCTGTCTTTCTCTAGTCTCTTTCTCTAGTCCTGTCTTTCTCTAGTCTCTTTCTCTAGTCCTGTCTTTCTCTAGTCTCTTTCTCTAATCCTGTCTTTCTCTAGTCCTGTCTTTCTCTAATCTCTTTCTCTAGTCCTGTCTTTCTATAGTCCTGTCTTTCTCTAGTCTCTTTCTCTAGTCCTGTCTTTCTCTAGTCTCTTTCTCTAGTCCTGTCTTTCTCTAATCTCTTTCTCTAGTCCTGTCTTTCTATACTCTCATTCTCTAGTCCTGTCTTTCTCTAGTCCTGTCTTTCTCTAGTCCTGTCTTTCTCTAATATCTTTCTCTAGTCCCCTCTTTCTCTAGTCCTGTGTTTCTCTAGCCTCTTTCTCTAATCCTATCTTTCTCTAGTCATGTCTTTCTCTAGTCCTGTCTTTCTCTAGTCCTGTCTTTCTCTAGTCCTGTCTTTCTCTAATATCTTTCTCTAGTCCCCTCTTTCTCTAGTCCTGTGTTTCTCTAGCCTCTTTCTCTAATCCTATCTTTCTCTAGTCCTGTCTTTCTCTAGTCCTGTCTCTCTCTCGTCCTCTCTTTCTCTAGTCTCTTTCTCTAGTCCTCTCTTTCTCTAGTCCTTCTCTTTCTCTAGTCCTGTCTTTCTCTAGTCTCTTTCTCTAGTCCTGTCTTTCTCTAATCTCTTTCTCTAGTCCTGTCTTTCTATACTCTCATTCTCTAGTCCTGTCTTTCTCTAGTCCTGTCTTTCTCTAGTCCTGTCTTTCTCTAATATCTTTCTCTAGTCCCCTCTTTCTCTAGTCCTGTCTTTCTCTAATCTCTTTCTCTAATCCTCTCTTTCTCTAGTCCTGTCTTTCTCTAGTCCTGTCTTTCTCTAGTCCTGTCTTTCTCTAGTCCTGTCTTTCTCTAGTCCACTCTTTCTCAAGTCAAGTCTTTCTCTAGTCCTGTCTTTCTCTAGTCCTGTCTTTCTCTAGTCTCTTTCTCTAGTCCTGTCTTTCTCTAGTCTCTTTCTCTAGTCCTGTCTTTCTCTAGTCTCTTTCTCTAATCCTGTCTTTCTCTAGTCCTGTCTTTCTCTAATCTCTTTCTCTAGTCCTGTCTTTCTATAGTCCTGTCTTTCTCTAGGCTCTTTCTCTAGTCCTGTCTTTCTCTAGTCTCTTTCTCTAGTCCTGTCTTTCTCTAATCTCTTTCTCTAGTCCTGTCTTTCTATACTCTCATTCTCTAGTCCTGTCTTTCTCTAGTCCTGTCTTTCTCTAGTCCTGTCTTTCTCTAATATCTTTCTCTAGTCCCCTCTTTCTCTAGTCCTGTGTTTCTCTAGCCTCTTTCTCTAATCCTATCTTTCTCTAGTCCTGTCTTTCTCTAGTCCTGTCTTTCTCTCGTCCTGTCTTTCTCTAATCTCTTTCTCTAGTCCTCTCTTTCTCTAGTCCTTCTCTTTCTCTAGTCCTGTCTTTCTCTAGTCTCTTTCTCTAGTCCTGTCTTTCTCTAATCTCTTTCTCTAGTCCTGTCTTTCTATACTCTCATTCTCTAGTCCTGTCTTTCTCTAGTCCTGTCTTTCTCTAGTCCTGTCTTTCTCTAATATCTTTCTCTAGTCCCCTCTTTCTCTAGTCCTGTCTTTCTCTAATCTCTTTCTCTAATCCTCTCTTTCTCTAGTCCTGTCTTTCTCTAGTCCTGTCTTTCTCTAGTCCTGTCTTTCTCTAGTCTCTTTCTCTAGTCCTGTCTTTCTCTAGTCTCTTTCTCTAGTCCTGTCTTTCTCTAGTCCTGTCTTTCTCTAATCTCTTTCTCTAGTCCTGTCTTTCTATAGTCCTGTCTTTCTATACTCTCACTCTCTAGTCCTGTCTTTCTCTAGTCCTCTCTTTCTCTAGTCCTGTCTTTCTCTAGTCTCTTTCTCTAGTCTCTTTCTCTAGTCCTGTCTTTCTATACTCTCATTCTCTAGTCCTGTCTTTCTCTAGTCCTGTCTTTCTCTAGTCCTGTCTTTCTCTAATATCTTTCTCTAGTCCCCTCTTTCTCTAGTCCTGTGTTTCTCTAGCCTCTTTCTCTAGTCCTGTCTTTCTCTAGTCTCTTTCTCTAGTCCTGTCTTTCTCTAGTCCTGTCTTTCTCTAATCTCTTTCTCTAATCCTCTCTTTCTCTAGTCCTGTCTTTCTCTAGTCCTGTCTTTCTCTAATCTCTTTCTCTAATCCTCTCTTTCTCTAGTCCTGTATTTCTCTAGTCCTGTCTTTCTCTAGTCCTGTCTTGTCTCTTTCTCTAGTCCTGTCTTTCTCTTGTCTCTTTCTCTAGTCCTGTCTTTCTCTAGTCTCTTTCTCTAGTCCTGTCTTTCTCTTGTCTCTTTCTCTAGTCCTGTCTTTCTCTAATCTCTTTCTCTAGTCCTCTCTTTCTCTAGTCAAGTCTTTCTCTAGTCCTGTCATTCTCTAGTCCTGTCTTTCTCTAGTCTCTTTCTCTAGTCCTGTCTTTCTCTAGTCTCTTTCTCTAGTCCTGTCTTTCTCTAGTCTCTTTCTCTAGTCCTGTCTTTCTCTAGTCCTGTCTTTCTCTAATCTCTTTCTCTAGTCCTGTCTTTCTATAGTCCTGTCTTTCTCTAGTCTCTTTCTCTAGTCCTGTCTTTCTCTAGTCTCTTTCTCTAGTCCTGTCTTTCTCTAGTCTCTTTCTCTAGTCTCTTTCTCTAGTCCTGTCTTTCTATACTCTCATTCTCTAGTCCTGTCTTTCTCTAGTCCTGTCTTTCTCTAGTCCTGTCTTTCTCTAATATCTTTCTCTAGTCCCCTCTTTCTCTAGTCCTGTGTTTCTCTAGCCTCTTTCTCTAGTCCTGTCTTTCTCTAGTCTCATTCTCTAGTCCTGTCTTTCTATCATCCTGTCTTTCTCTAATCTCTTTCTCTAGTCCTCTCTTTCTCTAGTCCTTCTCTTTCTCTATTCCTGTCTTTCTCTAGTCCTGTCTTTCTCTAATCTCTTTCTCTAATCCTATCTTTCTCTAGTCCTGTCTTTCTCTAGTCCTGTCTTTCTCTAGTCCTGTCTTTCTCTAGTCTCTTTCTCTAGTCCTGTCTTTCTCTAGTCCTGTCTTTCTCTAGTCTCTTTCTCTAGTCCTGTCTTTCTCTAGTCTCTTTCTCTAGTCCTGTCTTTCTCTAGTCTCTTTCTCTAGTCCTGTCTTTCTCTAGTCCTGTCTTTCTCTAATCTCTTTCTCTAGTCCTGTCTTTCTATAGTCCTGTCTTTCTATACTCTCATTCTCTAGTCCTGTCTTTCTCTAGTCTCTTTCTCTAGTCCTGTCTTTCTCTAGTCTCTTTCTCTAGTCTCTTTCTCTAGTCCTGTCTTTCTATACTCTCATTCTCTAGTCCTGTCTTTCTCTAGTCCTGTCTTTCTCTAGTCCTGTCTTTCTCTAATATCTTTCTCTAGTCCCCTCTTTCTCTAGTCCTGTGTTTCTCTAGCCTCTTTCTCTAGTCCTGTCTTTCTCTAGTCTCTTTCTCTAGTCCTGTCTTTCTCTCGTCCTGTCTTTCTCTATCTCTTTCTCTAGTCCTCTCTTTCTCTAGTCCTTCTCTTTCTCTAGTCCTGTCTTTCTCTAGTCCTGTCTTTCTCTAATCTCTTTCTCTAATCCTCTCTTTCTCTAGTCCTGTATTTCTCTAGTCCTGTCTTTCTCTAGTCCTGTCTTGTCTCTTTCTCTAGTCCTGTCTTTCTCTTGTCTCTTTCTCTAGTCCTGTCTTTCTCTAGTCTCTTTCTCTAGTCCTGTCTTTCTCTTGTCTCTTTCTCTAGTCCTGTCTTTCTCTAATCTCTTTCTCTAGTCCTCTCTTTCTCTAGTCCTTCTCTTTCTCTAGTCCTGTCTTTCTCTAGTCCTGTCTTTCTCTAATCTCTTTCTCTAATCCTCTCTTTCTCTAGTCCTGTATTTCTCTAGTCCTGTCTTTCTCTAGTCCTGTCTTGTCTCTTTCTCTAGTCCTGTCTTTCTCTTGTCTCTTTCTCTAGTCCTGTCTTTCTCTAGTCTCTTTCTCTAGTCCTGTCTTTCTCTAGTCTCTTTCTCTAGTCCTGTCTTTCTCTAGTCTCTTTCTCTAGTCCTGTCTTTCTCTAGTCCTGTCTTTCTCTAATCTCTTTCTCTAGTCCTGTCTTTCTATAGTCCTGTCTTTCTCTAGTCTCTTTCTCTAGTCCTGTCTTTCTCTAGTCTCTTTCTCTAGTCCTGTCTTTCTCTAGTCTCTTTCTCTAGTCTCTTTCTCTAGTCCTGTCTTTCTATACTCTCATTCTCTAGTCCTGTCTTTCTCTAGTCCTGTCTTTCTCTAGTCCTGTCTTTCTCTAATATCTTTCTCTAGTCCCCTCTTTCTCTAGTCCTGTGTTTCTCTAGCCTCTTTCTCTAGTCCTGTCTTTCTCTAGTCTCATTCTCTAGTCCTGTCTTTCTATCATCCTGTCTTTCTCTAATCTCTTTCTCTAGTCCTCTCTTTCTCTAGTCCTTCTCTTTCTCTATTCCTGTCTTTCTCTAGTCCTGTCTTTCTCTAATCTCTTTCTCTAATCCTATCTTTCTCTAGTCCTGTCTTTCTCTAGTCCTGTCTTTCTCTAGTCCTGTCTTTCTCTAGTCTCTTTCTCTAGTCCTGTCTTTCTCTAGTCCTGTCTTTCTCTAGTCTCTTTCTCTAGTCCTGTCTTTCTCTAGTCTCTTTCTCTAGTCCTGTCTTTCTCTAGTCTCTTTCTCTAGTCCTGTCTTTCTCTAGTCCTGTCTTTCTCTAATCTCTTTCTCTAGTCCTGTCTTTCTATAGTCCTGTCTTTCTCTAGTCTCTTTCTCTAGTCCTGTCTTTCTCTAGTCTCTTTCTCTAGTCCTGTCTTTCTATACTCTCATTCTCTAGTCCTGTCTTTCTCTAGTCCTGTCTTTCTCTAGTCCTGTCTTTCTCTAATATCTTTCTCTAGTCCCCTCTTTCTCTAGTCTCTTTCTCTAGTCCTGTCTTTCTATACTCTCATTCTCTAGTCCTGTCTTTCTCTAGTCCTGTCTTTCTCTAGTCCTGTCTTTCTCTAGTCTCTTTCTCTAGTCCTGTCTTTCTCTAGTCCTGTCTTTCTCTAATCTCTTTCTCTAGTCCTGTCTTTCTATAGTCCTGTCTTTCTCTAGTCTCTTTCTCTAGTCCTGTCTTTCTCTAGTCTCTTTCTCTAGTCCTGTCTTTCTCTAGTCTCTTTCTCTAGTCTCTTTCTCTAGTCCTTTCTTTCTATACTCTCATTCTCTAGTCCTGTCTTTCTCTAGTCCTGTCTTTCTCTAGTCCTGTCTTTCTCTAATATCTTTCTCTAGTCCCCTCTTTCTCTAGTCCTGTGTTTCTCTAGCCTCTTTCTCTAGTCCTGTCTTTCTCTAGTCTCTTTCTCTAGTCCTGACTTTCTCTAATCTCTTTCTCTAGTCCTGTCTTTCTCTAGTCTCTTTCTCTAGTCCTGTCTTTCTCTTGTCTCTTTCTCTAGTCCTGTCTTTCTCTAATATCTTTCTCTAGTCCCCTCTTTCTCTAGTCCTGTGTTTCTCTAGCCTCTTTCTCTAGTCCTGTCTTTCTCTAGTCTCATTCTCTAGTCCTGTCTTTCTATCATCCTGTCTTTCTCTAATCTCTTTCTCTAGTCCTCTCTTTCTCTAGTCCTTCTCTTTCTCTATTCCTGTCTTTCTCTAGTCCTGTCTTTCTCTAATCTCTTTCTCTAATCCTATCTTTCTCTAGTCCTGTCTTTCTCTAGTCCTGTCTTTCTCTAGTCCTGTCTTTCTCTAGTCTCTTTCTCTAGTCCTGTCTTTCTCTAGTCCTGTCTTTCTCTATTCTCTTTCTCTAGTCCTGTCTTTCTCTAGTCTCTTTCTCTAGTCCTGTCTTTCTCTAGTCCTGTCTTTCTCTAGTCTCTTTCTCTAGTCCTGTCTTTCTATACTCTCTTTCTCTAGTCCTGTCTTTCTCTAGTCTCTTTCTCTAGTCCTGTCTTTCTCTAGTCCTGTCTTTCTCTAATCTCTTTCTCTAGTCCTGTCTTTCTATAGTCCTGTCTTTCTCTAGTCTCTTTCTCTAGTCCTGTCTTTCTCTAGTCTCTTTCTCTAGTCCTGTCTTTCTCTAGTCTCTTTCTCTAGTCTCTTTCTCTAGTCCTTTCTTTCTATACTCTCATTCTCTAGACCTGTCTTTCTCTAGTCCTGTCTTTCTCTAGTCCTGTCTTTCTCTAATAACTTTCTCTAGTCCCCTCTTTCTCTAGTCCTGTGTTTCTCTAGACTCTTTCTCTAGTCCTGTCTTTCTCTAGTTTCTTTCTCTAGTCCTGTCTTTCTCTAATCTCTTTCTCTAGTCCTGTCTTTCTCTAGTCTCTTTCTCTAGTCCTCTCTTTCTCTAGTCCTTCTCTTTCTCTAGTCCTGTCTTTCTCTAGTCCTGTCTTTCTCTAATCTCTTTCTCTAATCCTCTCTTTCTCTAGTCCTGTATTTCTCTAGTCCTGTCTTTCTCTAGTCCTGTCTTGTCTCTTTCTCTAGTCCTTTATTTCTCTTGTCTCTTTCTCTAGTCCTGTCTTTCTCTAGTCTCTTTCTCTAGTCCTGTCTTTCTCTTGTCTCTTTCTCTAGTCCTGTCTTTCTCTAATCTCTTTCTCTAGTCCACTCTTTCTCTAGTCAAGTCTTTCTCTAGTCCTGTCATTCTCTAGTCCTGTCTTTCTCTAATATCTTTCTCTAGTCCTGTCTTTCTCTAGTCTCTTTCTCTAGTCCTGTCTTTCTCTAGTCTCTTTCTCTAGTCCTGTCTTTCTCTAGTCCTGTCTTTCTCTAATCTCTTTCTCTAGTCCTGTCTTTCTATAGTCCTGTCTTTCTCTAGTCTCTTTCTCTAGTCCTGTCTTTCTCTAGTCTCTTTCTCTAGTCCTGTCTTTCTATACTCTCATTCTCTAGTCCTGTCTTTCTCTAGTCCTGTCTTTCTCTAGTCCTGTCTTTCTCTAATATCTTTCTCTAGTCCCCTCTTTCTCTAGTCCTGTGTTTCTCTAGCCTCTTTCTCTAGTCCTGTCTTTCTCTAGTCTCATTCTCTAGTCCTGTCTTTCTATCATCCTGTCTTTCTCTAATCTCTTTCTCTAGTCCTCTCTTTCTCTAGTCCTTCTCTTTCTCTATTCCTGTCTTTCTCTAGTCCTGTCTTTCTCTAATCTCTTTCTCTAATCCTATCTTTCTCTAGTCCTGTCTTCCTCTAGTCCTGTCTTTCTCTAGTCTCTTTCTCTAGTCCTGTCTTTCTCTAGTCCTGTCTTTCTCTAGTCTCTTTCTCTAGTCCTGTCTTTCTCTAGTCTCTTTCTCTAGTCCTGTCTTTCTCTAGTCTCTTTCTCTAGTCCTGTCTTTCTCTAGTCCTGTCTTTCTCTAATCTCTTTCTCTAGTCCTGTCTTTCTATAGTCCTGTCTTTCTCTAGTCTCTTTCTCTAGTCCTGTCTTTCTCTAGTCTCTTTCTCTAGTCCTGTCTTTCTCTAGTCTTTTTCTCTAGTCTCTTTCTCTAGTCCTTTCTTTCTATACTCTCATTCTCTAGTCCTGTCTTTCTCTAGTCCTGTCTTTCTCTAGTCCTGTCTTTCTCTAATATCTTTCTCTAGTCCCCTCTTTCTCTAGTCCTGTGTTTCTCTAGCCTCTTTCTCTAGTCCTGTCTTTCTCTAGTCTCTTTCTCTAGTCCTGTCTTTCTCTAATCTCTTTCTCTAGTCCTGTCTTTCTCTAGTCTCTTTCTCTAGTCCTGTCTTTCTCTTGTCTCTTTCTCTAGTCCTGTCTTTCTCTAATATCTTTCTCTAGTCCCCTCTTTCTCTAGTCCTGTGTTTCTCTAGCCTCTTTCTCTAGTCCTGTCTTTCTCTAGTCTCATTCTCTAGTCCTGTCTTTCTATCATCCTGTCTTTCTCTAATCTCTTTCTCTAGTCCTCTCTTTCTCTAGTCCTTCTCTTTCTCTATTCCTGTCTTTCTCTAGTCCTGTCTTTCTCTAATCTCTTTCTCTAATCCTATCTTTCTCTAGTCCTGTCTTTCTCTAGTCCTGTCTTTCTCTAGTCCTGTCTTTCTCTAGTCTCTTTCTCTAGTCCTGTCTTTCTCTAGTCCTGTCTTTCTCTAGTCTCTTTCTCTAGTCCTGTCTTTCTCTAGTCTCTTTCTCTAGTCCTGTCTTTCTCTAGTCCTGTCTTTCTCTAGTCCTGTCTTTCTCTAGTCCTGTCTTTCTCTAGTCTCTTTCTCTAGTCCTGTCTTTCTCTAGTCTCTTTCTCTAGTCCTGTCTTTCTCTAGTCCTGTCTTTCTCTAATCTCTTTCTCTAGTCCTGTCTTTCTATAGTCCTGTCTTTCTCTAGTCTCTTTCTCTAGTCCTGTCTTTCTCTAGTCTCTTTCTCTAGTCCTGTCTTTCTCTAGTCTCTTTCTCTAGTCTCTTTCTCTAGTCCTTTCTTTCTATACTCTCATTCTCTAGACCTGTCTTTCTCTAGTCCTGTCTTTCTCTAGTCCTGTCTTTCTCTAATAACTTTCTCTAGTCCCCTCTTTCTCTAGTCCTGTGTTTCTCTAGACTCTTTCTCTAGTCCTGTCTTTCTCTAGTTTCTTTCTCTAGTCCTGTCTTTCTCTAATCTCTTTCTCTAGTCCTGTCTTTCTCTAGTCTCTTTCTCTAGTCCTCTCTTTCTCTAGTCCTTCTCTTTCTCTAGTCCTGTCTTTCTCTAGTCCTGTCTTTCTCTAATCTCTTTCTCTAATCCTCTCTTTCTCTAGTCCTGTATTTCTCTAGTCCTGTCTTTCTCTAGTCCTGTCTTGTCTCTTTCTCTAGTCCTTTATTTCTCTTGTCTCTTTCTCTAGTCCTGTCTTTCTCTAGGCTCTTTCTCTAGTCCTGTCTTTCTCTTGTCTCTTTCTCTAGTCCTGTCTTTCTCTAATCTCTTTCTCTAGTCCACTCTTTCTCTAGTCAAGTCTTTCTCTAGTCCTGTCATTCTCTAGTCCTGTCTTTCTCTAGTCTCTTTCTCT
Source organism: Oncorhynchus masou masou (assembly GCF_036934945.1). Lineage (NCBI taxonomy): Eukaryota > Metazoa > Chordata > Actinopteri > Salmoniformes > Salmonidae > Oncorhynchus > Oncorhynchus masou. The sequence goes on along the minus strand of NC_088223.1, from coordinate 7,131,856 downwards.
AGTCCTGTCTTTCTCTAGTCTCTTTCTCTAGTCCTGTCTTTCTCTAGTCTCTTTCTCTAGTCCTGTCTTTCTCTAGTCCTGTCTTTCTCTAATCTCTTTCTCTAGTCCTGTCTTTCTATAGTCCTGTCTTTCTCTAATCTCTTTCTCTAGTCCTGTCTTTCTCTAGTCTCTTTCTCTAGTACTGTCTTTCTATACTCTCATTCTCTAGTCCTGTCTTTCTCTAGTCCTGTCTTTCTCTAGTCCTGTCTTTCTCTAATATCTTTCTCTAGTCCCCTCTTTCTCTAGTCCTGTGTTTCTCTAGCCTCTTTCTCTAGTCATGTCTTTCTCTAGTCTCTTTCTCTAGTCCTGTCTTTCTCTCATCCTGTCTTTCTCTAATCTCTTTCTCTAGTCCTCTCTTTCTCTAGTCCTTCTCTTTCTCTATTCCTGTCTTTCTCTAGTCCTGTCTTTCTCTAATCTCTTTCTCTAATCCTATCTTTCTCTAGTCCTGTCTTTCTCTAGTCCTGTCTTTCTCTAGTCCTGTCTTTCTCTAGTCTCTTTCTCTAGTCCTGTCTTTCTCTAGTCTCTTTCTCTAGTCCTGTGTTTCTCTAGCCTCTTTCTCTAGTCCTGTCTTTCTCTAGTCTCTTTCTCTAGTCCTGTCTTTCTCTAGTCCTGTCTTTCTCTAATCTCTTTCTCTAGTCCTGTCTTTCTATAGTCCTGTCTTTCTCTAGTCTCTTTCTCTAGTCCTGTCGTTCTCTAGTCTCTTTCTCTAGTCCTGTCTTTCTCTAGTCTCTTTCTCTAGTCTCTTTCTCTAGTCCTGTCTTTCTATACTCTCATTCTCTAGTCCTGTCTTTCTCTAGTCCTGTCTTTCTCTAGTCCTGTCTTTCTCTAATATCTTTCTCTAGTCCCCTCTTTCTCTAGTCCTGTGTTTCTCTAGCCTCTTTCTCTAGTCCTGTCTTTCTCTAGTCTCTTTCTCTAGTCCTGGCTTTCTCTAATCTCTTTCTCTAGTCCTGTCTTTCTCTAGTCTCTTTCTCTAGTCCTGTCTTTCTCTTGTCTCTTTCTCTAGTCCTGTCTTTCTCTAATCTCTTTCTCTAGTCCTCTCTTTCTCTAGTCCTGTCTTTCTCTAGGCTCTTTCTCTAGTCCTGTCTTTCTCTAGTCTCTTTCTCTAGTCCTGTCTTTCTCTAGTCCTGTCTTGTCTCTTTCTCTAGTCCTGTCTTTCTCTAGTCCTGTCTTTCTCTAGTATCTTTCTCTAGTCCCCTCTTTCTCTAGTCCTGTGTTTCTCTAGCCTCTTTCTCTAGTCCTGTCTTTCTCTAGTCTCTTTCTCTAGTCCTGTCTTTCTCTTATCTCTTTCTCTAGTCCTGTCTTTCTCTAGCCTCTTTCTCTAGTCCTGTCTTTCTCTAGTCTCTTTCTCTAGTCCTGTCTTTCTCTAATCTCTTTCTCTAGTCCTGTCTTTCTCTAGTCTCTTTCTCTAGTCCTGTCTTTCTCTTGTCTCTTTCTCTAGTCTTGTCTTTCTCTAATCTCTTTCTCTAGTCCTCTCTTTCTCTAGTCCTGTCTTTCTCTAGTCTCTTTCTCTAGTCCTGTCTTTCTCTAATCTCTTTCTCTAGTCCTCTCTTTCTCTAGTCCTGTCTTTCTCTAGTCTCTTTCTCTAGTCCTGTCTTTCTCTAGTCTCTTTCTCTAGTCCTGTCTTTCTCTAGTCTCTTTCTCTAGTCCTGTCTTTCTCTAGTCTCTTTCTCTAGTCCTGTCTTTCTCTTGTCTCTTTCTCTAGTCCTGTCTTTCTCTAATCTCTTTCTCTAGTCCACTCTTTCTCTAGTCAAGTCTTTCTCTAGTCCTGTCATTCTCTAGTCCTGTCTTTCTCTAGTCTCTTTCTCTAGTCCTGTCTTTCTCTAGTCTCTTTCTCTAGTCCTGTCTTTCTCTAGTCTCTTTCTCTAGTCCTGTCTTTCTCTAGTCCTGTCTTTCTCTAATCTCTTTCTCTAGTCCTGTCTTTCTATAGTCCTGTCTTTCTCTAGTCTCTTTCTCTAGTCCTGTCTTTCTCTAGTCTCTTTCTCTAGTACTGTCTTTCTATACTCTCATTCTCTAGTCCTGTCTTTCTCTAGTCCTGTCTTTCTCTAGTCCTGTCTTTCTCTAATATCTTTCTCTAGTCCCCTCTTTCTCTAGTCCTGTGTTTCTCTAGCCTCTTTCTCTAGTCATGTCTTTCTCTAGTCTCTTTCTCTAGTCCTGTCTTTCTCTCATCCTGTCTTTCTCTAATCTCTTTCTCTAGTCCTCTCTTTCTCTAGTCCTTCTCTTTCTCTATTCCTGTCTTTCTCTAGTCCTGTCTTTCTCTAATCTCTTTCTCTAATCCTATCTTTCTCTAGTCCTGTCTTTCTCTAGTCCTGTCTTTCTCTAGTCCTGTCTTTCTCTAGTCTCTTTCTCTAGTCCTGTCTTTCTCTAGTCTCTTTCTCTAGTCCTGTGTTTCTCTAGCCTCTTTCTCTAGTCCTGTCTTTCTCTAGTCTCTTTCTCTAGTCCTGTCTTTCTCTAGTCCTGTCTTTCTCTAATCTCTTTCTCTAGTCCTGTCTTTCTATAGTCCTGTCTTTCTCTAGTCTCTTTCTCTAGTCCTGTCGTTCTCTAGTCTCTTTCTCTAGTCCTGTCTTTCTCTAGTCTCTTTCTCTAGTCTCTTTCTCTAGTCCTGTCTTTCTATACTCTCATTCTCTAGTCCTGTCTTTCTCTAGTCCTGTCTTTCTCTAGTCCTGTCTTTCTCTAATATCTTTCTCTAGTCCCCTCTTTCTCTAGTCCTGTGTTTCTCTAGCCTCTTTCTCTAGTCCTGTCTTTCTCTAGTCTCTTTCTCTAGTCCTGGCTTTCTCTAATCTCTTTCTCTAGTCCTGTCTTTCTCTAGTCTCTTTCTCTAGTCCTGTCTTTCTCTTGTCTCTTTCTCTAGTCCTGTCTTTCTCTAATCTCTTTCTCTAGTCCTCTCTTTCTCTAGTCCTGTCTTTCTCTAGGCTCTTTCTCTAGTCCTGTCTTTCTCTAGTCTCTTTCTCTAGTCCTGTCTTTCTCTAGTCCTGTCTTGTCTCTTTCTCTAGTCCTGTCTTTCTCTAGTCCTGTCTTTCTCTAGTATCTTTCTCTAGTCCCCTCTTTCTCTAGTCCTGTGTTTCTCTAGCCTCTTTCTCTAGTCCTGTCTTTCTCTAGTCTCTTTCTCTAGTCCTGTCTTTCTCTTATCTCTTTCTCTAGTCCTGTCTTTCTCTAGCCTCTTTCTCTAGTCCTGTCTTTCTCTAGTCTCTTTCTCTAGTCCTGTCTTTCTCTAATCTCTTTCTCTAGTCCTGTCTTTCTCTAGTCTCTTTCTCTAGTCCTGTCTTTCTCTTGTCTCTTTCTCTAGTCTTGTCTTTCTCTAATCTCTTTCTCTAGTCCTCTCTTTCTCTAGTCCTGTCTTTCTCTAGTCTCTTTCTCTAGTCCTGTCTTTCTCTAATCTCTTTCTCTAGTCCTCTCTTTCTCTAGTCCTGTCTTTCTCTAGTCTCTTTCTCTAGTCCTGTCTTTCTCTAGTCTCTTTCTCTAGTCCTGTCTTTCTCTAGTCTCTTTCTCTAGTCCTGTCTTTCTCTTGTCTCTTTCTCTAGTCCTGTCTTTCTCTAATCTCTTTCTCTAGTCCTCTCTTTCTCTAGTCCTGTCTTTCTCTAGTCTCTTTCTCTAGTCCTGTCTTTCTCTAGTCTCTTTCTCTAGTCCCCTCTTTCTCTAGTCCTGTCTTTCTCTAGTCTCTTTCTCTAGTCCTGTCTTTCTCTAGTCTCTTTCTCTTGTCCTGTCTTTCTTTAGTCCTCTCTTTCTCTAGTCCTGTCTTTCTCTAACTCTTTCTCTATGTCCCTCTTTCTCTA
>NC_088223.1:6988047-7123047 GCF_036934945.1 Oncorhynchus masou masou | reverse complement strand
GTTAAGGAGATAGTGACTGACTGCTAGATATCTATCTTTAGGGGGTTAAGGAGATAGTGACTGACTCCTAGATCTCTATCTTTAGGGGGTTAAGGAGATAGTGACTGACTACTAGATCTCTATCTTTAGGGGGTTAAGGAGATAGTGACTGACTGATAGATATCTATCTTTAGGGGGTTAAGGAGATAGTGACTGACTGCTAGATATCTATCTTTAGGGGGTTAAGGAGATAGTGACTGACTGCTAGCCTTGTACCACTGCTAGATATCTATCTTTAGGGGGTCCAAAAGGCTACAGGACATCACAGTCTACTGCTCCAATCCCTACATAGCCAACCAGCCATCAGTAAACCATATTCTGTACCTTGTGAAATCTTGGATGTGCCATCTTGGATTTTTTTTGGTGGAATACTCTATTGAAGCATAAAGAGAAGGGCAGAGACTTTCAGGGAGGGACAAATACCTTATCATTAACAAGCGGATATATAAACACACACATGTACACAGGCACAGTCATTAGATTACTCATAGAGTCGCAGTGTAAATAAGTGAGCGAGCTGAGTATTTTCTCATCAGGCAACTGCAAGGCCAGCTCTGGTCCTCCAGGATAGAATACACATCAACAATAACAAATGTGCTTATGTTCCACGAGACATTTCTTCTTTTAGTATGAGGCAAATAAAAAAAAATGTTGTTGATAAAGTGGGTATTGAAAATAAAGAAGTTGAAAAAGGAGATTTTAAAAATGCAGAGCTGTACTTTCCATGTCTATAGACCTTAGTCTAACTTCAGTTGATCTCATAATATATTTTCTATACAGGGGTATGTGGTACAAACATATTCTGTATAAATATATAGATGGCATGTTGTAAAGTTCTAACATAAAATGTGTACATAAAAAGGTGTTTTTATTCATTTTTAATTGTTCAGTGAAGCTGAAATTGGGTGTGTTGTCTCTCTCAGAAATACCATGGCTTGGCTTGGACCATTGAACTTGCTGTAGTGAGTCATAGGTTTAAAAAAAAAAAAAAAAAACTAATCTTGGCGAATGACACGGCGGGAGGAGTGGGACTAGGGGTGGGACTAGGGGTGGGACTAGGGGTGGGACTAGGGGTGAGCTGTCCATTTGCTTGTTATTTTGTACATTTTGTGCAACAATAAAACTTGTCCATTTACTACATTCAACCAATGAGGTGTGTTGTCTGTGTTTGACTCTGTGCCAGGTTTCAAGAACAAAGAGTTCAATAATTGGTTGCATCTCAAACCTAGAGAATCTTGTTTCTCGTTGTCTGAGAGTCCTTAACTTCTTGACGCTACCCATCCCTTAAGGTGCCATTTTGACCAACTCAAAGTGGGCTGTCATGTGCATTTTACTGAGAAGTTGCTTCCGTCTGGTCACTCTACCACAAAGCCCTGATTGGTGGACTGGTGCAGAGGTGGTTGTCCTTCTGGAAGCCTCTCTCATCTCCACAGAGGAACTCTGGAGCTCTGTCAGTGTGACCATCGGGTTCTTGGTCACCTCCCTGACCAAGGCCTTTCTCCCCCGATTGCTCAGTTGGTCCGGGCAGATAGTTCTAAGAAGAGTCTTGTTTTCGCTTTATCAATATGGGGTATTGTAGATGTAGATTGATGAATTTTTTTCAAATTTTCTTATTCAATTCTAGAATAAGGCAGTAACGTAACAAAATATGGAAAAAGTCCAGGGGTCTGAATCATGTCAGAATGCACTGTACATATCTACCTCAATTACCTCGTTTCCTTACTGGTACCCCCTGTATACAGCCAAGTTATTACTTAGTACCCCTGCATGTTAACTCAGTACTGGTACCCTGTATACAGCCAAGTTATTACCTAGTACCCCTGCACATTAACTCAATACTGGTACCCTGTGAATATAGCCATGTTATCATTACTCATTATCTCAGTACTGGTACCCTGTCTACTGTATAGCCATGTTGTCATTACTCATTATCTCAGTACTGGTACCCCTGTCTACTGTATAGCCATGTTGTCATTACTCATTATCTCAGTACTGGTACCCCTGTATATTGTGTAGCCATGTTGTCATTACTCATTATCTCAGTACTGGTACCCCTGTATATAGCCATGTTATCAATACTCATTATCTCAGTACTGGTACCATGTATACTGTATAGCAATGTTATCATTACTCATTATCTCAGTACTGGTACCCCTGTATACTGCATAGCCATGTTATCATTACTCATTATCTCAGTACTGGTACCCCTGTCTACTGTATAGCCATGTTATCATTACTCATTATCTCAGTACTGGTACCCTGTATACTGTATAGCCATGTTATCATTACTCATTATCTCAGTACTGGTACCCCTGTATATAGCCATGTTATCATTACACATTATCTCAGTACTGGTACCCCTGTATATAGCCATGTTATCATTACTCATTATCTCAGTGCTGGTACCCCTGTATATTGTATAGCCATGTTATCATTACTCATTATCTCAGTGCTGGTACCCCTGTATATAGCCATGTTATCATTACTCATTATCTCAGTGCTGGTACCCCTGTATATAGCCATGTTATCATTACTCATTATCTCAGTGCTGGTACCCCTGTATATAGCCATGTTATCATTACTCATTATCTCAGTACTGGTACCCCTGTATATAGCCATGTTGTCATTACTCATTATCTCAGTACTGGTACCCTGTATACTGCATAGCCATGTTATCATTACTCATTATCTCAGTGCTGGTACCCCTGTATATAGCCACGTTGTCATTACTCATTATCTCAGTGCTGGTACCCCTGTATATAGCCATGTTATCATTACTCATTATCTCAGTGCTGGTACCCCTGTATATAGCCATGTTATCATTACTCATTATCTCAGTGCTGGTACCCCTGTATATAGCCATGTTATCATTACTCATTATCTCAGTGCTGGTACCCCTGTATATAGCCATGTTGTCATTACTCATTATCTCAGTACTGGTACCCTGTATACTGCATAGCCATGTTATCATTACTCATTATCTCAGTACTGGTACCCCTGTATATTGTGTAGCCATGTTGTCATTACTCATTATCTCAGTGCTGGTACCCCTGTATATAGCCATGTTGTCATTACTCATTATTTCAGTACTGGTACCCCTGTATATTGTGTAGCCATGTTGTCATTACTCATTATCTCAGTGCTGGTACCCCTGTATATAGCCATGTTGTCATTACTCATTATTTCAGTACTGGTACCCCTGTATATAGCCATGTTGTCATTACTCATTATCTCAGTACTGGTACCCCTGTATATAGCCATGTTATCATTACTCATTATCTCAGTACTGGTACCCCTGTATATAGCCATGTTATCATTACTCATTATCTCAGTACTGGTACCCCTGTATATAGCCATGTTGTCATTACTCATTATCTCAGTACTGGTACCCCTGTATATAGCCATGTTGTCATTACTCATTATCTCAGTACTGGTACCCCTGTATATAGCCATGTTATCATTACTCATTATCTCAGTACTGGTACCCCTGTATATAGCCATGTTATCATTACTCATTATCTCAGTACTGGTACCCCTGTATATAGCCATGTTGTCATTACTCATTATCTCAGTACTGGTACCCCTGTATATAGCCATGTTGTCATTACTCATTATCTCAGTACTGGTACCCCTGTATATAGCCATGTTGTCATTACTCATTATCTCAGTACTGGTACCCCTGTATATAGCCATGTTGTCATTACTCATTATCTCAGTACTGGTACCCCTGTATATAGCCATGTTATCATTACTCATTATCTCAGTACTGGTACCCCTGTATATAGCCATGTTATCATTACTCATTATCTCAGTACTGGTACCCCTGTATATAGCCATGTTGTCATTACTCATTATCTCAGTACTGGTACCCCTGTATATAGCCATGTTGTCATTACTCATTATCTCAGTACTGGTACCCCTGTATATAGCCATGTTGTCATTACTCATTATCTCAGTACTGGTACCCCTGTATATAGCCATGTTATCATTACTCATTATCTCAGTACTGGTACCCCTGTATATAGCCATGTTATCTTTACTCAGGACTCATTGTGTATTTATTATTACTTCTATTATTACCTGTTTTTCCTACTCTATTATGTGATTCATAGGACTCATAGGGATCATAGGGGTCATAGGGGTCATGTGATTCATATTACTCATAACGATCACAGGGGTCATAGGGCTCATAGGGGTCATAGGACTCATAAGGATCACAGGGGTCATAGGGGTCATATGACTCATAAGGATCACAGGGGTCATAGGGGTCATACAACTCATAAGGATCGCAGGGGTCATAGGGGTCATATGACTCATAAGGATCACAGGGGTCATAGGGGTCATAGGACTCATAAGGATCACATGGGTCATAGGGGTCATAGGACTCATAAGGATCACAGGGGTCATAGGGGTCATAGGGGTCATAAGGATCACATGGGTCATAGGGGTCATATGACTCATAAGGATCACAGGGGTCATAGGGGTCATATGACTCATAAGGATCACAGGGGTCATAGGGGTCATATGACTCATAAGGATCACATGGGTCATAGGGGTCATATGACTCATAAGGATCACAGGGGTCATAGAGGTCATAGGACTCATAAGGATCACAGGGGTCATAGGGGTCATATGACTCATAAGGATCACAGGGGTCATAGGGGTTGTTACGGATACAGTTATCCTGTGTGTGTGTGTGTATCCTGTGTGTGTTTCTTTTCTCTCCTTCTCCCCTCACAGGTGAAAATCATCACTCCCCAATCAATCATCAATCAGAAGACACACCTCCTCATATTTCCTAAACCTATCACAGTTCCTTCCCCATGGTTTAAAAACCCCATCATTTGTTTGTTCTAGAGCTCAGCCCAGCCCAGCTCAGCTCAGCTCAATCTCTCTGTAAATGCCATGTCTGTAGGTCTCTGTGTTTCACTCTCGCTTTGTGTCGTAACCTCTCTTTTGTTTAAGCACCTCATAGCACTTTGTCATCACCTGTGAGTATTGTTTTTGGTTATGGTGTTTGTGTTTGATTACTGGTGGAAAAGGGGGAAACCAAGACAAGTCGCCCATGGGCATACACTACCCGTAGGTGAACTTTGTTAAATACACTAGTTAGAACTGGGCGGACCACCCACTGTATTTTTGGTTAGTTAGTTAGCTGTTGTTAAAGTAGGCTAGTCTAGCTTAGGGGTGTTTTTGAATACTTATTGTTTCTTTCCTTGGGTCCAGCCCAGCCCCTTTTCCTGCTCCCCCCATTACCGTGTGTTTATAAATAAACCTAGAGTTTGACGGTAGATTTCAGTTGTCGTGCTTATTTCGTTCACACTTTTCCTTTGTCACAATAATAATTTGCATGAGTTATGTTACGAGTCTCATTACCATCCCCCCTAGACTGTCGGGCCAAAAGGGATTCGTAACATAAGTGGGGGCTCATCCGGGATATGTCATAACTGACACCCATGCCGCTCATGTAGATTGTTGTAGTGGTATAGTTCAGTGTTGAGCGTCATAGCTGAAGTAGCCTTAGTGTTTGCTATTTTCTTTGGCACTTGTGAAGTAGTGTAAAAATGACTACTTTTGATTTGAAATCTTTTTTGGATAACCCTTCGTGGGAGGTTTTTGACAAATGTCGTAGAGTTGATTTAATGACCTTGGCTGACCATTATTCAGTATCGATTCCGCAGAGTTTAGTTAAGGCGGAGGTGAAACGGATAGTATTAAATGTATTGTTGGAAGAGCAGGTGCTTGTGTTACCGCTGCCTGAGCCTACTACCCCTGTAGCGGATGTTGCTGCTCCTGTAAGACCATTGGTGTCTGATAATGAGGGAGAGGCTAAAACACCAGCCACATTGTCCCATTTTGATCCACTCTCCCCACTGTCAAATGGTGATGCCAGGAGGGATGTCTGTTTAGCACAGTTCCAACTGGAGGTGGAAGAGAGAGCCCAAATTAGGCGAGAGACTCTCCAGTTGGAGATGTGTAAAATAGAGGCAGAAAAAGAACGAGAACAACGGCATTTAGAGATGTGTAAAATTGAGGCAGACAGAGAACAAAGGCAGTTGGAGTTCAAAATGCGCCAGATGGAACTTGAGGCAGAGACAGCGAGGCTAGCCTCCGGTCCTACTGTGCCTGTTTGTGAGCCGTCCTCACCTGCTGTGTCCTCAAACACGTTTGACATTAGTAGGCAGATTGCCTTAGTACCTTTGTTCAGAGAGTCAGAGGTTGACTCCTATTTTTGTGTATTTGAGCGTATAGCCGTAGCATTGAAATGGCCTGAAGAGGTTTGGTGCCTATTACTTCAGTGTAAATTAACTGGTAAAGCCCAAGAGGTTTTGTCAGCGCTACCTCTGGAGGACAGTTTGAATTATGAAGTGGTCAAAGCTACTGTTCTCCGTGCCTATGAGCTTGTGCCTGAGGCATACCGACAGAGATTTAGGTCTCATAGAAAGTCTTCTAGTAAGACTTATGTGGAATTTGCTAGAGACAAGGGAAATCTGTTTGATAAATGGCATGCTGCTAGTAAGGTAACTGATTTCAACTCTCTCCGGGAGTTAATCTTGTTGGAAGAGTTTAAAAATTGCTTACCCGAACGCATTGTAGTTTACCTAAACGAACAGAAAGTATCCTCCCTGGCAGAAGCGTCTGTGTTGGCAGACGAGTTTGTGTTGACGCACAAGAGTGTGTTTTCGGCTCAAACTGAGAGTAGAGCCACTGAGTTTCCTACCTTTAGTCCTAGTCGGCCAGCAGTAGTATGTCAAGCACGCCAGAAGAATGAGCGTCCATGTTTCTATTGTCATAAAGTAGGACATATGATTAATGATTGCTTCCTGCTTAAACGCAAACAAGGGATGCCTCTTCGTGCCAAGCCACCAACAGGTGTTGCTCTAATTCGTACGGTTGTGAGGTCTGCAACAAAACAGGTGCCTCAGGGTAACTGTAGTTTGAAAGTCTCAGTCCCCGACCGCAGTTATGAACCATTCATTTTCGAGGGGTTTGTGTCCCTAACGAATGACGAAGCGTCTCAACGACCGGTTAAAATCCTTAGAGATACTGGTGCGGCGCAGTCGTTTATATTGTCTGATGTGTTGCCCTTGTCTGACGATACATACTGTGGTTCCAGTGTGTTAGTGCAGGGTATTGAAATGGGTTTTGTCCCAGTGCCATTGCACTTTGTGAAAGTACACTCTGAGTTAATCAGTGGAATATTCAGAGTGGGGGTACGCCCTATGTTGCCAGTGAAAGGTGTGACCTTCATAATGGGTAACGATATTGCCGGAGGAAATGTAGTACCCGTATTGGAAGTATTGGATAAAAGTGACCACTCTCTCTCGAATGAGCTGGCACAGAATTATCCACATGTGTTCCCCGCTTGTGCCGTCACTCGTGCTCAGGCACGACAAGAGGGTGATGAGATAGATTTGTCGAACACTGTTCTGTTCAAAGAGGTTGATCAAGAGGATGGATTGTGTGATACCTCTGAGAAGCTGATCACCTCTGACAAACAGCCTAGGAAAGAATCAAAGAACGTTGAACTTATTGCTGATGCAATACAGTTACCAGTCACTCGTGAGCAGCTGATTGCTAACCAAAAGGTTGACAACAAGCTTGCTAAATGTTTTTCTAGTGTTGTCTCATTGGAAGATGTAAAGAAGAAGAACGTGGCTTACTTCATTGATGGTAATCTCCTCATGCGTAAATGGAAATCCCATGTTGACGCGGATGGAGATTGGAATGCTGTTTACCAAATAGTAATTCCTACAGCCTTTCGACAAAATGTGTTATCCCTTGCTCATGATCACCAGTGGTCTGGTCATTTAGGAATCACAAAAACTTATGATCGGATCCTTCGACATTTCTTTTGGCCGGGTTTAAAACAAGATGTGGCTCAGTTCTGTCGGACATGCCACACATGTCAGATAATAGGAAAACCAAATCAGGTTATTCCTCCCGCTCCTCTTTGTCCCATACCTGTCATAGGTGAACCATTCGAGCATGTGGTGGTTGATTGTGTCGGACCGTTACCGAAGACAAAATCGGGTAACCAGTTTTTGTTAACGATAATGTGTATGGCTACAAGATACCCCGAGGCCATTCCTCTGAGAAGGATTACAGCCCCGGTAGTGAGTAAAGCCTTAATAAAATTCTTCACGACATTCGGGTTACCTAGGGTGGTACAAAGCGATCAAGGTACCAATTTCCTATCCAAGCTCTACAGCCAGGTGACCAAGTACTGGTGTTATTACCTGTTCCAGGATCTTCACTGTCAGCTCGTTTCTCGGGTCCTTATTTAATTGAAAAGAAAATAAGTGAAACTGACTATGTGCTTCAAACTCCTGATAGACAACGCCAATCTCGTGTGTGTCACATTAACATGTTGAAAGCTTACCACACCCGACCCATCACACAGTTAGAGAGTTCAAAAACAGAGGAAGGTACTGCTGTCTCCTCTGCTACTACTGCTATGATAGTGGACTGTCATATTGATGATGTTGATGGCTTGGAGTTGCGCAATACTCAGCAGCAGTGTGTTAGATTGCCCAACTCAGAAATGCTGCTGTCTATCCAATCCGGTCTGGTTCATTTAACGGATGGACAGGCCAATGATATTGTGAGGCTACTACACAGTTTTCCATGTCTCTTTAATGACGTTCCTACTCGCACAAATGTGTTGGAACATGACATTAATGTTGGAAATGCTACACCTATCAAGCAACACCCATATCGTATCAACGCTTCCAAGAGGAAGATAATGAGGGATGAGGTGAGATATTTGTTGGAGAATGACCTGGCTAAGCCAAGTTCAAGCCCTTGGAGTTCTCCTTGCATTTTGGTTCCTAAACCTGATGGTACGTCCAGGTTATGTACGGATTATCGAAAGGTAAATTCTGTCACTATGCCAGATTCGTTCCCGTTACCCCGACTGGACGACTGTATCGACACTATTGGTGCTGCTAAGTATGTAACTAAGTTAGACCTCTTAAAAGGTTACTGGCAGGTTCCGTTAACTTCACGTGCTTCTGAGATTTCTGCCTTTGTGACCCCAGACAACTTCCTTCAGTACTCAGTCATGGCTTTTGGGATGCGAAATGCACCAGCCACCTTCCAACGACTGGTTAACTCCGTATTAGCTGGCGTTCCTAATTGTAGTGCATACCTTGATGACCTAGTGATTTATTCGTCTGAGTGGTCAGATCATGTTGACTCGATAAGGGTAGTATGTGAACGGTTGGCAGCTGCTTCTCTAACCGTGAACTTGGCAAAGTGCGAGTTTGGGAAGGCTACTGTTACCTATCTCGGTAAAGAGGTTGGCCATGGACAGGTGCGCCCTGTTAATGCCAAGGTCTTGGCTATAACTGCATTCCCTGCACCTACCACCAGACGAGAGCTACGCCGCTTTTTAGGGATGGTTGGCTACTACCGTAGCTTCTGTAAAAATTTCTCTGCGGTAGTTGCTCCATTGACCGATTTGCTTAGTCCGGCTAGATCATTTGAGTGGTCCCCTGATTGTAAGAGAGCTTTTGAATCAGCGAAAGCACTCTTATGTAGTACACCTGTACTTGCTGCTCCTGATTTTGAACAACCGTTCAAACTTGAGGTAGATGCTAGTGCCAGAGGTGCTGGTGCTGTTCTACTGCAGCAGGACAAGAGTGGAGTGGATCATCCCGTTTGTTATTTTTCACGTAAATTTAATAAATGTCAAACAAACTATGCGACAATAGAACAAGAAGCTCTTGCTTTGTTGTTGGCTCTGCAATACTTTGAAGTATATATTGGTTCCAGTGCCCTACCCGTGATTGTATATACTGACCATAACCCCTTAGTTTTTCTCCACCGAATGTACAACCAGAACCAGCGCCTTATGCGTTGGGCGCTGATTGTACAAAATTATAATTTGGAGATCCGCCACAAAAAGGGTTCTGATAATGTGTTGGCAGATGCTTTGTCTCGTGTGTGAAAATGATTTCTGCATGTTTTGCAAGGTTGTTGCTTTGTTGGGAGTATTAATTGAAATACTGTAGTCGCAACCCCTAGGGTTGCTCTTTTAAGGGTGGGAGTGTTACGGATACAGTTATCCTGTGTGTGTGTGTGTATCCTGTGTGTGTTTCTTTTCTCTCCTTCTCCCCTCACAGGTGAAAATCATCACTCCCCAATCAATCATCAATCAGAAGACACACCTCCTCATATTTCCTAAACCTATCACAGTTCCTTCCCCATGGTTTAAAAACCCCATCATTTGTTTGTTCTAGAGCTCAGCCCAGCCCAGCTCAGCTCAGCTCAATCTCTCTGTAAATGCCATGTCTGTAGGTCTCTGTGTTTCACTCTCGCTTTGTGTCGTAACCTCTCTTTTGTTTAAGCACCTCATAGCACTTTGTCATCACCTGTGAGTATTGTTTTTGGTTATGGTGTTTGTGTTTGATTGCTGGTGGAAAAGGGGGAAACCAAGACAAGTCGCCCATGGGCATACACTACCCGTAGGTGAACTTTGTTAAATACACTAGTTAGAACTGGGCGGACCACCCACTGTATTTTTGGTTAGTTAGTTAGCTGTTGTTAAAGTAGGCTAGTCTAGCTTAGGGGTGTTTTTGAATACTTATTGTTTCTTTCCTTGGGTCCAGCTCAGCCCCTTTTCCTGCTCCCCCCATTACCGTGTGTTTATAAATAAACCTAGAGTTTGACGGTAGATTTCAGTTGTCGTGCTTATTTCGTTCACACTTTTCCTTTGTCACAATAATAATTTGCATGAGTTATGTTACGAGTCTCATTACCATCCCCCCTAGACTGTCGGGCCAAAAGGGATTCGTAACAGGGGTCATATGACTCATAAGGATCACAGGGGTCATAGGGGTCATACGACTCATAAGGATCGCAGGGGTCATAGGGGTCATAGGACTCATAAGGATCACAGGGGTCATAGGGGTCATAGGACTCATAAGGATCACAGGGGTCATAGGGGTCATATGACTCATAGTGGTCGTAGGACTCAAAAGTAGAGCACTATATAGGTGTCCAGTATATACAGTGAGTTTTTACATACTGTAGGGCAGAGCCTCTTGGCATTCTATCGCAACACTGTTACCCAATACTGTAATGCTGCTAGTGCTGTACATGGTGCTGACTGGGAGACACTGCTCCTGCATTACCCAGCCGACCACAGAACTGCTGACATTGACTGCAGCACATTGGTCTGGTAAAGCAGTGTTGGAAGGCTACACTATCCAGTGTCCGTGTCTGCAACAGTATTGGGGAGCTTAAGAGTCAATCCGTTTCAGTCATTGAAATGGTCTTTTTGGGCAATGGCATTGATGGAGCGCAATTGAAGGGAAACGCGTCAAGTCAGACGTTAGGAGAAGTCTGCAGATCAATACTTAATTGAAAGGGGGAAAAAAAAGATTGGCACTATGTAATCAATTTCCTCCCTCGCTGGTCTGATCAGTGTCTAATGCAGTCGCACTTCCTCATCTCACCAGAAGGGGGCAGCAGAGAATAAGAATCGTGATTATTCTATTTCAGTAAGCAGCAGAGTCGTTCATTGACTGTTCTATTGGTACTGTAGCGAACTACAAGCTTCAGGGGCAATAGAGATGAACTATAAAGACAAATTCTTTACGTGTCTGTATTTTTTTGTACACATACAATCTAATTTTAACAACAGACAATGTACAAGAACTGCGAACGATAGCAAAGAGGTCAAAATCATCATTACTTATGAGGTGAAATGGTACTGCCCTATTAAGCAAAAAGGCAGTAATTGCTCATTTGGTCGAAAATTAGTTTTTTTGCTACATCAAATACATGTTTAATCATGTGGACAAGTATCCTACCTCTTAGTGTATTGTGTTTTGGGGAAAATGGGGGTCATGTTAGCAGTAACTGTATATAGTTATTATGAAACCAAAGGTAAATAAAAGCCATTGTTCTCAGTTCCACACTATGAGCAGTTACTGCCTTTTTGCTTGGTAAGGCAGTCAGTCGGCACCTACAGCCAAGGCCAGTTAGAATTCCTATTGTCACGGTCGCTATGACTCCCCGTCATAAATCGACCAAGGCTCGGGGCACATGTAGTTCCACATCTTTTAATGAAACCGAAACAACCAACAAAACAAATAGGTAAACAGCAATGAACGTGACCCAACAAACCGAGGTGCACACAAACACGCACACGCACACGCACACACACGCACACACACGCGCACGCACACGCACACGTACGCACATGCACACGCGCACGCACGTGCACACGTACGCACACGCACACGCACACGTACGCACATGCACACGCACGCACACACACACACACACACAAACGTGCACGTGCACGCACACGCACGCACACGCACGCACACACACACAAACAAGCACGCGTACGAACACGCACACGCACACGCACACGCACACAAACACGCACGAACACGCACACGCACACACACACACACACACACAAACGCACACGCGCATGCACGCGCACACACACACACACACACAAAAATAATTACCCACAAAACACAGGTGGGGAAACGGCTACCTAAGTACGGTTCTCAATCAGAGACAACGACAGACAGCTGTCCCCGATCGAGAACCATACCCAGCCAAAAACAAAGAAATACAAAAAAAACATAGAAAAAAGAACATAGAATGCCCACCTTAGTCACACCCTGGCCTAACCAAAACTAGAGAATAAAAAGCCTCTCTATGGCCAGGGCGTGACAACTATCCTGGAGGCATGATGAGGCGGACTATGGGGAAATAAACTGGCCGTCTAAACTAGGCCAAAGGGGACAAAGGAGCTGCCTTGTGAAGATATATATGAAATAACAAGCGAGCCAAGAGTTATCATTCTAGAACACAGACATTTAAAAAGAAAAGGTCCCTTTGTGACAAATTGAACATTAAAAAGGGGATGTTTCATCACGTCACAGGAAGTGAAGGGTTAACAGTTCCACAGAGAGGAAACTAATTACATCCTCCTCTGGCTCAGCCTACAGTAAATATCCCCCAGGCCAGACCCTATGACTCAATCTACAGTAAATATCCCCCCCAGGCCAGACCCTATGACTCAATCTACAGTAAATATCTCCCCAGGCCAGACCCTATGACTCAATCTACAGTAAATATCCCCAGGCCAGACCCTATGACTCAATCTACAGTAAATATCCCCCCCAGGCCAGACCCTATGACTCAAATTACAGTAAATATCTCCCCAGGCCAGACCCTATGACTCAGACTACAGTAAATATCCCCAGGCCAGACCCTATGACTCAATCTACAGTAAATATCCCCCCCAGGCCAGACCCTATGACTCAATCTACAGTAAATATCCCCCCCAGGCCAGACCCTATGACTCAATCTACAGTAAATATCCCCCAGGCCAGACCCTATGACTCAATCTACAGTAAATATCCCCCAGGCCAGACCCTATGACTCAATCTACAGTAAATATCCCCCAGGCCAGACCCTATGACTCAATCTACAGTAAATATCCCCCAGGCCAGACCCTATGACTCAATCTACAGTAAATATCTCCCCAGGCCAGACCCTATGACTCAGACTTCAGTAAATAATACAGTTGAACAAAGACAGGTGGGAATTCGGGGACAGTTCCAGGAGAACAGAGTTCTGAGGTTTCGTCAACAGCTGGAGTAAATCAAACGGAACAGTGTCTCTGTCACACAAAAAAACAAACAGATGAAATCCCTATATTTAATGACTAACTGAATGAGTTGAGCACATGAAATAAGGATATGTTTGTTGGATCATCTCCATAACAATAGGACTCTGCTTCCTGTCTCATGTTTCAATAAGGACTTCACTCCAACGTACTACTGAGTTACAACGTTGACATGGCCTGCAATGGGGGTCGTAAGAGTATGTAGCAGTGACAGTTAACGCTCTGACAGTACACATACACACACACACGCACACACACACACACAGACACAGACAGTACACACATACACACACACATACACACACACACACACACTACACACACACACGCACACACACGAACACACACACAGACAGTACACACACACAGACGGTACACACACACACACACACACACCGATGTCACAGGAAGGCTAAAAAGGTCATCAAGGACAACAACCACCCGAGCCACTGCCTGTTCACCCCGCTATCATCCAGAAGGCGAGGTCAGTACAGGTGCATCAAAGCTGGGACCGAGAGACTGAAAACAGCTTCTATCTAAAGGCCATCACTGTTAAACAGCCACCACTAACATTGAGTGGCTGCTGCCAACACACTGACACTGACTCAACTCCAGCCACTTTAATAATGGGAATTGGTTGGGAAATGATGTAAATATATCACTAGCCACTTTAAACAATGCTACCTAATATAATGTTTACATACCCTACATTATTCATCTCATATGTATACGTATATACTGTACTCTATATCACCTACTGCATCTTTATGTAATACATGTATCACTAGCCACTTTAACTATGCCACTTTGTTTACATACTCATCTCATATGTATATACTGTACTCGATACCATCTACTGTATCTTGCCTATGCTGCTCTGTACCATCACTCATTCATATATCCTTATGTACATATTCTTTATCCCCTTACACTTGTGTCTATAAGGTAGCAGTTTTGGAATTGTTAGCTAGATTACTTGTTGGTTATTACTGCATTGTCGGAACTAGAAGCACAAGCATTTCGCTACACTCGCATTAACATCTGCTAACCATGTGTATGTGACAAATAAAATTTGATTTGATTTGATTTGACACACACACACACACACACACACACACACACACACACACACACACACACACACACACACTTCAGTCTCACCACACCCTTAACTGCCAGTCAGAGTAACCACTAACATGATATACTCTGGCATAGCATTGTGATAGAACACACAGACGAGCAGGCTCATCTCCCTGGCAGTAATGGTCCCTTAGAGGGGTAATCAGCTGTTGAAACAATAACAAAGCATTTCACCGCACATTTAGACAAAAAAAGATGATTCTGGGCTTGGATCTGGGCTCCGGGCTGGACTCTGGGCTCTAGGCTGGACTCTGGACTCTGGGCTCTGGGCTGGGCTCTGGGCTCTGGGCTCTGGGCTCTGGGCTCTGGGCTGGGCTCTGGGCTCTGGGCTCTGGGCTGGGCTCCGGGCTTAACTCTGGGCTGGACTCTGGGCTCTGGGCTCTGGGCTGGGCTCTGGGCTCTGGGCTCTGGGCTTGGATCTGGGCTCCGGGCTTGATTCTGGGCTCTGGGCTGGGCTCTGGGCTCTGGGCTCTGGGCTCTGGGCTCTGGGCTGGGCTCTGGGCTCTGAGCTCTGGGCTCTGGGCTTGGATCTGGGCTCCGGGCTTGATTCTGGGCTCTGGGCTCTGGGCTCTGGGCTCTGGGCTCTGGGCTCTGGGCTCTGGGCTCTGGGCTGTGGGCTGGGCTCTGGGCTCTGGGCTCTGGGCTCTGGGCTCTGGGCTCTGGGCTGTGGGCTTGATTCTGGGCTCTGGGCTCTGGGCTCCTGGCTTGAATCTGGGCTCTGGGCTCTGGGCTCTGGGCTGGGCTCTTGGCTCTGGGCTCTGGGCTGGGCTCTTGGCTCTGGGCTCTGGGCTCTGGGCTGGGCTCTTGGCTCTGGGCTCTGGGCTGGGCTCTTGGCTCTGGGCTCTGGGCTCTGGGCTCTGGGCTCTGGGCTCTGGGCTGTGGGCTTGATTCTGGGCTCTGGGCTCTGGGCTCCTGGCTTGAATCTGGGCTCTGGGCTCTGGGCTCTTGGCTCTGGGCTCTTGGCTCTGGGCTCTGGGCTGGGCTCTTGGCTCTGGGCTCTGGGCTCTGGGCTGGGCTCTTGGCTCTGGGCTCTGGGCTGTATACTTACAGTACTTTCCCCAGCACACAGATAACACCAGCTCACTTCTCTCCTGGGTCCTGTGTGGCTCAGTCGGTAGAGCATGGCGCTTGCAACGCCAAGCGTCGTGGGTTCGTTTCCCGGTAGGGCCACCCATATGTAAAAAAAAAAGTAGTGGCCCCAGCCGACTTGTAAGTCGCTTTGGACAAAAGCGTCTGCTAAATGGGATATATTATATTATTATTATTATTATATTATTATTCTCCCTCTGAGCATACTTCTCGGGAACAGTTAAGAGTTCAACTGACAACATTGATATTTCAGTTGCTTTGTTTGCTTTTGGCTTAGGTTACAGAGACAACGTCAAGTTCCAACGAAAAACTACTGTTCTATTTCCTCTTTTCCTTTCATTCAAGATCACTGATCTGAAAGCTATTCATAAGGCAAAAGCAAACTATTTATAGCGCAGGTTACAGGTATGTAGTCTATTCAGCCGGTTGGACTGAAACAAAGGCAGATACTGACATGCAGATGGAATCATTTGTCTCTCTTTTTGGGAGAACTTACTGTGGACACATTATCCATTATACACTATATATACAAAAGTATATGGACACCACTACAAATTATTGTATTCGCGTTAAAATCGTCTGTTCTCGATTGCAACACTCATTACCGAATTCCAAGCTGCCTCTGGAAGCGACAGTTTAATGAAACGGGTTTACATGGCCGAGCAGCCGCACACAAGCCTAAGCTCACCATGCGCAATGCCAAGCGTCGGCTGGAGTAGTGTAAAGCTTGCCGACCATTGGACTCTGAAGCAGTGGAAACACGTTCTCTGGAGTGATTCATTAATCACACTTCACCATCTGGCAGTCCGATGGACGAATCTGGGTTTGGCGGACGACAGGTGAGCGCTACCTGCCCCAATGCATAGTTCCAACTGTAAAGTTTGGTGGAGAAGGAATAACAGTATGGGGTTGTTTTTCATGGTGCAGGCCCTTTAGTTCCAATGACAATGCCTCTGTTCACAAAGCGAGGTTCATACAGAAATGGTTTGTCGAGATCGGTGTGGAAGAACTTGACTGGCCTGCACAGAGCCCTGACCTCAACCCCTTCGAACACCTTTGGGATGAATTGGAACAGCGACTGCTAGCCAGGCCTAATCTCCCAACATCAGTGCCTGACCTCACTAATGCTCTTGTGGCTGAATGGAAGCAAGTCCCTGCAGAAATGTTCCAACATCTAGTGGAAAGCCTTCCCATAAGAGTGGAGGTTGTTATAGCAGCAAAGGTGGGACCAACACCATATTAATGACCATGATTTTAGAATGAGATTTGCGATGAGCAGGCGTCCACATGCATTTGGTCAGGTAGTGTTATAATAAGCTAATCATTGATTATTAGTAAAGAACAACTCCAGGAGACTCCTTTGGATGTGTTTAAACAAGAGGCTCAATTCCTATTTTTGACAAATTATTGGCAAAAGAGCTGATCTGATTGGTCAAAAGACGAATTAGTGGAACAATATAAGAATCTTGCTGCCTGTGTACATGTAGTCTTAGTTACCAACAACACTACTAAAGTTCAAACTAAAATTACCAACCTACAACATCAACATGCTACCAACCTACAATACATAAAGGATATATATCTAACAGAACCAGTACATAAATGACAGATATCTAACAGAACCAGTACATAAAAGATATATATCTAACAGAACCAGTACATAAAATATATATATCTAACAGAACCAGTACATAACGGACAGATTTCTAACAGAACCAGTACATAAAGGACAGATGTCTAGCAGAACCAGTACATAAAGGACAGATGTCTAACAGAACCAGTACATAAAGGACAGATGTCTAGCAGAACCAGTACATAAAGGAGAGATGTCTAACAGAACCAGTACATAAAGGACAGATGTCTAGCAGAACCAATGTGATATGGTACTGCAGTCCTACACAGAAAGTCCCTTTCTAATCAGAAAGGGGCTGAACTTGAGACGTAGCATGTCAATTATTGATGCAATAATGACACACAATTTAATGGCATGATGTTTTTTTGTTTTTGTGTGTGTGTGTGTGTGTGTGTGTGTGTGTGTGTGTGTGTGTGTGTGTGTGTGTGTGTGTGTGTGTGTGTGTGTGTGTGTGTGTGTGTGTGTGTGTGTGTGTGTGTGTGTGTGTGTGTGTGTGTGTGTCTGTGTGTGTCTGTGTGTGTGTGTGTGTGTGTGTGTGTGTGTGTGTGTGTGTGTGTGTGTGTGTGTGTGTGTGTGTGTGTATGTGTGTGTGTGTGTGCTGCTGCAGCATGTCGACATAGTTCTCCATTAAATATCTAATGGTCCGTTGGGGTTACGTAACCCTGGAGACAAGAGGTGGAGCCACACACTGAACACACACAGAAACCTCCCTAGCACAACTTTATAATCAGGCCCCCAGTGTCCGGTCTGGAGGGTGAAGTCACGAGGTCTGCTGGTTGGCTACTGCATAGCAACCTAGCTGTGCCAAAAGCCCTGGTCTGCCCTGGAAAGCCAATCTAAATTATGATAGCCAGAACAGGAAATGATCATTCTTTTTACATTTTTGTTCTTTTTGGGCTCAATTTTTTTAATTTATTATGACCTCCAAGGTCAATTATTTTAAAGTTAGCTACAAATGTATATATTTAATTAAATAGTGATCATTCTGACTACTACATATGCCTTCACATAGGACCACGTGCTGACAGAGAAAACTACATCGACCATAATCCTTTGCTCGATACGGACACTTTCACCTTGATCCTTAGCTATTTTGTGGTTCCATTCAGCCCAAATTCAGCAATGTGGCTCGATTCAAATTCACAAATTTCCGGCATTGACGGGATTTTCCCATAGGAATGCGTGAATGACGTCAGCGCTATTACCATCTGCTGGTCTAAGGTTTAGAGTGCGTAGATGTCTGGCACTGAGGTGCAGGGAGGTGCTCAGCTGTGCCCGCTGTCGGTTCATTTGCATATCTGTCAGGACACTTCCATTGCCTTTTGTCTTCCATTGCCTTTTGCCTTCCATTGTCTTCCAATTTCTTAAATTGCCTTCCATAGCTTTCCATTGCCTTCTGATATCTTCCATTGCCTTCAATAGCTTTCCATTGCCTTCCATTGTCTTCCATAGCCCTCCATTGCCGTCAGTAGCTCTCCATTACCTTCCATAGCCTTCTATTGTCTTCCATTGCCTTCCATTACCTTCTACTGTCTTCCATTGCCTTCCATAGCATTCCATTGTCTTCCATTGCCTTCTATTGCCTTCCATTGTGTTCCATTGCCTTCTATTGCCTTCTATTGCCTTCCATTGCCTTCTATTGCCTCCTATTGTCTTCCATTGTCTTCTATTGCCTTCTATTGCCTTCCCTTGCCTTCTATTGCCTTCCATTGCCTTACATTGCCTTACATTGTCTTCCATTGCCTTCTATTGCCTTCTATTGCCTTCCATTACCTTCCATAGCCATCTATTGTTTTCCATTGTCTTCCATCGCCTTCCATGGTGTCACGCCTGCTCCAGCTCTCCCTCTCTGGCGCTCGAGGGCACACCTGTCACCATCATTACGTCATTGGACTCACCTGAACTCCTTCACTTTGTTGATTGCCCCTCTCTATATCTGCCTGTTCCTCAGTTTGTTCCCCGTGTCAACATTAATGTCGTTACGTCGTTTTGTTCCCCCAGTCCAGACGCTGTCCGTGTTTTCATTTTTTTTGTCTGTTATTTATCAAATATTCACTCCCTGTACTTGCTTCTCGTCTCCCAGCGTCTGTCCTTTACACATAGCCTTTCTTTTTTTATACCCAGCCATGGCTCCTCCCCCACTGGACTCTGTAACTGGTGGGGAAAAACAGCAGGGTGGAGCTACAGAGCTACAGACTATCAAGGCACAAGGTGACACACAGATATAAAGACAGGAGGCAGATTTTTATTTTTTTATTTTTTTATTTCACCTTTATTTAACCAGGTAGGCTAGTTGAGAACAAGTTCTCATTTACAACTGCGACCTGGCCAAGATAAAGCATAGCAGTGTGAACAGACAACACAGAGTTACACATGGAGTAAACAATTAACAAGGCAATAACACAGTAGAAAAAAAGGGGAGTCTATATACAATGTGTGCAAAAGGCATGAGGAGGTAGGCGAATAATTACAATATTGCAGATTAACACTGGATTGATAAATGGTCATGTACAGGTAGAGATATTGGTGTGCAAAAGAGCAGAAAAGTAAATAAATAAAAACTGTGGGGATGAGGTAGGTGAAAATGGGTGGGCTATTTACCAATAGATTATGTACAGCTGCAGCGATCGGTTAGCTGCTCAGATAGCTGATGTTTGAAGTTGGTGAGGGAGATAAAGGTCTCCAACTTCAGCGATTTTTGCAATTCGTTCCAGTCACAGGCAGCAGAGTACTGGAACGAAAGGCGGCCGAATGAGGTGTTGGCTTTAGGGATGATCAGTGAGATACACCTGCTGGAGCGCGTGCTACGGATGGGTGTTGCCATCGTGACCAGTGAACTGAGATAAGGCGGAGCTTTACCTAGCATGGCCTTGTAGACGACCTGGAGCCAGTGGGTCTTGCAACGAATATGTAGCGAGGGCCAGCCGACTAGAGCATACAAGTCGCAGTGGTGGGTAATATAAGGTGCTTTAGTGACAAAACGGATGGCACTGTGATAAACTGCATCCAGTTTGCTGAGAAGAGTGTTGGAAGCAATTTTGTAGATGACATCGCCGAAGTCAAGGATCGGTAGGATAGTCAGTTTTACTGGGGTAAGCTTGGCAGCGTGAGTGAAGGAGGCTTTGTTACGGAATAGAAAGCCGACTCTTGATTTGATTTTCGATTGGAGATGTTTGATATGGGTCTGGAAGGAGAGTTTGCAGTCTAGCCAGACACCTAGGTACTTATAGGTGTCCACATATTCAAGGTAGTTGGAGATAGTTGGAGTCTTACAAAGTCTTACAATGTTTATTCATCTCAAAAGGAGTAGGCAAGAGAATGGTTGTGGACAGGCAAATAGGTCAAAACCAGATCAGAGTCCAGGAGTTACAGAGCAGCAGACCAGCTCGTGATCAAGGCAGGCAGAATGGTCAAGCAGGCAGAATGGTCAAGCAGGCTGGTACAGAGTCCAGAAACAGGCAAGGGTCAAAACCAGGAGGACTAGAAAAAGGAGAATAGCAAAAGCTGTATGGGGAAAAACACACTGGTTGACTTGACCAAACATACAAGATGAGCTGGCACAGAGAGACAGGAAACACAAGGATAAATACACTGGCACAGAGAGACAGGAAACACAGGGATAAATACACTGGGACAGAGAGACGGGAAACACAGGGATAAATACACTGGGACAGAGAGACAGGAAACACAGGGATAAATACACTGGGACAGGGAGACGGGAAACACAGGGATAAATACACTGGGACAGAGAGACGGGAAACACAGGGATAAATACACTGGGACAGAGAGACGGGAAACACAGGGATAAATACACTGGGACAGAGAGACAGGAAACACAGGGATAAATACACTGGTACAGAGAGACGGGAAACACAGGGATAAATACACTGGGACAGGGAGACGGGAAACACAGGGATAAATACACTGGGACAGAGAGACGGGAAACACAGGGATAAATACACTGGGACAGGGAGACGGGAAACACAGGGATAAATACACTGGGACAGAGAGACGGGAAACACAGGGATAAATACACTGGGACAGGGAGACGGGAAACACAGGGATAAATACACTGGAACAGAGAGACGGGAAACAGGGATAAATACACTGGAACAGAGAGACAGGAAACACAGGGATAAATACACTGGGACAGGGAGACGGGAAACACAGGGATAAATACACTGGGACAGAGAGACAGGAAACACAGGGATAAATACACTGGGACAGGGAGACAGGAAACACAGGGATAAATACACTGGGACAGAGAGACAGGAAACACAGGGATAAATACACTGGGACAGGGAGACAGGAAACACAGGGATAAATACACTGGGACAGAGAGACAGGAAACACAGGGATAAATACACTGGGACAGGGAGACAGGAAACACAGGGATAAATACACTGGGGAAAATAAGCCACATCTTGGAGGGGGTGGAGACAATCACAAGGACAGGTGAAACAGATCAGGGTGTAACACAGACACCTCATGAGGAGGACACAGTTCTTTTTGGTGCGAGACAGACACATTAGATAGAGGTAAGCGACAACACAGCAGTAAGCAACCAGGAATAAAAAATAAATAAAAAATGGAAGGTCGAGTGAAAAGTGGAGAGAAGTAAAAAGGAGAGAGAGACTCTGTGAGTGTAATGTTTACTGTTCATTCTTATGGTTTATTTTAGTTTGAGTGAGAGACAAGAAAAGGGCAACCAGTGAAGAACAAAAACACATATTTATATTTAGGTTTTCCCTTTTTTTTACTGTTATTGTAACGGTTTTCTTCCTTTGAAGGAGAGGAGGACCAAAATGCAGCGTGGTTGGAGTTCAACATGTTTAATAAAGACCATACATGAGAACACAACAAAATAACAAATGTGAAAACCGAAACAGTCCTATCTGGTACAAAGACAGAAGACAATCACCCACAGACTAAGGCTGCCTAAATATGGTTCCCAATCAGAGACAACGATAGACAGCTGCCTCTAATTGAGAACCAATCTAGGGAACCATAGACCTACAAACTACCTAGAAAGGAAACAGCTCCATAATCATACAAAAAACCCTAGACCAGACAAAACACAGAATTCCCCCATGTCACACCCTGACCAAAATAATAAAGAAAACAAAGATAACTAAGGCCAGGGCGTGACAGTTATTTTGGAACTTGTGGGAGTGTAATATTTACTGTTCCATTTTTATTGTGTATTTAACTTTTGTTTAACTTCTTATGGCTGCAAGCAAAACGCATTAGCAAAGGTGCTATATGACGTACAGAACCCCCCCCCCCCCACCCCCCCGACACTCAACAAATGCAGTTTGTACAATACGTCAAAATATGTTTGTTTCCCTGCATTTGGGCGAGCTTGTGAAGCGAGCTGTAGCCTTTTGCCTGTATGCTGCCTTTCATTAAAAAGATATACAGCTGTTGTTTAGGCTGTCGCCTAAAATACATGATATCATATGGGCACAATCTTATATTTCTTAGGATATCACATTTTTATCAGTTATTAACGTTTCTAGCGCAGGGGTTCCTCGACAACATTCAAAAATATTATTTTGAAATATGTAACTTTCACACACTAAATGTTTATGGCTGCAGGGGCAGTATTGAGTAGCTTGGATGAAAGGTGCCCATTGTAAACGGCCAGCTCCTCAGTCATAGTTGCTAATATTTGCATATTATTATTAGTATTGGATAGAAAACACTCTCAAGTTTCTAAAATTGTTTGAATGATGTCTGTGAGTATAACAGAACTCATATTGGCAGGCAAAATCCTGATTTGAAATCAAAACAGGAAGTCAGAAATCTGAGCTTGTATGTATTCACCAGAGTCTCCAATGAAATCCCCTTGAGATATGAATGATGTTGCACTGCCTCGGGGTTCCACTAGATGTCAACCATCAATAGAAATTATAATGAGGCTTCTATGTTGTTGTGGGAGTGAATCAGAGCAGAATATATCAGCTGTCCATCAAGCAGCCATTTTGTGATCCCACTTTTTCTCCTCACTTGCGTTCCATTGCTCACAAAGACAAGAAGGAATACTCCGGTTGGAACTTTATTGAAGCTATATGTTAAAAACATGCTAATGATTGATTGTCTACTTAGTTTGAAATGTTTCTTCGACCGGTAATATCACTTTTTGAAGTTTTTGTCCAATATAACGCTGACCAGAGTTAGCGTTTGGATATGTATACCAAACGCACTAACAAAAAAAGGTATTTGGACATAAATAACGGACATTTTCGAACAAAACAAACATTTATTGTGGACCTGGGATTCCTGGAGTGCTTTCTGATGTAGATCATCAAAGGTAAGGGAATATTTATCATGTAATTTCTTGTTTATGTTGACGCCATCTTTGCGGCTGTGTTGTTTTTACTTTTGAGCACCGTTTCAGAATACTGCATGAGTTTCTTTTTCCGAAATTTTTTGGGGGAAATCTGACATAGCAGTTGCATTAAGGAGAGATATATCTATAATTCCATGTGTATAACTTCTATTATCATCTACATTTATGATGAGTATTTCTGTTGAATGATGTGGCAAAATCACTTGATGTTTTTGGAACTAGTGAATCTAACGCATCAATATGAACTCAGATTTTTTTATATAAATATGAACTTTATCAAACAAAACCTGCATGTATTGTGTAACATGAAGTCCTATGAGTGTCATCTGATGAAGATACATTTACATTACATTTAAGTCATTTAGCAGACGCTCTTATCCAGAGCGACTTACAAATTGGTGAATTCACCTTCTGACATCCAGTGGAACAGCCACATTACAATAGTGCATCTAAATAATTTAAGGGGGGGGGTGAGAAGGATTACTTATCCTATCCTAGGTATTCCTTGAAGAGGTGGGGTTTCAGGTGTCTCCGGAAGGTGGTGATTGACTCCGCTGTCCTGGCGTCGTGAGGGAGTTTGTTCCACCATTGGGGGGCCAGAGCAGCAAACAGTTTTGACTGGGCTGAGCGGGAACTGTACTTCCTCAGTGGTAGGGAGGCGAGCAGGCCAGAGGTGGATGAACGCAGTGCCCTTGTTTGGGTGTAGGGCCTGATCAGAGCCTGGAGGTACTGCGGTGCCGTTCCCCTCACAGCTCCGTAGGCAAGCACCATGGTCTTGTAGCGGATGCGAGCTTCAACTGGAAGCCAGTGGAGAGAGCGGAGGAGCGGGGTGACGTGAGATAACTTGGGAAGGTTGAACACCAGACGGGCTGCGGCGTTCTGGATGAGTTGTAGGGGTTTAATGGCACAGGCAGGGAGCCCAGCCAACAGCGAGTTGCAGTAATCCAGACGGGAGATGACAAGTGCCTGGATTAGGACCTGCGCCGCTTCCTGTGTGAGGCAGGGTCGTACTCTGCGGATGTTGTAGAGCATGAACCTACAGGAACGGGCCACCGCCATGATGTTAGTTGAGAACGACAGGGTGTTGTCCAGGATCACGCCAAGGTTCTTAGCGCTCTGGGAGGAGGACACAATGGAGTTGTCAACCGTGATGGCGAGATCATGGAACGGGCAGTCCTTCCCCGGGAGGAAGAGGAGCTCCGTCTTGCCGAGGTTCAGCTTGAGGTGGTGATCCGTCATCCACACTGATATGTCTGCCAGACATGCAGAGATGTGATTCGCCACCTGGTCATCAGAAGGGGGAAAGGAGAAGATTAATTGTGTGTCGTCTGCATAGCAATGATAGGAGAGACCATGTGAGGTTATGACAGAGCCAAGTGACTTGGTGTATAGCGAGAATAGGAGAGGGCCTAGAACAGAGCCCTGGGGGACACCAGTGGTGAGAGCGCGTGGCGAGGAGACAGATTCTCGCCACGCCACCTGGTAGGAGCGACCTGTCAGGTAGGACGCAATCCAAGCGTGGGCCGCGCCGGAGATGCCCAACTCGGAGAGGGTGGAGAGGAGGATCTGATGGTTCACAGTGTCGAAGGCAGCCGATAGGTCTAGAAGGATGAGAGCAGAGGAGAGAGAGTTAGCTTTAGCAGTGCGGAGCACCTCCGTGATACAGAGAAGAGCAGTCTCAGTTGAATGACTAGTCTTGAAACCTGACTGATTTGGATCAAGAAGGTCATTCTGAGAGAGATAGCGGGAGAGCTGGCCAAGGACGGCACGTTCAAGAGTTTTGGAGAGAAAAGAAAGAAGGGATACTGGTCTGTAGTTGTTGACATCGGAGGGATCGAGTGTAGGTTTTTTCAGAAGGGGTGCAACTCTCGCTCTCTTGAAGACGGAAGGGACGTAGCCAGCGGTCAGGGATGAGTTGATGAGCGAGGTGAGGTAAGGGAGAAGGTCTCCGGAAATGGTCTGGAGAAGAGAGGAGGGGATAGGGTCAAGCGGGCAGGTTGTTGGGCGGCCGGCCGTCACAAGAAGCGAGATTTCATCTGGAGAGAGAGGGGAGAAAGAGGTCAGAGCACAGGGTAGGGCAGTGTGAGCAGAACCAGCGGTGTCGTTTGACTTAGCAAACGAGGATCGGATGTCGTCGACCTTCTTTTCAAAATGGTTGACGAAGTCATCTGCAGAGAGGGAGGAGGGGGGGGAGGAGGATTCAGGAGGGAGGAGAAGGTGGCAAAGAGCTTCCTAGGGTTAGAGGCAGATGCTTGGAATTTAGAGTGGTAGAAAGTGGCTTTAGCAGCAGAGACAGAGGAGGAAAATGTAGAGAGGAGGGAGTGAAAGGATGCCAGGTCCGCAGGGAGGCGAGTTTTCCTCCATTTCCGCTCGGCTGCCCGGAGCTCTGTTCTGTGAGCTCGCAATGAGTCGTCGAGCCACGGAGCGGGAGGGGAGGACCGAGCCGGCCTGGAGGATGGGGGACATAGAGAGTCAAAGGATGCAGAAAGGGAAGAGAGGAGGGTTGATGAGGCAGAATCAGGAGATAGGTTGGAGAAGGTATGAGCAGAGGGAAGAGATGATAGGATGGAAGAGGAGAGAGCAGCGGGGGAGAGAGAGCGAAGGTTGGGACGGCGCGATACCATCCGAGTAGGGACAGTGTGGGAAGTGTTGGATGAGAGCGAGAGGGAAAAGAATACAAGGTAGTGGTCGGAGACTTGGAGGGGAGTTGCAATGAGTTTAGTGGAAGAACAGCATCTAGTAAAGATGAGGTCGAGCGTATTGCCTGCCTTGTGAGTAGGGGGGAAGGTGAGAGGGTGAGGTCAAAAGAGGAGAGGAGTGGAAAGAAGGAGGCAGAGAGGAATGAGTCAAAGGTAGACGTGGGGAGGTTAAAGTCGCCCAGGACTGTGAGAGGTGAGCCGTCCTCAGGAAAGGAGCTTATCAAGGCATCAAGCTCATTGATGAACTCTCCGAGGGAACCTGGAGGGCGATAAATGATAAGGATGTTAAGCTTGAAAGGGCTGGTAACTGTGACAGCATGGAATTCAAAGGAGGCGATAGACAGATGGGTAAGGGGAGAAAGAGAGAATGACCACTTGGGAGAGATGAGGATCCCGGTGCCTACCACCCCGCTGACCAGAAGCTCTCGGGGTGTGCGAGAACACGTGGGCGGACGAAGAGAGAGCAGTAGGAGTAGCAGTGTTATCTGTGGTGATCCATGTTTCCGTCAGTGCCAAGAAGTCGAGGGACTGGAGGGAGGCATAGGCTGAGATGAACTCTGCCTTGTTGGCCGCAGATCGGCAGTTCCAGAGGCTACCGGAGACCTGGAACTCCACGTGGGTCGTGCGAGCTGGGACCACCAGATTAGGGTGGCCGCGGACACGCGGTGTGGAGCGTTTGTATGGTCTGTGCAGAGAGGAGAGAACAGGGATAGATAGACACATAGTTGACAGGCTACAGAAGAGGCTACGCTAATGCAAAGGAGATTGGAATGACAAGTGGACTACACGTCTCGAATGTTCAGAAAGTTAAGCTTACGTAGCAAGAAACTTATTGACTAAAATGATTGAAATGATACAGTACTGCTGGAGTAGGCTAGCTGGCAGTGGCTGCGTTGTTGACTTTGTAGGCTAGCTGGCAGTGGCTGCGTTGTTGACACTACACTAATCAAGTCGTTCCGTCGAGTGTAATAGTTTCTACAGTGCTGCTATTCGGGGGCTAGCTGGCTAGCTAGCAGTGTTGATTG
Source organism: Oncorhynchus masou masou (assembly GCF_036934945.1). Taxonomy (NCBI): domain Eukaryota; kingdom Metazoa; phylum Chordata; class Actinopteri; order Salmoniformes; family Salmonidae; genus Oncorhynchus; species Oncorhynchus masou. Next base: position 7,095,407 of record NC_088223.1, on the reverse strand, counting down.
CGTTACCTTACGTTAAAAGAACGACAATAGCTGGCTAGCTAACCTAGAAAATCGCTCTAGACTACACAATTGTCTTAGACACAAAGACGGCTATGTAGCTAGCTAGCTACGATCAAACAAATCAAACCGTTGTACTATAATGAAGTGAAATGAAAATGTGATACTACCTGTGGAGCGAAGCGGAATGTTGACCGGGTAGTTGAAGTTCTATTCGGTAGAGGTTGGCTAGCTGTTGGCTAGCTAGCTAGCAGTATCTCCTACGCTAAGGGCGACAAATAGCTGGCTAGCTAACCTCGGTAAATTAAGATAATCACTCTAAGTCTACACACTCTAAACTACACAATTATCTTGGATACGAAGACAGCAAAGACAACTATGTAGCTAGCTAACACTACACTAATCGAGTCGTTCAGTTGAGTGTAATAGTTTCTACAGTGCTGGTGGACGGTGGACGTTAGCTAGCTGCTTAGCTAGCTGCTGGGCAGATAGCAGTGTAGACTACGTTAGGACGACGAAATACGATAATTACGCAATTATCTTTGATACAAAGACGGCTATGTAGCTAGCTAAGAAGAAATTGCTAAGATTAGACAAATCAAACCGTTGTACTATAATGAAATGTAATGAAAATGTAATGAAAAGTTATACTACCTGCGGACCGAAGTGTAGATGCGACCGCTCGCTCCAACCCGGAAATTAAGATAATTTAGTGATTAATTTTATCTTTATTTCAGCTTTTTGTGAATGCTAAATTTTGCTGGAAAATGGCTGTGCTTATTGTGGTTTGGTGGAGACCAAACATAATCGTTTGTAGTGCTTTCGCTGAAAAGCCTATTTGAAATCGGACACTTTGGTGGGATTAACAACGAGAAAAGCTTTAAAATTATATAAGACACATGTATGTTTTAGGAATTGTAATTATGAGATTTCAGTGGTTTGAATTTGGCGCCTTCTATTTTCACTGGTAGTTGTCGTATCAATCGGGATCGCAGCCATTACAGGTTTTAACCATTGCTTTGGCAATGGAAACATATGTTTTCCTGGACAATAAAGCCCATTAAATTGAATTGAAAAGAGAGTTAGAGAGAGAGAGAGAGTGAGTTAGAGAGAGAGAGAGTGAGTTAGAGAGTGAGTTAGAGAGAGAGAGAGAGAGTGAGTTAGAGAGAGAGTGAGTTAGAGAGAGAGAGAGTGAGTTAGAGAGAGAGAGAGTGAGTTAGAGAGAGAGAGAGTGAGTTAGAGAGAGAGAGTGAGTTAGAGAGAGAGAGAGAGAGAGAGTTAGAGAGAGTGAGTTAGAGAGAGAGTGAGTTAGAGAGAGAGAGAGTGAGTTAGAGAGAGTGAGTTAGAGAGAGAGAGAGAGAGAGAGAGAGTGAGTTAGAGAGAGAGTGAGTTAGAGAGAGTGAATAAGCAGCATATGTGTTAATAAATCAGAAGGACACAGACTTGACACACTAGGACAAGGTTGGAAAGTTCTGGGTTTCAAGAGTTCCACTCTGTTTTCATGTGGTCTGATTCCATCATAGGCTGAGTGTTGAGAGGAGACTGTATAAATAGCCCCTATTGAGGACGGCAGTGTCTGGTATGCATGTGAGGGAGAATGTGTAGAAGAATGTGAGACGAGGAGAGGGGGAAAGGATGAGAGAGACAATGAGAGAGGGAATGGGTGAGAGAGGGGAATGGGTGAGAGAGGGGAATGGGTGAGAGAGGGGAATGGGTGAGAGAGACAATGAGAGAGGGACAATGAGAGAGAGACAATGAGAGAGAGACAATGAGAGAGAGGGAAAGGATGAGAGAGGGCAAGGATGAGAGAGATAATGAGAGAGGGGAATGGGTGAGAGAGGGGAATGGGTGAGAGAGAGACAATGAGAGAGAGACAATGAGAGAGAGACAATGAGAGAGAGACAATGAGAGAGAGACAATGAGAGAGAGACAATGAGAGAGGGGGAAAGGATGAGAGAGTGCAAGGATGAGAGAGATAATGAGAGAGGGGAATGGGTGAGAGAGATAATGAGAGAGGGGAATGGGTGAGAGAGGGGAATGGGTGAGAGAGGGGAATGGGTGAGAGAGGGGGATGGGTGAGAGAGGGGAATGGGTGAGAGGGAAAGGATGAGAGAGGGCAAGGATGAGAGAGATAATGAGAGAGGGGAATGGGTGAGAGAGATAATGAGAGAGGGGAATGGGTGAGAGAGACAATGAGAGAGGGGAATGGGTGAGAGAGACAATGAGAGAGGGGAATGGGTGAGAGAGACAATGAGAGAGGGGAATGGTTGAGAGACAATGAGAGAGGGAATGGGTGAGAGAGGGAATGGGTGAGAGAGGGAATGGATGAGGGAGGGGAATGGATGAGAGATGGAATGGGGGTGAGAGAAAGGGGGAGATGGACAGAGAGAGCAAAGGAGGAGATGGAGAGAGAGGGGGGGAATTGAGAGAGAGGATATGGTGATATATAGAGAAAGGGGGAGATGGAGAGAGAGGGTGGGAATGCAGAGAGATAGAGAGAGGGGTGAGATTAAGTGATAGAAAGAGAGAGGGGGGTAGATGAAGAGAAAGTGGGATGGGAAGATGGGGAGGATATGGAGAAAGAGAGAGGGGGAGACAGTGAAAGAGAGATGTCAGGTGGAGAAAGAGAGAGGGGGAGACAGTGAAAGAGAGATGTCAGGTGGAGAAAGAGAGAGGGGAAGACAGTGAAAGAGAGATGTCAGGTGGAGAAAGAGAGAGGGGGAGACAGTGAAAGAGAGATGTCAGGTGGAGAAAGAGGGGGAGATGGGGAGAGAGAAATGTAGCGAAATAGAGAGAGAGAGAGAGAGAGGCGGGAGATGGGGAGAGAGAAATGTAGCGAAATAGAGAGAGAGAGAGAGGCGGGAGATGGGGAGAGAGAAATGTAGCGAAATAGAGAGAGAGAGAGAGAGAGGCGGGAGATGGGGAGAGAGAAATGTAGCGAAATAGAGAGAGAGAGAGAGAGGCGGGAGATGGGGAGAGAGAAATGTAGCGAAATAGAGAGAGAGAGAGAGGCGGGAGATGGGGAGAGAGAAATGTAGCGAAATAGAGAGAGAGAGAGAGAGAGAGGCAGGAGATGGGGAGAGAGAAATGTAGCGAAATAGAGAGAGAGAGAGAGAGAGAGAGAGAGGCGGGAGATGGGGAGAGAGAAATGTAGCGAAATAGAGAGAGAGAGAGAGAGAGAGAGAGAGAGAGAGAGAGACAGAGAGAGAGAGAGAGGCGGGAGATGGGGAGAGAGAAATGTAGAGAGAGAGAGAGAGAGAGAGAGACAGAGAGACAGAGAGAGAGAGAGAGACAGAGAGACAGAGAGAGAGAGAGAGAGAGAGAGAGAGACAGAGAGACAGAGAGAGAGAGAGAGAGAGAGAGAGAGAGAGAGACAGGGAGAGAGAGAGAGAGAGAGAGAGAGAGAGAGAGAGAGAGAGAGAGACAGAGAGAGAGAGAGAGAGAGAGAGAGAGAGACAGAGAGAGAGAGAGAGAGAGAGAGACAGAGAGACAGAGAGAGAGAGAGAGAGAGAGACAGAGAGAGAGAGAGAGACAGAGAGAGAGAGAGAGAGAGAGAGAGAGAGAGAGAGACAGAGAGAGAGAGAGAGAGAGAGAGACAGAGAGACAGAGAGAGAGAGAGAGAGAGAGAGAGAGAGAGAGAGAGAGAGAGAGAGAGAGAGAGAGAGAGAGAGAGACAGAGAGAGAGAGAGAGAGAGAGAGACAGAGAGAGAGAGAGAGAGAGGCGGGAGATGGGGAGAGAGTGGGATGGGAAGATGCTGAAGGAGAGAGAGGATATGGGGGAGACAGCGACTGGGGGAGAAGGAGAGAGGGGGAAACAGAGAGAGAGACAGAGAAGATGAAGAGTGATGGACAGAGAGCCGGAGGGGGAGGGAATGGAGAGAGAGGGGGGGCGCGAGAGGGGGGATTTGGGGAGAGAAGATGAAGAGAGAGGTTGAGGGAGAGGGGTGAATGGAGAGAGAGAGAGGGAGAGGGGGTGAATGGAGAGAGAGAGACGGGGGGAAAGGAGAGAGTAGGAATGGAGAGAGAGACCTGGCTCACAGTAGAAAATAGGCTATGTGCAACACTGCCCACAAAATGAGGGGGAAACTGAGCTGCACTTCCTAACCTCCTGCCAAGTGTTTGACCATATTAGAGACACATATTTACCTCAGATTACACAGACCAGCGAAAGAATTTGAAAATAAACCCAATTTTGAAAAACTCTCATATCTACTGGGTGAAGTACCACAGTGTGCCATCACGGCAGCAAGATTTGTGACCTGTTGCCACAAGCCCCTGAAATTGAATTGAAAAATTGAGAGAGCGAGGGGGAGATGTAGAGAGTGGGGAGTGTTTTACGGTGAGGAAAGAGAGTGGGAGGGAGGGACACAGAGAACTTGAGCTAACAGCTTTGTGAACTCATTCAACCCTGCTTCTCTAAAACAGTCACGTAGCATCAACAAACCAGCACTCACAGACATAAAGGAAAACATCCTATTCTGCCCAACACAGAGGAAAAAACTCCTCCTCAGTCACGTGGACGTGGACGTGAACTCAACATGTGTGTATGGTGTCTATGGTGTCTGTGTGTGTGTGTTTGATCCTACCTACCTGAGATAAGTCTACTATGTTGATTTCCTCAACAATGAACACGTGTAGACAGCACACACACACACACACTTGAATAAACACAACTCTGCAGATCCCTGGCTGTTATGATAATGTATTCAGAGCCATGGAAATAAAGTTGAATGATTTAAGCTGTAGAACTGACTGTAATAGTAACGATCCTGAGCAGCAGCGGCGTGAACTCCTCCAGCTGATTCAGCGGCCTGGACTCCTCCAGCTGATTCAGCGGCCTGGACTCCTCCAGCTGATTCCCACTCCTCCAGCTGATTCAGCGGCCTGGACCCCTCCAGCTGATTCAGCGGCCTGGACTCCTCCAGCTGATTCCCACTCCTCCAGCTGATTCAGCGGCCTGGACCCCTCCAGCTGATTCAGCGGCCTGGACTCCTCCAGCTGATTCCCACTCCTCCAGCTGATTCCCACTCCTCCAGCTGATTCAGCGGCCTGGACTCCTCCAGCTGATTCAGCGGCCTGGACCCCTCCCGCTGATTCAGCGGCCTGGACTCGTCCAGCTGATTCAGCGGCCTGGACTCCTCCAGCTGATTCAGCGGCCTGGACCCCTCCCGCTGATTCAGCGGCCTGGACTCGTCCAGCTGATTCAGCGGCCTGGACTCCTCCAGCTGATTCAGCGGCCTGGACTCCTCCAGCTGATTCAGCGGCCTGGACTCCTCCAGCTGATTCAGCGGCCTGGACTCCTCCAGCAGATTCAGCGGCCTGGACTCCTCCAGCTGATTCAGCGGCCTGGACTCCTCCAGCTGATTCCCACTCCTCCAGCTGATTCCCACTCCTCCAGCTGATTCAATGGCCTGGACTCCTCCAGCTGATTCCCACTCCTCCAGCTGATTCAGCGGCCTGGACCCCTCCAGCTGATTCAGCGGCCTGGACTCCTCCAGCTGATTCCCACTCCTCCAGCTGATTCCCACTCCTCCAGCTGATTCAGCGGCCTGGACTCCTCCAGCTGATTCAGCGGCCTGGACCCCTCCCGCTGATTCAGCGGCCTGGACTCGTCCAGCTGATTCAGCGGCCTGGACTCCTCCAGCTGATTCAGCGGCCTGGACTCCTCCAGCTGATTCAGCGGCCTGGACTCCTCCAGCTGATTCAGCGGCCTGGACTCCTCCAGCTGATTCAGCGGCCTGGACTCCTCCAGCAGATTCAGCGGCCTGGACTCCTCCAGCTGATTCAGCGGCCTGGACTCCTCCAGCTGATTCCCACTCCTCCAGCTGATTCCCACTCCTCCAGCTGATTCAGCGGCCTGGACTCCTCCAGCTGATTCCCACTCCTCCAGCTGATTCAGCGGCCTGGACCCCTCCAGCTGATTCAGCGGCCTGGACTCCTCCAGCTGATTCCCACTCCTCCAGCTGATTCCCACTCCTCCAGCTGATTCAGCGGCCTGGACTCCTCCAGCTGATTCAGCGGCCTGGACTCCTCCAGCTGATTCCCACTCCTCCAGCTGATTCAGCGGCCTGGACCCCTCCAGCTGATTCAGCGGCCTGGACCCCTCCAGCTGATTCAGCGGCCTGGACCCCTCCAGCTGATTCAGCGGCCTGGACTCCTCCAGCTGATTCAGCGGCCTGGACTCCTCCAGCTGATTCAGCGGCCTGGACTCCTCCAGCTGATTCAGCGGCCTGGACCCCTCCAGCTGATTCCCACTCCTCCAGCTGATTCAACGGCCTGGACCCCTCCAGCTGATTCCCACTCCTCCAGCTGATTCAACGGCCTGGACCCCTCCAGCTGATTCTGAAACGACCAACATCTTTACTGGAAGCAACTCTCAAAATGTATATATATATATTTTTTACCTTCATTTAACTAGGCAAGTCAGGCAAACAAATTCTTATTTTCAATGAGGGCCTAGGAACAGTGGGTTAACTGCCTTGTTCAGGGGCAGAAAGACATTTGTACCTTGTCAGCTCGGGGGTTTGAACTTGCAACCTTCCAGTTAACTAGTCCAACGCTCTAATATAATATAATCCAGTTAGAGAAAGAGATGCTTCTACTGAGAAGTCTGAGGCGATTGAATAAACACACACCTCCCACAATTCTGCTAGCAAACATGCAAACTTTGAACAATAAAATGAACAAGTTACAGGGAAGATTAAACTTCCAACGGGACATTAAAAACTGTAACATCTTATGCTTCACGGAGTTGTTGCTGAATGACGACAACATCAACACAGCAGGATAGGATAGAACAGCAGTGTCTGGAAAGACCGGTGGCGGCGGTCTATGTATTTTTGTAAACAACAGCTGATGCACAATATATCTAAGGAAGCCTCGAGCTATTGCTCACCCGAGGTAGAGTATCTCATGATAAGCTGTAGAGCACACTACCCACCGAGAGATTTTTCATCTGTATTCTTTGTAGCTGTTTACATACCACCACAGTCAGAGGCTGGCACTAAGATCGCATTGAATGAGGTGTATTCTGCCACAAGCAAACAATAAAATGCTCACCCAGAGGCGGCGCTCCTAGCAGCTGGGGACTTTAATGCAGGGCAACTTAAAGTTTCAGTTTCACCAAATTTCTATCAGCGTGTGAAATGTGCAACCAGTGGGGAAAAAATTCTAGATCACCAGTACCCCACACACAGAGACGCGTACAAAGCTCTCCCTCGCCCTCCATTTGGCAAATCTGACCACAACTCTATCCTCCTGATTCCTGCTTACAAGCAAAAATTAAAGCACGAAGCACCAGTGACCCGGTCGAGAAAAAAAATTGTCAGATGTAGCAGATGCTAAGCTACAGGACTGCTTTGCTATCACAGACTGGAACATGTTCCGGGATTCTTCCGATGACATTGAGGAGTACACCACATCAGTTACTGGCTTTATCAATAAGTGCATTGAGGACGTCGTCCCCACAGTGACCGTACATACATACCCCAACCAGAAGCCACAGGCAACATTCGCACTGAGCTAAAGGGTAGAGCTGCCGCTTTCAAGGTGTGGGACTCTAACCCGGAAGCTTACAAGAAATCCCACTATGCCCTGCGACAAACCATCAAACAGGCAAAGCGTCAATACAAGGCTAAGATTGAATCATACTACACCGGCTCCGACGCTCGTCTTATGTGGCAGTGCTTGAAAACTACTACAGACTACAAAGGGAAACACAGCCGCAAGCTGCCCAGTGACACGAGCCTACCAGACGAGCTAAATCACTTCTATGCTCGCTTCGAAGCAAGCAACACTGAGGCATGCATGAGAGCATCAGCTGTTCCGGATGACTGTGTGATCACGCTCTCCGTAGCCGACGTGAGTAAGACCTTTACCAGGACGTGTACTCCGGGCGTGTGCTGACCAACTGGCAGGTGTCTTCACTGACATTTTCAACATGTCCCTGATTGAGTTTGTAGTACCAGCATGCTTCAAACAGACCAGCATAGTCCCTGTGCCCAAGAACACAAAGGCAACCATGAAGGGCTTTGAAAGGCTGGTAATTGCTCACATCAACACCATTATCCCAGAAAATCTAGACCCACTCCTATTTGCATACCGCCCAAACAGATCCACAGATGATGCAATCTCTATTGCACTCCACACTGCCCTTTCCCACCTGGACAAAAGGAACACCTATGTGAGAATGCTGTTCATTGACTACAGCTCAGCGTTTAACACCATAGTACCCTCAAAGCTCATCACTAAGCTAAGGATCCTGGGACTAAACACCTCCCTCTGCAACTGGATCCTGGACTTCCTGACAGGCCACCTCCAGGTGGTGAGAGTAGGTAGCAACAAATCTGCCACGCTGATCCTCAACACTGAATCTCTCCAGGGGTGCGTGCTCAGGTCCGCTCCTGTACTCCCTGTTCACCCACGACTGCATGGCCAGGCACGGCTCCAACACCATCATTAAGTTTGCTGACAACACAACAGTGCCTGAACACCGACAACGACGAGACAGCCTATAGGGAGGAGGTCATTGACCTGGCCGGGTGGTGCCAGAAAAACAACCTATCCCTCAACGTAACCAAGACTAAGGAGATGATTGTGGACTGCAGGAAATGGAGCACCGAGCACGTCCCCATTCTCATCAACGGGGCTGTATTGGAGCAGGTTGAGAGCTTCAAATTCCTTGGTGACCACATCAACAACAAACTAGATTGGTCTAAACACCACAAGACAGTTGTGAAGAGGGCACAACAAAGCCTATTATTCCTCAGGAAACTAAAAAGATTTGGCATGGTTCCTGAGATCCTCAAAAGGTCCTACAGCCCAACATCGAGAGCATCCTGACTGGTTCCATCACTGCCTGGTACGGCTCGGCCTCCGACCGCAAGGCACTTCTGAGAGTAGTGCTTTCGGCCCAGTGCATCACTGGGGCAAAGCTGCCTGCCATCCAGGACCTCTACACCAGGCGGTGTCAGAGGAAGGCCCTAAAAATTGTCAAAGACCCCAGCCACCCCAGTCATAGACTGTTCTCTCTACTACCGCATGGCAAGCGGTACAGGAGTGCCAAGTCTAGGACAAAAAGGCTTCTCGACAGTTTTTACCCCCAAGCCATAAGACTCCTGAACAGGTAACCAAATGGCTACCCGGACTATTTGTATTGTGTCCCCCAACCCGTCTTTTATGCTGCTGCTACTCTTTGTTTATCTTAAATGCATATTCACTTTAACTATACATTCACGTACATACTACCTCAATTGTTCCGACCAACCAGTGCTCCAGCACATTGGCTAGGTAAGGGTAGAGGTATTGGTAGAGGTAGAGGTAATGGTAGAGGTAATGGTAGAGGTAATGGAAGAGGTGGAGGTATTCGTAAGGGTAGCAGTAGAGGTAGAGGTAAGGGTAGCGGTAGAGGTAAGGGTAGAGGTAAGGGTAGCGGTAGAGGTAAGGGTAGCGGTAGAGGTAATGGTAGAGAGGTAGAGGTAATGGTAGCAGTAGAGGTAATGGTAATGTTAGCGATAGAGGTAATGGAAGAGGTGGAGGTATTGGTAGAGGTATGGGTAAGGGTAGAGGTAATGGTAGCAGTAGAGGTAGAGGTAATGGAAGAGGTGGAGGTATGGGTAAGGGTAGCGGTAGAGGTAATGGTAGAGGTAATGGAAGAGGTGGAGGTATTGGTAGAGGTAAGGGTAGCGGTAGAGGTAAGGGTAGAGGTATTGGAAGAGGTAGAGGTAATGGTAGGGGTAATGGTAGGGGTAATGGTCGGGGTAATGGTAGGGGTAATGGAAGAGTTAAGGGTAGAGGTAGAAGTATTTGAAGCACAGTTAGTCATCTCAACACACTTTACATAAAATGTGACCGGAAACATAAAACCAGGACTGAAGACGGATACAAATGATAACAATAGTCAGTCTGAACGAGAGATACCATTGTATCCATGGCGACGCTGTCCAGTATCTGTAGGGTTTATGACCATCTCCTCCCGCTGTGACACGTCAATCACAACCAGACCATACACTACTGTGACGTTGTTCCTGGAGTAGGGGGGAGGGGGGTTTGAGTGAGTGAGAGAGAGAGAGATCAATCACGTCCTGACCATGTACTGCTGGGGCGTTGTCCCCTGGTCCTGACAATAGAGAGACAGAGACGGACACAGAGGGTCATGGTACTGCTGGACTGGACAGATTCATTCGGCTTGTTTACATGAGGCCAAACACCTCAGCGACGTTGTCCCCTGCTCCTAGGGAGAGAGAAACGTTGATTTTTGTTCTGATTCTATACACTCTCTATACGCCTTAATGATTTCAAAAGCAATCACCTGGCCCTGACTAGAGAGAGACATGGCTTGCCTACTGCAACGGACGGATTTAAAAGCATGCGATTGGTGTAGGCATGGGCCAAAGGGAGTTTGTCTTATTTCTCCTTTTAAATCATTGATGAGAGTGAACAAGAGCACGCTACAGAAAGAAGGGGGCAGAGTCAATTGGGTTTCATTGTGTGTCAATCATATGAGCTCATTTTCCATCTCCAGCGTGTGAGCGCAATACAGTCTGCGTGCCACTGCAGCTTTGACTGGGTGCCATTGTGGCTCTACAATACTGCAGTCCAGTGCCGTTGTGGTGTGAGTGAAGCCACACCCGAGAGCTGTGTCAATCTGCTGATTCACAGTGGTTCCATGAACTCTCTCTTCTCTCTCCTCTTCTCTCTTTCAATTTAATATAATGGTCTTTATTGGTATTTGAAACGTGTTAACATTACCAAAGCAAGTGAAATAGATAATAAACAAAAGTGAAATAAACAATAAAAATGAACAGGTAATCTCTCTGTCTCTCGCTCTCGCTCTATCCCATCACTCTTCTGTTCTGCTATAGTCAGCAGCCTCGTCCTCTCCCACTCCCATCTCCCCCTCCCTTCCCTCTCTCCTAAGGTCTGTCGAGCAGAGGAGTGAGAGCCACAGGCCATTATTGATTTAGTCTCTGACTCTTTACACAATGGAACAGATAGAAGATGCACAGAGATAGGGGCATGTGGTACAGCTTGAGACAAGGGTGGATGGCTTGTATATAGACGGTCTGTCTCAGAGAGATGAAGGCCCAGGGGGCGTGGCTTGTATATAGACGGTCTGTCTCAGAGAGATGAAAGCCCAGGGGGCGTGGCTTTGACATAGACGGTCTGTCTCAGAGAGATGAATGCCCAGGGGGCGTGGCTTTGACATAGACGGTCTGTCTCAGAGATGAAAGCCCAGGGGGCGTGGCTTTGACATAGACGGTCTGTCTCAGAGAGATGAAGGCCCAGGGGGCGTGGCTTTGACATAGACTGTCTGTCTCAGAGAGATGAAGGCCCAGGGGGCGTGGCTTTGACATAGACGGTCTGTCTCAGAGAGATGAAGACCCGGGGGGCGTGGCTTTGACATAGACTGTCTGTCTCAGAGAGATGAAGGCCCAGGGGGCGTGGCTTTGACATAGACGGTCTGTCTCAGAGAGATGAATGCCCAGGGGGCGTGGCTTTGACATAGACGGTCTGTCTCAGAGATGAAGGCCCAGGGGGCGTGGCTTTGACATAGACGGTCTGTCTCAGAGAGATGAAGGCCCAGGGGGCGTGGCTTTGACATAGACTGTCTGTCTCAGAGAGATGAAGGCCCAGGGGGCGTGGCTTTGACATAGACGGTCTGTCTCAGAGAGATGAAGACCCGGGGGGCGTGGCTTATACATATAAGGTCTGTCTCAGAGAGATGAAGGCCTGTGTGGCGTCTGGAGGGAGAGATGGCGCAACGGTCTAAGGCACTGCATCTCAGTGCTAGAGGCGTCACTACAGACCCTTGTTCGACCACGGGCTGTATCACAACTAGCCGTGATCGGGAGTCCCATAGGGCGGCGTTGTCCAGGTTAGGGGAGGGTTTGTCTGCGGTAGGCCGTCATAGTAAAACAAGAATGTGTCAACAAGTCAACAACCTCTTTGATCTATCCTATAAAACTCAAAAAAATAAAATGTGTTAACTTTTCATGACCAATGCCTCTTTTCTCTATTGACCTACTCTACTGCTCCCCCCTCACCGTTTTCCATTCGTTCTCCATCCATTTACCTTCTCCAACCCCTGTCTCCTCCTCACTCTCTCTCTCCTCTTGATGTTTTCTTTCATCTGCCATCCCTCTATCCTTTCAATTCTGTCTCTCTGTCCTGCCACCTCTGTCCTGCCACCTCTGTCCGCCATCTCTTCTCTCTCTTGTCCGAGGAAGAGACACGAAGTGAGGATGAGATGAAAGTATAATAAATAAATAAGTATAATAAGAGGAAGAAGACGAATGACAAGGAAATAAGGAAGCTGAGAAAGGAGAGAGTGACATTAAAGGGAGGAGGGTGAAATGGGGGAGAGAGTGACATTAAAGGGAGGAGGGTGAAATGGGGGAGAGAGTGACATTAAAGGGAGGAGGGTGAAATGGGGGAGAGAGTGACATTAAAGGGAGGAGGGTGAAATGGGGGAGAGAGTGACATTAAAGGGAGGAGGGTGAAATGGGGGAGAGAGTGACATTAAAGGGAGGAGGGTGAAATGGGGGAGAGAGTGACATTAAAGGGAGGAGGGTGAAATGGGGGAGAGAGTGACATTAAAGGGAGGAGGGTGAAATGGGGGAGAGAGTGACATTAAAGGGAGGAGGGTGAAATGGGGGAGAGAGTGACATTAAAGGGAGGAGGGTGAAATGGGGGAGAGAGTGACATTAAAGGGAGGAGGGTGAAATGGGGGAGAGAGTGACATTAAAGGGAGGAGGGTGAAATGGGGGAGAGAGTGACATTAAAGGGAGGAGGGTGAAATGGGGGAGAGAGTGACATTAAAGGGAGGAGGGTGAAATGGGGGAGAGAGTGACATTAAAGGGAGGAGGGTGAAATGGGGGAGAGAGTGACATTAAAGGGAGGAGGGTGAAATGGGGGAGAGAGTGACATTAAAGGGAGGAGGGTGAAATGGGGGAGAGAGTGACATTAAAGGGAGGAGGGTGAAATGGGGGAGAGAGTGACATTAAAGGGAGGAGGGTGAAATGGGGGAGAGAGTGACATTAAAGGGAGGAGGGTGAAATGGGGGAGAGAGTGACATTAAAGGGAGGAGGGTGAAATGGGGGAGAGAGGGTATGGTTGTCCTTCAACCCCAACTCAGTCCACTCACATACACAAACTGTTCTTCCCCCGTAGGAAGTTGAAAAGGTTTGGCAGCTGAACCATCGAGAGCGTCTTGACTCGATGCGTCACTGCTTGGTATGGTAACAGCACCGGCCTCAATTGCAAAGCGCTACAGAGGGTGGTGCGGACAGCCCAGTACCCCACCCCCAAGCTCCCTGTAATCCTGGACGGCTATATCAGGCGGTGTGGCAGGAGTCCAACCACCCGAGCCATAGACTGTTGTCTCTGCTTCGGCACAGCAAGCGTCGAGTCTGACACCAACAGTCATCTGTCCCCAAGCAATAGGACTGACCAATAGTTGGCAGAAACGCTATACGGACTATCTGATTTAACTTCAACACACACACAACATGCACATACATTTATACTGACCCTACACACTCACGCACACTGACACTTCAACACACACACAACATGCACATGTATACTGACCCTACACACTCACGCACACTGACACTTCAACACACACACAACATGCACATGTATACTGACCCTACACACTCACGCACACTGACACTTCAACACACACACAACATGCATATACATTTATACTGACCCTACACACGCTCACATCTCATACGCTTGCCGCTACTCTGTTTATCGCTATGTCTATCGTTACTTTGGTTTTTCCATTTGTAGTTGTAGGATGGATATTCGTATGTCGGCGCGTCGGGAGCACAGACTGGCTCTCACCTCGTCAGTCCGTATGTGTTACATCTGTGCTTGTTCACCTCGTCAGTCCGTATGTGTTACATCTGTGCTTGTTCACCTCGTCAGTCCGTATGTGTTACATCTGTGCTTGTTCACCTCGTCAGTCCGTATGTGTTACATCTGTGCTTGTTCACCTCGTCAGTCCGTATGTGTTACATCTGTGCTTGTTCATCTCGTTAGATGAAAGGCGTTCCACCTTTCCCTGGTGATATTTAATAAGAGCTGCTATCCCAGTGCTCCAGTTGTCTTGATAGATGTGGAGGGTTAACTCCTTTAGTTGTCTCTCTCTCCCTATTTGATATTCTAGACAAACAACATTTTATCTGATATCCCTGTTTTTATGTTTTAGTGTCTTTCTGAAACACCCCTTAAACCCCACCTCTTAAACCTCACCTAGTAACCCTGTACATATCCAGTAACCCTGTACATATCTACCTCCATCACTCCAGTATCCCTGTACATTATTAATATGGTACTGTCCCTGTATATAGTCACTTTACCCCTATACATATCTACCTCCATCACTCCAGTATCCCTGTACATTATTAATATGGTACTGACCCTGTATATAGTCATACATATCTACCTCTTACTAACCCTGTATATAGTCCCCTTACCCCTATACATATCTACCTCCTACTGACCCTATACATATCTACCTCCTACTGACCCTGTATATAGTCACCTTACCCCTATACATATCTACCTCCTACTGACCCTATACATATCTACCTCCTACTGACCCTGTGTATAGTCGCCTTACCCCCTATACATATCTACATCCTACTGACCCTGTATATAGTAACCTTACCCCTATACATATCTACCTCCCACTGACCCTGTATATAGTCACCTTACCCCTATACATATCTACCTCCTACTAACCCTGTATATAGTAACCTTACCCCTATACATATCTACCTCCTACTGACCCTTTATATAGTCACCTTCCCCCTATACATATCTATCTCCATCACTCCAGTATCCCTGCACATTGTTTATATAGCTTCTTACTTCTCGTGTTATTATGTTTAGTGCTACATTGATATTGATTGCTGTATTGTTGGGTTTCGAGTTTGCTAGGAAAGCATTTCACTGTACTTGTGCACCTGATATTAAAACTGGCCCTGAGTGAACCTTAACCTGTTTTACCTTAACATCCAAGCACTCGGGCAAGCAGCATCATCACTCTCTCACTTTCTCACTCTCTCACTCACTCTCTCACTCTCTCACACTCTCACTCTCTCACTCTCTCTGCCTCTCTTTCTCTCTCTGCCTCAGCTAACACTTGGTTCATTCATCCCCCTCCTCTCCTCTGTAACTGTTCCCCAGGTCGTTGCTGTAAATGAGAACGTGTTCTCAGTCAACTTACCTGGTAAAATGAATGTATAAAAAAATTCACGCATCTCCTCTGAATGTTGATGGTGAGATGTGTCTGTTACTTGAACTCTGTGAAGCATTTATTTGGCCAGCAATTTCTGAGGCTGGTAACTCTAAATGACTGACGTCTTGTTGACTAATGAATCTGGATAGTCTATGCCCTGACAGTATAGGGGATTGCAGAGAGGTAGCTAACTCTATAAACGTCTATCATAAAATCGCTGGTTAGCATCATTGTAGGCCAGCACATCCCACAGTACCTATTGACCCCAATGGAGGTCATCAATAATGACCTTCACCACTATGACCTCAACGGACGGCTGACATCTTGTGACTAAACAGTCTAGTGATAAGTTCAGACTAATGCCTCCAGAGAGCCTGTAACCTTCTCTCGCGTCTCTTGCCACCAGTGACGGTGAAGAAAGCTTGGTTGGAGATTGAGAAACGTAGCTACATAAAGTCGTCCTAACACTCTTATAAACATAATGATTGGCCAGCACCGTCTGGCCCTCAGTGGAGGCCGCCAATAACATCGTTAGCGATGTTGATTGACCATCGTCACCTGCTAGAGACTGCGAAGAAGGCTTGGCACTAAACACCAAGGCTGGCCAGACAAACAGACACCCAGCCAGACAAACAGACACCCAGACATGTACACACACAGCCTATCCATCTGGCGCAGGACACTGAAGTCCGACAAGGAGGAGGAGGTTTTTGCCACTTCGGTCCTAACAGGATTAGGACGGGAGGGAGAGAGGGAGAGAGGGAGAGATAAAAAAATATGGGGTTAGTGAAGATCAAGAGTGATTCTGGATGCCTGGACCCTATCCCCTAGCCACCTACACCCTAGCCTCGACACTTCATGTACACAGGGTTGGGGAGTAAATGGTATCTGTAATACGTTACCAGCAAAAACTTTTGAAAAACTAGATGATTACTTCAAGGATTACTTTTCAATTCAGAAAGGATGTTTGTGAAAAGAAAAAAAATATTTGACACTTCTTTGTTTTCTCATTGACATTCAAATCAGCATTGAAAAAAGTCTCAAGTTTAAGTTTGTTCCACCTGAGCGAGTCTGTCCACAAGTCAGAGATCACTATGATGACACAACAAATGATGACCACCCATCAGAGACCACTAAGATGACAGAACAAATGATGACCACCCATCAGAGACCACTATGATGACAGAACAAATGATGACCACCAATCAGAGACCACCATGATGACACATCAAATGATGACCACCAATCAGAGACCACTATGATGACAGAGACCACTATGATGACAGAGACCACTATGATGACAGAGACCATTATGATGACAGAGACCACTATGATGTCAGAGACCATATTGATGAGAGACCATTATGATGTCAGAGACCACTATGATGACACAACAAACGATGACCACCAATCAGAGACCACTATGATGACACAACAAATGATGACCACCAATCAGAGACCACTATGATGTCAGAGACCACTATGATGTCAGAGACCACTATGATGTCAGAGACCACTATGATGTCAGAGACCACTATGATGACACACCAAATGTGTTTGAATGATCGAGGGGAAAAGAGCACAAATAGGTTTTTCTAGGCTACAGTCCAAGCTATGTCTTCCAATGGTGCGACTGCTGTCGGCATCCAAAGATTCTCCAACTAGAATAAACCCTTGGAGGTGAGGTTAACAGCAGTGGTGTAGCCTACAGCTATACAGATATCAGTTATTGTTGATATCTACATAGCACATTGATGTGAATAACCCTTGGAGTTGAGGTTAACAGCAGTGGTGTAGCCTACAGCTATACAGATATCAGTTATTATTGATATCTACATAGCACATTGATGTGAATAACACTTGGAGGTGAGGTTAACAACAGTGGTGTAGCCTACAGCTATACAGATATCACTTATTATTGATATCTACATCGCACATTGATGTGAATAACACGGCTGCTCTCTCATTTAGCTATCCGCGCCTTACAGATTGTGGTTGTTGTGGATGGATGTTCACAAATCTAAATGTATATTTGAACCCAATAATAGTTATATTCAAGCCGTTTAGTGCTAAATTGTAATTGTTTCACCACTATTGGCCTATTTATTGCTTTACCTCCCTAACATTACTACATTTGCACACACTGTACATCAATTTTGATATTATGTTATTTGCTGTACGTTTGTTAATGTGTAACTCTGTGTTGTTGTTTTATGTCGCACTGCTTTGCTTAATCTTGGCCAGGTCACAGTTGTGAAAGGAAAACTTGTTCTCAACTGGCCTACCTGGTTAAATAAAGGTGAAATAAATAAAATAAAAAATAAAAATGTATTGGTATAAATCCTGTTGTGGCTGCAATCCTCCTATCGGGATGAGTGTCATCAACAACCGCTGAATAGCATAGCGCTACATACAATAAATATTACTATAAATATTTAGATTCATGAAATCATAAGTGCAATATAGGAAAACACAGCTTTGCCTTTTGTTAATCCACCTGTCGTGACAGATTTTGAAATTATGCTTTACAGCGAAAGCAATCCAAGCGTTTGTGTAAGTTTAGCGATCGCACGATAACATTAAGTACACTAAGCATCAGGTAGCTTGGTCACGACAATCAGAAAAGCAATCAAATTAATAGTTTACCTTTGATCTTCGGATGTTTTCACTCACGTGACTCCCAGTTACACAACAAATATTCATTTTATTCCATAAAGATGATTTTATATCCAAAATACCTCCGTTTGTTTGGCGCGTCATGTTCAGAAATCCACAGGAAAGAGCGATCACGACAACATAGACAAATTCCAAATAGTTTCCATAATGTCAACATGTTTTTATAATCAATCCTCAGGTTGTTTTTAAAATATAATCGATAATATATCAACCGCAAATGTCTTTCACAGTAGGAGAGGGGAAAACAATGGCTGTCCAAATACTGTTGCGTGGGCAAAACTCATGTGGCCACTTGACGCGATGTTATCGTTCTGGCTCATTTTTCAAAATAAAAGCCTGAAACTATGTCCGAAGACTGTTGACACCTTGAGGAAGCGATAGGAAAAGGAATCTGGTTGATATCCCTTTAAATGGAGGCTATGGAACATGGAGTTTTCAAAATAGAAGCCACTTCCTGTTTTGATTTTCCTCAGGGTTTCGCCTGCGATATCAGTTCTGTTATACTCACAGACAATATTTTGACAGTTTTGGAGTCTTTAGAGTGTTTTCTATCCAATACTAGTAATAATATGAATATATTAGCAACTGAGACTGAGGAGCAGGCCGTTTACAATGGGCACCTTTTCATCCAAGCTACTCAATACTGCCCCTGCAGCCATTTGAAGATAATCAATATGGTCATGGCTAGTGGCTCCAGCGTGGAATCCCCCTCTCTCTCTCACACACTTTCATTACCATACAATCAATCACATAGGGTGTGTGTGTGTGTGTGTGTGTGGCAGTAGTAGCTTGTTTGTGTGTTTAATGATCTGTGTGAATCTTGTAAAAGTGAGTGCTGATGACTAAAACATCATGTTGATTCACACACACACACACGGAAGAGATGGAAGAGATGGAGGACGAGAGGGAAGGGAGAAAGATGAGGGAAAGGAGGAAGATGAGGTACCCAGGTCTGTGTCTCCTCTGTGTCATTAGATGATGGGTTGGGTTGGGGCTGGTGTCTACTCTGTGTCATTAGATGATAGGTTGGGTTGGGGCTGGTGTCTACTCTGTTTCATTAGATGATGGGTTGGGGCTGGTGTCTACTCTGTGTCATTAGATGAGATGATGGGTTGGGGCTGGTGTCTACTCTGTGTCATTAGATGAGATGATAGGTTGGGGCTGGTGTCTACTCTGTGTCATTAGATGAGATGATGGGTTGGGGCTGGTGTCTACTCTGTGTCATTAGATGAGATGATGGGTTGGGGCTGGTGTCTACTCTGTGTCATTAGATGAGATGATGGGTTGGGGCTGGTGTCTACTCTGTGTCATTAGATGATATGATGGGTTGGGGCTGGTGTCTACTCTGTTTCATTAGATGGTATGATGGGTTGGGGCTGGTGTCTACTCTGTGTCATTAGATGATGGGTTGGGGCTGGTGTCTACTCTGTTTCATTAGATGGTATGATGGGTTGGGGCTGGTGTCTACTCTGTTTCATTAGATGGTATGATGGGTTGGGGCTGGTGTCTACTCTGTGTCATTAGATGATGAGTTGGGGCTGGTGTCTACTCTGTGTCTAGTAAACACAGTAACAGCTGACTGACTGGATGATTTGTTTACGCAAATAACACACACATACGCACGCACACACACACACACACACACACATTGGGGGTACAGTTTGCCAGAACAGCCTGTCTAGAAGCTGTGAGAGGGTTGGAGACTGTGAGAGGGTTGGAGACTGTGAGAGGGTTGGAGACTGTGAGAGGGTTGGAGACTGTGAGAGGGTTGGAGACTGTGAGAGGGTTGGAGACTGTGAGAGGGTTAGGTCACGCTGCTCCTCTTGTGTGTGTGTGTGCGTGTGTGTATGTGTGTGGGGGGGGGGCAGTTTGTGTTTAACACTAAGTATAACCTAGCCTCTGATCTTACGTTACCCCAGGGTGTCCTATTGAGGCCAGTTCAGGATCAACCTCCGTCAGCAACACCCTGTTTCTCCAACTCCACCTTTTCCTGTCAGGACACCCACCTTTCTTCCCCTTTCCTTCATTTTCCTGCTGAGAGAGAAAGAGAGGGAGCATGAGAGGACTTTATGAACTCCCTCACCGAGTCAGCGTAGATGTTGTTCTTTGAGGCAACCAGGAACATATCCCAGTCCACGTGATCAAAGCAATCTTGAAGCGTGGAATCCGATTGGTCAGACCAGCGTTAGATAGACCTAGGCATGTGCGTTTCTTGTTTTAGTTTCATCCTGTAGGAGAGGAGCAACAAGATGGAGTCATGGTCAGATTTGCCAAAAGGAGGTTACCAACATATTCAAATAATGATTTAAATATTTTAATTAAAAACGTTATTCTGATCAAATTTATTCATACTACACTATTTCATACTTTCACAAGATATAGTCCCGACACAAATCTAGGGTTTCTCCCGAAGCCAGCTGGTCATTTGTTCTATTGGTTCAGTTGCCAGAGATGCGACTCAGTTGTTAAAACCTGTTACGGCTAGGGGTTCTGCTAGCGGAACGTTTCGACAACATCCGGTGAAATTTCAGAGCGTGAAATTCCTCCCCCCAAAAATTGAAATATTTAACTTTCATACAATCACATTACACCAAAATACAGCTTAACTTCTTGTTAATCTACCCACCATGTCAGATTTCAAAAAGGCTTTACGGCGAAAGCAAACCATGCTATTATCTGAGGACAGCACCCCATCAAACAAACACATGACAATCATATTTCAAACCACCAGGCGCGACACAAAACTCAGAAATAACGATATAATTCATGCCTTACCTTTGAAGATCTTCTTCTGTTGGCACTCCAATATGTCCCATAAACATCACAATTGGTCCTTTTGTTCGATAAATTCCGTCGTTATATCTCCAAAATGTCTATTTATTTGGCGTGTTTGATTCAGAAAAACACCGGTTCCAACTCGCGCAACATGACTACAAAATATCTAATAAGTTACCTGTTAATCTTGGTCCAAACATGTCAAACAACAACAATAGAACTTTAGGTATTTTTTTACGTAAATAATCAATAAAATTTAAGACGGGATAAACTGCGTTCAGTAGCGGATAAAAACAACGTGGAGCTTTCAGGTCGCACGCCCCAGCCACAACAGTACACTTGGCTATCCACCCAGATAGGAAATGGCTACTTCCTCATTTCTCAAAGGAAAAACGTCAACCAATTTTTAAAGACTGTTGACATTCAGTGGAAGCGATAGGAACTGCAAGCAAGTGCCTTAGAAATCTAGATCCACGTAGAAATATTATTGAAAACACTGCCACCTCAAAAAAAATCATGGATGGTTTGTCCTTGGGGTTTCGCCTGCCAAATTAGTTATATTATACTGAGACACACTTCTAACAGTTTTAGAAACATTAGTGTTTTGTATCCAAATCTACCAATTATATGCATATCCTAGCTTCTGGGCCTGAGTAGCAGGCATAGAAAATGGTCTGTCTCATTTATCTATGGATGCGGCCCAGTCGTTGGTTCTAAATGTTCCGTCGCAATGCTGGCTAGCAACATTCTTATCCCTTGCTTGCTAGCTAGCCAACTTCGGCTAACACATCAATCAGAGCAGCCAGAAAAACAGCAAAGTAGCTGCATTTGTATTTGTTTAAGCTGTTTGCAATAGGTTTATTTGGGGGGGATACATCCTTTAATAATGATGTGCAATTTCATCTGGCAAAAAAAAAAAAGATATCCCGTTTTGGACACTGTTGTCTTACGACAAGCTAATGGCAGTCTTACGACAAGCTAATGGCAGTCTTACGACAAGCTAATGGCAGTCTTACGACAAGCTAATGGCAGTCTTACGACAAGCTAATGGCAGGCTTACGACAAGCTAATGGCAGTCTTACGACAAGCTAATGGCAGGCTTTCGACAAGCTAATGGCAGGCTTACGACAAGCTAATGGCAGGCTTTCGACAAGCTAATGGCAGGCTTTCGACAGGGTAATGGCAGGCTTTCGACAGGGTAATGGCAGTCTTACGACAAGCTAATGGCAGTCTTACGACAAGCTAATGGCAGTCTTACGACAAGCTAATGGCAGGCTTACGACAAGCTAATGGCAGGCTTACGACAAGCTAATGGCAGGCTTTCGACAAGCTAATGGCAGGCTTTCGACAAGCTAATGGCAGGCTTACGACAAGCTAATGGCAGGCTTTCGACAAGCTAATGGCAGGCTTTCGACAAGCTAATGGCAGGCTTTCGACAGGGTAATGGCAGACTTACGACAAGCTAATGGCAGTCTTACGACAAGCTAATGGCAGTCTTACGACAAGCTAATGGCGGGCCTTCGACAGGGTAATGGCAGACTTACGACAGGGTGATGGCAGACTTACGACAGGAGCTAGCCAGTAACACAGCTAACACAATCACTTTAATTGAAGCTGGAAAGACTTCAAACTAGCTGCATTTAGTTTAGTTTGACCTGTTTTCTACTGAAATGTCTTTGTATATATAAATAAAAATTATATGATTAATGATTTTGACTGGCTAAGAAAAGCTGCCGGCCTGTCTGTCTCTTCATGACTCCCGACCCCTACACGTTCATCACTATTGGAAAGCTTGAGATCAAATTTCAATATCGAAACAATTTGCACTCACTGCACTCCCAAAGGGGTGAGCTGGCTGAAGGGAAGAAAGGGAGGAGAAGGAGAGGGGAGGGAGGGATGGAGGGAGGGAAGAGGAGAGAAGGGTATGGGAAGGAGAATATGAGTCTGTTCGAGGGACGGAGGAGAAGATATGGTCAGGAAGGAAGGAAGGCTGACAGTGAAAGATAGGGGGAAAGGTAGAGAGAGAGATGCAGAGAGGGAGAGAGGATGGGGAAAGGTAGAGAGAGAGATGCAGAGAGGGAGAGAGGATGGGGAAAGGTAGAGAGAGATGCAGAGAGGGAGAGAGGATGAGGAAAGGTAGAGAGAGATGCAGAGAGGGAGAGAGGATGAGGAAAGGTAGAGAGAGATGCAGAGAGGGAGAGAGGATGGGGAAAGGTAGAGAGAGATGCAGAGAGGGAGAGAGGATGAGGAAAGGTAGAGAGAGATGCAGAGAGGGAGAGAGGATGGGGAAAGGTAGAGAGAGAGATGCAGAGAGGGAGAGAGGATGGGGAAAGGTAGAGAGAGAGATGCAGAGAGGGAGAGAGGATGGGGAAAGGTAGAGAGAGATGCAGAGAGGGAGAGAGGATGAGGAAAGGTAGAGAGATGCAGAGAGGGAGAGAGGATGAGGAAAGGTAGAGAGATGCAGAGAGGTGAGAGAGGATGAGGAAAGGTAGAGAGAGATGCAGAGAGGGAGAGAGGATGAGGAAAGGTAGAGAGAGATGCAGAGAGGGAGAGAGGATGAGGAAAGGTAGAGAGAGATGCAGAGAGGGAGAGAGGATGAGGAAAGGTAGAGAGAGATGCAGAGAGGGAGAGAGGATGAGGAAAGGTAGAGAGAGATGCAGAGAGGGAGAGAGGATGAGGAAAGGTAGAGAGAGATGCAGAGAGGGAGAGAGGATGAGGAAAGGTAGAGAGAGATGCAGAGAGGGAGAGAGGATGAGGAAAGGTAGAGAGAGATGCAGAGAGGGAGAGAGGATGAGGAAAGGTAGAGAGATGCAGAGAGGGAGAGAGTGGCTAATGGCAGGCTTACTACAACCAATTGTGGGTCTAAAAGAAATGGGAGATGAACATTTGACTTGTCTATGGGGCTCAATATGAAGCTGTGAATGTACAGAGTCATGAACTGCTAATAACAGGCTAATGGCAGGCTTACGACAGGCTAATGGCAGGCTTACGACAGGCTTACGACAGGCTAATGGCAGGCTTACGACAGGCTAATGGCGGGCTTACGACAGGCTGATGGCGGGCTTACGACAGGCTGATGGCGGGCTTACGACAGGCTGATGGCGGGCTTACGACAGGCTAATGGCAGGCTTACGACAGGCTAATGGCGGGCTTACGACAGGCTGATGGCGGGCTTACGACAGGCTGATGGCGGGCTTACGACAGGCTGATGGCGGGCTTACGACAGGCTGATGGCGGGCTTACGACAGGCTGATGGCGGGCTTACGACAGGCTGATGGCGGGCTTACGACAGGCTGATGGCGGGCTTACGACAGGCTGATGGCGGGCTTACGCTAGAAAGTCACCAGGTGCTGTTCTGGAGTTATGAATATTGAACAGTGGCTAACAGCTGCTACCTTCCTTCTCTCTATCTCTCTCTCTCTCCCTCCTCTCTTCCTCCTTCTCTCCCTCTCCCTTTTCACTGTATGTTTCCTTCCCTCCCTCCCTCCTTCCCTCCCCCTCTCCTTCCCTCCCCCCTCCCTCCCCCTCTCCTTCCCTCCCTCCGTCCCTCCTTCCCTCCCACTCTCTCCCTCCCTCTATCCCACCATCTCTCCCACTCGCTCTCTCCCTCCTTCCCTCCCCCTCTCCTTCCCTCCCTCCCTCCCTCCCCCTCTCCTTCCCTCCCTCTATCCCACCATCTCTCTCCCTCCAGTAGTGATTATTCGATAACTTTTCAGACAAGGTAAGACCCATCAGCTATCATCACCCCCCCCCCCCCCCCCTTCTCACACACACACACACACACAGTACACACACAGACAAGGTAAGGCCCATCAGCTATCATCACTCACCTCCCCCCCCCACACACACACACACACACACACACACACAGACACACAGTACACGGTACACATTGTACACACACACAGTATACACGCAGTACACACACACACGCACATACACACTGTACACACAGAGAGAACACACACAAACACACACACAGGACACACACACATTACACAAACAGTGCACACACGGTATACACACACAGAATACACACACACAGTACACACACACAGTACACACACACACGCACAGTACACATACCACACACACAGAAATGCACACGCAGTCCCCGCCCTGCGTCACTTTGCACTCACTGCACTCCCCAAGGGTGGAGCTGGAAGAGGAGAGGAGAATCTGAACCTGGAGGGAGGGAGGGAGGGAGGGAGGGGAGAAGGGTACAGGAGGGAGGGAAAATATGATCCTATTGGAGGGAGGGAGGGAGGGAGGGCGGGCGGGAGAGAGGGAGAAAGATTGGGAGGAGAGGAGAAGGGTACGGGAGGGAGGGAGATTATGATCCTATTGGAGGGAGGTGGAGAGAGATGGATGGAAAGAAAGAAAGAGAGAAGAGATACAGAGGAGGCAAGACTGACAGTGAAAGTAGGCACTTCTTTACATCATACAGCCAACACAATATATAGCCACCACTTCATATTATCAACACTGTATATAGCCAACACGGTATATAGCCAACACTGTATATAGCCAACACTGTATATAGCCAACACTGGATATAGCCAACACTGGATATAGCCAACACTGGATATAGCCACCACTTCATATTATCAACACTGTATATAGCCAACACTGGATATAGCCAACACTGGATATAGCCAACACTGGATATAGCCAACACTGGATATAGCCAACACTGGATATAGCCAACACTGGATATAGCCAACACTGGATATAGCCAACACTGGATATAGCCAACAAGCCAACAAGAGAGAGAAGCAGACAGCGATAGACAGAGAGGGGCAGAGAGAGAGAGGGGCAGAGAGAGAGAGGGGCAGAGAGAGAGAGGGGCAGAGAGAGAGAGGGGCAGAGAGCGAGAGGGGCAGAGAGCGAGAGGGGCAGAGAGAGAGAGGGTCAGAGAGAGAGAGGGTCAGAGAGAGAGAGGGGCAGAGAGAGAGAGGGGCAGAGAGAGAGAGGGTCAGAGAGAGAGAGGGGCAGAGAGAGAGAGGGGCAGAGAGAGAGAGGGGCAGAGAGCGAGAGGGGCAGAGAGAGAGAGGGGCAGAGAGAGAGAGGGGCAGAGAGAGAGAGGGGCAGAGAGCGAGAGGGGCAGAGAGCGAGAGGGGCAGAGAGCGAGAGGGGCAGAGAGCGAGAGGGGCAGAGAGAGAGAGGGGCAGAGAGAGAGAGGGGCAGAGAGAGAGAGGGGCAGAGAGAGAGGTTATATGTGAGCAGCATGTTAAAGAGAGATAATGACAGGATATTATCCTCCACTTCCCTTTTCTCTGTCTCTCACTCTCCCCTGACTACCTCATTATCCCTCTCCTCCTCTCACTGCAAATTGTCTCACACTCACTTTGCTCTCCATTCCATTCCTCTACACCTCCTCTCATTTCCTCCCTCCTCCATTCCTCTACACCTCCTCTCATTTCCTCCCTCCTCCATTCCTCTACACCTCCTCTCATTTCCTCCCTCCTCCATTCCTCTACACCTCCTCTCATTTCCTCCCTCCTCCATTCCTCTACACCTCCTCTCATTTCCTCCCTCCTCCATTCCTCTACACCTCCTCTCATTTCCTCCCTCCTCCATTCCTCTACACCTCCTCTCATTTCCTCCCTCCTCCCTCCTCCATTCCTCTACACCTCCTCTCGTTTCCTCCCTCCTCCATTCCTCTACACCTCCTCTCATTTCCTCCCTCCTCCATTCCTCTACACCTCCTCTCATTTCCTCCCTCCTCCATTCCTCTACACCTCCTCTCATTTCCTCCCTCCTCCATTCCTCTACACCTCCTCTCATTTCCTCCCTCCTCCAGTCCTCTACACCTCCTCTCCTCCCTCCTCCAGTCCTCTACACCTCCTCTCCTCCCTCCTCCAGTCCTCTACACCTCCTCTCATTTCCTCCCTCCTCCAGTCCTCTACACCTCCTTTCCTCCCTCCTCCATTCCTCTACACCTCCTCTCATCTCCTCCCTCCTCCAGTCCTCTACACCTCCTTTCCTCCCTCCTCCATTCCTCTACACCTCCTCTCATTTCCTCCCTCCTCCATTCCTCTACACCTCCTCTCATCTCCTCCCTCCTCCATTCCTCTACACCTCCTCTCATTTCCTCCCTCCTCCATTCCTCTACACCTCCTCTCATTTCCTCCCTCCTCCATTCCTCTACACCTCCTCTCATTTCCTCCCTCCTCCATTCCTCTACACCTCCTCTCCTCCCTCCTCCAGTCCATTCCTATTATTCATCAGGAGGTGCTCTGTAAATGTGTTCTGAAAATGAGCCATGTTGTGGATACAGACACTAAAGTGGTAAACTTCAAAAGAGCAAAATCTTTAAACCACAGGCAGTTTGTCTCACTGTTGGAAGAGACATGCAGATCTCCCCTGCACACAAACGTGACATGGCTGAGTTTGGGGAAGGTGCTTAAAAAGGGTGTGGGACCTGAAGTTGGAGATTGCTGAGTTTTTTGCATATGAATTGAAAATATGTGGATTTCCCTCAACTGCAAGATGAAGAATACTTGGCTGACTTTGCCTTCCCAGTGGACATCATGGCCCTCATGAATTAACTGAATTCCAAACTACAAGGGAAGGGCCTTTTTGCAAATCAGATGAACAGCCTTTTCATAGCCTTCAAGGGAAAACTACTCCTCCTGACCCACCAAGTAGAAGCCAACAATCTGACCCACCTTCCGACACTACTAGTCCGTACCCTATCAGATGACAACAATCTCACCCACCTTCCGACACTACTGGTCTGTTCCCTATCAGATGACCTTCTGACACTACTAGTCTGTTCCCTATCAGATGACAACAATCTGACCAACCTTCTGACACTACTAGTCTGTACCCTATCAGATGACCTTCTGACACTACTAGTCTGTTCCCTATCAGATGACCTTCTGACACTACTGGTCTGTTCCCTATCAGATGACCTTCTGACACTACTAGTCTGTTCCCTATCAGATGACCTTCTGACACTACTAGTCTGTTCCCTATCAGATAACAACAATCTCACCCACCTTCCGACACTACTAGTCTGTTCCCTATCAGATAACAACAATCTCACCCACCTTCCGACACTACTAGTCTGTTCCCTATCAGATGACCTTCTGACACTACTAGTCTGTTCCCTATCAGATGACAACAAACTCACCCACCTTCTGACACTACTAGTCTGTTCCCTATCAGATGACCTTCTGACACTACTAGTCTGTTCCCTATCAGATGACCTTCTGACACTACTAGTCTGTTCCCTATCAGATGACCAGAGGGAGAAGTATACATCGCTGCTGCGTGCTTTGAACTGTGTGTTTCCTCTTCGTTTTGAGGATTTCAAAGTGATGGAAAGTGACATGCTGCTGGTTTCCTCTTCTTTCACCTTCCATGTGGATAACGTTCCCACTGACCTGCAACTTGAGCTTATCGATCTTCAGTCGGATGCAGTGATTGGAGAACTATTCAAAACAATGTCACCGGCGAGGTTCTACGCATCCCTCGATGAACAAAACTTTCAAAAGATGAGGAATCATGCTCTGACTACTACCGTTTGGATCAACCTGGGTGTGGTGGTGGTCAGAGGCGGTTAGTGTTTAGAGCGTTGGACTCGTAACCGGAAGGCTGCAAGTTCAAATCCCCGACCTGACGCAGTTCAAATCTGTTCTGCCCCTGAACAAGGCAGTTATCCCACTGTTCCTAAGCAGTCATTGAAAATAAGAATTTGTTCTTTAATTAACTGACTTGCCTAGTTAAATAAAGGTTAAAAAAAAACAACCACCTATGTATTGTGAACAGATGTTTTCAGTGATGAAATATAACAAGGCACAGATCATCTCTTACTGACTCTCACCTCTCAGAAACCATAGCGACGTCAGAAACCATAGCGACGTCAGAAACCATAGCGACGTCAGAAACCATAGCGATGTCAGAAACCATAGCGACGTCAGAAACCATGCCTGACTTCACTCCTCACATTGATTTGAGTAGATTAGATGTAATATTGAGCTCTCTCTCTTTCTTGTGTTTTTTTTGTTGATAATACTCGTTAACAAGAGTTCTGTCCGTGGTGCTGAATGCACAGTGTACTTTTCCCTCTGTGTAGTTCATTGCATGTTAATAATAATGAAAATGTCTACCAAAAGGACAACATGGATGTGGTTTATTTCTGTGCGTGTTAAAAAGAGTAAAATAAGTAGCTACTACTGTAGGACGGGATTTACAGTAGATTTATATGTCAACACCGTCATACACATGATGTATACTCCTGCAATATGTGGTCCGCTCAATTCCTCCCTCCACCATTCCATTCTTCTGACACCTCCAACTTTCTCTCTCCCTCCATCAACTTCCTCTCAATCTCTTCCCTTCTTTCTCCATGCCCCTCTTTCTCTCTCTCTCTCCTTCCCCCTCTGCCACTGTCTCTCCCCCATCTGTCTCCCTCCCCCCTCCATGCCACCATCTGTCTCTCCTTCCCTCCCCCTCTCCCACCATCTGTCTCGCTCCTCATCTCTCTCCCCCCCCGTCTATCCAAGTCTCTCTCCCTGTCTCTCTCTATCCTTGTCTCTTGCTCCCTGTGTCTGTCTGCCTGTCTCTGTCCGTTTGTCTCCCTGTTCATCTGTCTCTCCCCCTCTCACCGTCTCTCTCTCCCCCATCCCTCCCTCCCCCTCCCTCCCCCTCTCACCATCTCTCTCTCCCCCACCCCTCCCTCCCCCTCCCCTCCCTCCCCCTCTCACAGTCTCTCTCTCCCCCTCCCCCTCCCTCCCTCCCCCTCTCACCGTCTCTCTCTCTCCCCCCCACCCCTCCCTCCCCCTCCCTCCCTCCCCCTCCCTCCCCCTCTCACCGTCTCTCTCCCCCACCCCTCCCCCCTCCCTCCCCCTCTCACCGTCTCTCTCCACCCCTCCCTCCCTCCCCCCTCCCTCCCCCTCTCACCGTCTCTCTCCACCCCTCCCTCCCTCCCCCCTCCCTCCCTCCCCCTCTCACCGTCTCTCTCCCCCTCCCTCCCTCCCCCTCTCACCGTCTCCCTCCCTCCCCCTCCCTCCCCCTCTCACCGTCTCTCTCTCCCCCCACCCCTCCCTCCCCCTCCCTCCCCCTCTCACCGTCTCTCTCTCCCCCCACCCCTCCCCCCCCCCCCTCTCAATTTCTCTTCACCGACACGCGAGGGCTGCATGGATTATCAGAGTCTCTACAGCTGAACAGACACTAGTGTGTCTGTGTGTGTGTCACATCAAAGTTTATTGGTCACGTACACAGTTTGGCAGTTGTTATCGTATGTGCATCAAAATGCTTATGTTTCTAGCTCTGACAGAGCAGTAATATCTAATACCTATATTTCTAGCTCTGACAGAGCAGTAATATCTAATACCAGTGTTTCTAGCTCTAACAGGGCAGTAATACCTAATACCTATATTTCTAGCTCTGACAGAGCGGTAATATCTAATACCTATATTTCTAGCTCTGACAGAGCGGTAATATCTAATACCTATATTTCTAGCTCTGACAGAGCGGTAATATCTAATACCTATATTTCTAGCTCTGACAGAGCGGTAATATCTAATACCTATATTTCTAGCTCTGACAGAGCGGTAATATCTAATACCTATATTTCTAGCTCTGACAGAGCGGTAATATCTAATACCTATATTTCTAGCTCTGACAGAGCGGTAATATCTAATACCTATATTTCTAGCTCTGACAGAGCGGTAATATCTAATACCTATATTTCTAGCTCTGACAGAGCGGTAATATCTAATACATATATTTCTAGCTCTGACAGAGCAGTAATATCTAATACCTATATTTCTAGCTCTGACAGAGCGGTAATATCTAATACATATATTTCTAGCTCTGACAGAGCGGTAATATCTAATACCTATATTTCTAGCTCTGACAGAGCAGTAATATCTAATACCTATATTTCTAGCTCTAACAGAGCAGTAATATCTAATACCTATATTTCTAGCTCTGACAGAGCAGTAATATCTAATACCAGTGTTTCTAGCACCAACGGTGCAGTAATATCTATACAACACCAGTCAATCGTTTGGACACACCTACTCATCCAAAGGTATATCTTTATTTCACTATTTTTTACATTGTTCAAAAATAGTGAAGACATCAAAGCTATGAAATAACACATATGGAATCATGTACGAACCAAAAGAGTGTTAAACAAATCAAAATATATTCAATATCTGGGATTCTTCAAAGAAGCTGCCCTCTGTCTTGATGACAGCTTTTTCTTGGCACTCTTGGCTCTCAACCACCTTCATGAGGTAGACACCTGGAATGCATTTCAATTAACAGGTGTGCCTTGTTAAAAGTGAATTTGTGTAATTTCTTTCATTCTTAATGCGTTTGAGCCAATCAGTTATGTTGTGACAAGGTAGGGTTGGTATACAGTAGTACAGCCCTATTTGGTAAAATACCAAGTCCATCTTTTTTATTTGATTTATTTCACCTTTATTTAACCCGGTAGGCAAATTGAGAACAAGTTCTCATTTACAATTGCAACCTGGCCAAGATAAAGCAAAGCAGTTCGACACGTACAACAACACAGAGTTACACATGGAGCAAAACAAACATACAGTCAATAATACAGTAGAAAATGAGTCTATATACGATGTGAGCATATGAGGTGAGATAAGGGATGTAAAGGCAATAAAGGCCATGGTGGCGAAGTAAATACAATATAGCAAGTAAAAAAAAATGTTTTTTAAATAAACACTGGGAATGGTAGAAGAAGAATGTGCAAATGAGAGAATATTATGGCAAGAACAGCTAAAAAAAAACAAAGAGAAATGACAGACCATATTTACGTTAAGACATGAAGGTCAGTCAATCCGGAACATTTCAATAACTTTGAAAGTTTCTCCAAGTGCAGTCGCAAAATGATCAAATTATGAAACTGGCTGTCATGAAGACTTAATAATTATTATTATTCTACAATGTAGAAAAGAGTACAAATAGAGAAGATCTCTTGAATGAAGATAACTTTTGACTGGTATATATATCTCAGAAAAGAAATGTCCCTTTTTAAGGACCCTGTCTTTCAAAGACAATTCATAAAAATAAAAATAACTTCACAGATCTTCATTGTAAAGGGTATAAACATTCGTTCCCATGCTTGTTCAATGAACCATAAACAATTAATGAACATGCACCTGTGGAACGGTTGTTAAGACACTAACAGCTTACAGACGGTAGGCAATTAAGGTCACAGTTATGAAAACTTAGGACACTAAAGAGGCCTTTCTACTGACCCTGAAAAACACAAAAGAAAGATGCTCAGGGTGCCTGCTCATCTGCGTGAACGTGCCTTAGGCATTCTGCAAGGAAGCATGAGGACTGCAGATGTGGCCAGGGCAATAAATTGCAATGTCCGTACTGTGAGACGACTAAGACAGTGCTAGAGGGAGACAGGACGGACAGCTGATAGTCCTCGCAGTGTCAGACCACCTGTAACAACACCTGCACAGGATCAGTACATCTGAACATCACACCTGCGAGACAGGTACAGAATGGCTGCCTGAGTTACACCAGGAACGCACAATCCCTCCATCAGTGTTCAGACTGTCCGCAATAGGCTGAGAGAGGCTGGACTGAGGGCTTGTAGGCCTGTTGTAAGGCAAGTCCTCACCAGACATCACTGGCAACAATGTCACCTATGGGCACAAACCCACCGTCGCTGGAACAGACAGGACTGGCAAAAAGTGCTCTTCACTGACGAGTCACCGTTTTGTCTCACCAGGGGTGGTGGTCGGATTCGGGGTTTATCGTCGTAGGAATGAGAGTTACACCGAGTCCTGTACTCTGGAGCGCGATCGATTTGGAGGTGGAGGGTTCGTCATGGTTTGGGGTGGTGTGTCACAGCATCATCGGACTGAGCTTGTTGTCATTGCAGGCAATCTCAAAGTCCACCTCTGGCCTGCTCGCCTCCCTACCACTGAGGAAGTACAGTTCCCGCTCAGCCCAGTCAAAACTGTTCGCTGCTCTGGCCCCCCAATGGTGGAACAAACTCCCTCACGACGCCAGGACAGCGGAGTCAATCACCACCTTCCGGAGACACCTGAAACCCCACCTCTTCAAGGAATACCTAGGATAGGATAAGTAATCCTTCTCACCCCCCCTTAAATGATTTAGATGCACTATTGTAAAGTGGCTGTTCCACTGGATGTCAGAAGGTGAATTCACCAATTTGTAAGTCGCTCTGGATAAGAGCGTCTGCTAAATGACTTAAATGTAAATGTATGCGTTACAGGGAAGACATCCTCCTCCCTCATGTGGTACCCTTCCTGCAGGCTCAACCTGACATGACCCTCCAGCATGATGACAATGCCACCAGCCATAGTGCTCATTCTGTATGCGTGATTTCTTGCAAGACAGGAATGTCAGTGTTCTTCCATGGCCAGTGAAGAGCCAGAATCTCAATCCCATTAAGCACATCTGGGACCTGTTGGATCGGAGGGTGAGGGCGAGGGCCATTTCCCCCAGAAATGTACGGGAACTTGCAGGTGCCTTGGTGGAAGAGTGGGGTAACATCACATAGCACGAACTTGCAAATCTGGTGCAGTCCATGAGGAGGAGATGTACTGCAGTACTTAATGCAGCTGGTGGCCACACCACATACTGACTGTTACTTTTGATTTTGACCCCTCCTTTGTTCAAGGACACATTATTCCATTTCTGTTAGTCACATGTCTGTGGAACTTGTTCCGTTTATGTCTCAGTTGTTGAATCTTGTCATGTTCATTCCAGAGGTGTGGACTAGTCACATGACCTGGACTCGAGTCAGACTTGAGTCACAAATATGATAACTTGCAACTCGACTTTGACTTTAACACCAATGACTCGTGACTTGACTTGGACTTAAGCCTTTTGACTGGACCTGACCTGATACCATCCCCAACCCTCCACAAGCCTCCCCAACCCTCCCCAACCCTCCACAAGCCTCCCCAAGCCTCCCCAACCCTCCACAACCCTCCACAAGCCTCCCCAAGCCTCCCCAACCCTCCACAAGCCTCCCCAAGCCTCCCCAACCCTCCACAAGCCTCCCCAACCCTCCCCAACCCTCCACAAGCCTCCCCAACCCTCCCCAACCCTCCACAAGCCTCCACAACCCTCCACAACCCTCCCCAACCCTCCCCAACCCTCCACAAGCCTCCCCAACCCTCCCCAACCCTCCACAAGCCTCCCCAACCCTCCCCAAACAGCCCCATCCCTCCCCAACCCTCCCCAACCCTCCACAAGCCTCCACAAGCCTCCCCAACCCTCCCCAAGCCTCCCCAACCCTCCCCAACCCTCCACAAGCCTCCCCAACCCTCCCCAACCCTCCACAAGCCTCCCCAACCCTCCCCAACCCTCCACAAGCCCAAATATAAAAAATTATGCTATTAAAAAAAGTGTGCAGCGCATCAACTCTTCATTTTACATTTACATTTACATTTAAGTCATTTGGCAGACGCTCTTATCCAGAGCGACTTACAAATTAACAGATTACATTTTGAATCAGACAACAGCCAATCAAATTGTGCCAGCTGAGAAGTAGTTGTGTGTGTCAGTGCAGAGGAACGACGGTGGGTGAATTCAGGTGGAGCTCTTGGAAAGATGATACCCCAAATTATTATTTTCAGACATAAAGACGACGCTGTATGAACAAAAAACAGATTGCAACTTGCAAAACATGCAGGAAGAATATTACAGATGGAGGCAAAACAATTTCCAACTTTTTTCGATATTTGAACAAAGAACGGTAAGTTGTGGCTAATATAGCCGACAGCTATATATTTTATTACTTTACGAGTGTATCATGTAGGCATAACATTAACATAACATAACATTAAATCAATGCGCCTCCACACAGTCATCATTGCATCATTGCACCCAAGATTGAGCTACAACTGGCTAGACAGTTGGTAGCCTAAATCCTGCCTGATGTTACTGCTGTTCCTAAAACCATTGACATATGTTAGCCTACTGTAACCACACAGAGAGAGAGTGAGTGTGTGTGTGTGTGTGTGTGTGTGTGTGTTAAGGTTGGGGCGATTGTGTACATGCCTACATCACCTGATTGCGCCTCATAGGTTGAAGCTGTTTAGAAGCCTCTTGGACCTAGACTTGGCGGTCTGGTACCGCTTGCCATGTGAGAGAGAGAACGGTCTATGGCTGGAGTCTTTGACAATTTTTAGGGCCTTCCTGATCCTGGATGGCAGGAAGATTGGCAGGAAGATTGGCCCCAGTAATGTACTGCTCCATATCCACTACCCTCTGTAGTACCTTGTGGTCGGAGGCCGAGCAGTTGCCATACCAGGCAGTGATACAACCAGTCAGGATGCTCTCGATGGTGCAGCAGTAGAACCTTTTGAGGATCTGAGGACCCATGCCAAATATAGTCTCCTGAGGAGTAATAGGTTTTGTTGTGCCCTCCTCATGACTGTGTTGGTGAGCTTGGACCATGTTCGTTTGTTGGTGATGTGGACACCAAGGAACTTTAAGCTCTCAACCTGCTCCACTACAGCCCCGTTGATGACAATGGTGTTTAATCAGCTTCTCGATATGCCACAACTGTCAGGTGGATGGATTATCTTGGCACAACATTTCAGAGAAATACGCTTTTTTGCGTGCCTCAAAGTAAGAAAAGCTATTCAAGAATTGACAAAAATACGTAAAAAAATACACTCAACATTTTACTGGATGTGATGGGATGATAGTTTCATACTCGGCAAAAGTTAAATCTGAATTAGTGATTTATTTTTGAAAAATTTTTCTTGGAAAAATATCCGGAATCTTTCACTTCAGTTAATGAAACTTTACATGTTTATTTCTGTTCTGTGTAAATATAAAGTGGTAAAACAATATGTAAAAAGTGACCAGTGAGTGTCACTGGCGACCAGTGTTTCAGTGTGTGAGTGTTGACTTACTGTGTGTATAAGACACACACACATAAACACAGGAAGTAGAATCATAAAGGATATCAGAGCTAGGGCCTTGTTCCTGGTGTCTACCACTGTGCTACAACCAAACCTGTCCTCTGGTATATTCTGTGACTACAGGAAGTAAAGTAATAAAAGGATATCAGAGCTAGGGCCTTGTTGCTGAAGTCTACCACTGTGCTACAACCAAACCTGTCCTCTGGTATATTCTGTGACTACAGGAAGTAAAGTAATAAAAGGATATGAGAGCTAGGGCCTTGTTGCTGAAGTCTACCACTGTGCTACAACCAAACCTGTCCTCTGGTATATTCTGTGACTACAGGAAGTAAAGTAATAAAAGGATATGAGAGCTAGGGCCTTGTTCCTGAAGTCTACCACTGTGCTACAACCAAACCTGTCCTCTGGTATATTCTGTGACTACAGGAAGTAAAGTAATAAAAGGATATGAGAGCTAGGGCCTTGTTCCTGAAGTCCACAACAGTGTTACATCCAAACCTGTCCTCTGGTATATTCTGTGACTACAGGAAGTAAAGTAATAAAAGGATATCAGAGCTAGGGCCTTGTTCCTGGTGTCTACCACTGTGCTACAACCAAACCTGTCCTCTGGTATATTCTGTGACTACAGGAAGTAAAGTAATAAAAGGATATGAGTGCTAGGGCCTTGTTCCTGAAGTCCACAACAGTGTTACATCCAAACCTGTCCTCTGGTATATTCTGTGACTACAGGAAGTAAAGTAATAAAAGGATATGAGAGCTAGGGCCTTGTTCCTGAAGTCTACCACAGTGCTACAACCAAACCTGTCCTCTGGTATATTCTGTGACTACAGGAAGTAAAGTAATAAAAGGATATGAGAGCTAGGGCCTTGTTCCTGAAGTCAACAACAGTGTTACATCCAAAACTGTCCTCTGGTATATTCTGTGACTACAGGAAGTAAAGTAATAAAAGGATATGAGAGCTAGGGCCTTGTTCCTGAAGTCAACAACAGTGTTACAACCAAACCTGTCCTCAAATAGCTAGGAAGTAAAATATTAAAAGAATATGAGAGCAAGGGCCTTGTTCCTGAAGTCCACAACAGTGTAGCTGCTGACCAGGGGATCCATGAAGCTGATCATGTCATGACTGCACAGTGCACGCTCCTCAGCCATCAACTAATTGGTTATGATGTCCAGCCCACGATACACTTGAGGAAGACAGAGAGAACCAATCAGATGTCAAAAATAACAAGGCTGAGAAAGTTGTCCATGAAGTGTGTTGTGCTTCAGATTTCAATCCAACCCTAATTAAAACAGAACATTCTAGAGACACTTAAGCTTAGTCGCCAGTATTAGAATAGTCAGGAGATCACTATTCCAACTACACAAGACTATTCCTTTTCTTCTCGAAGTAAGAAAAGCTATTCAAGAATTGACTGCATTTTTTTTATTTAAAAAAACAACCAACATTATACTGGATATGATGGGAATGATAGTTTCATACTCGGCAAAAGTTAAATCTGAGCTAGTTAAATATGACTTAGTTAAATATGACTTAGTTAAATATGACTTGGTTAATTATGACTTAGTTAAATATGACTTGGTTAAATATGACTTGGTTAAATATGACTTAGTTAAATATGACTTAGTTAAATATGACTTGGTTAATTATGACTTAGTTAAATATGACTTGGTTAAATATGACTTGGTTAAATATGACTTGGTTAAATATGACTTAGTTAAATCTGAGCTAGTTAAATCTGAGCTAGTTAAATATGACTTGGTTAAATATGACTTGGTTAAATATGACTTGGTTAAATATGACTTGGTTAAATCTGAGTTAGTGATTTATTTTTATTTAATATAAATATATATATATATATATCTTAGAAAAGCCCATGAAGGTAAAGAAGAAAATAGAATTTCTGAACTTAAGCAGGAATATGATCTTTTACTTTTGTAGAGAGCCAACACCTACTCAAACAAAACCTACTACTTAATGGCAAATACATCTGGTAAATATCATGTGGCACTCAGAAACCAAAACACACACAACTAGATATAATTTTAAAGATGCAAATGTGCTTATCAGAATGAAATAATGTGATTATAAATCAGAATGAAATAACAATACGATTATTAATCAGAATGAAACAACAATGTGATTTTAAATTAGAATGAAACAACAGTTGGACTCCTACAATTCAATTCAAAAGCTCCTACAGAGCTCTTAGACTCAACAACCCTGAAGCAATTATCAGTAGACAAATAAAAAATACAATTTTTTATATTAGACACTGGTAGCTTAAAGATTGTACCATTTTCTTTAAATTTGCGGCCTAAAATGACATACCCAAATCTAACTGCCTGTAGCTTGGAATCTGAAGCAAGGATATTCATATTCTTGGTACCATTTGAAAGGAAACACTTTGTAGTTTGTGGAAATGTGGAATTAATGTAGGAGAATATAACACATTAGATACGGTAAAAGATAATATAAACAAAACACTTTTCTATTTTCATCATCTTTGAAATGCAAGAGAAAGGCCATATTTTCAGATAGGATTCTAGGTGCAATTTAGATTTTGGCCACAAGATGGCAGCAGTGTGTGTGCAAAGTTTCAGACTGATCCAGTGAAGAATTATTTTACTGCACAATATTTAGCATGAACTCTGCCAGGAGTTTGCCCAAATGTGCTGAATTGGTCAATTGATACATTTCAGTACATAACTATAGAGAACATTTTTTAAAATTAGTTTAGATACTCCCAGGAATGTCATACATGATGGATCATTAGTTTCTAAACTAACTTTCACACATCTAGATGGCCGGGTGGGTGTGGAGCCAGAGACTACAGTGGGGTTTAAATGTAAACCCCAGTTCCTTCATTTGGACATAAAAATGGATTTTATCGAACAAAACTATGCTACATTTTATCTCTGGGACCCTCAGGATGACAAATCAGAGTAAGAATACTGAATATAAGTACATTATTTACCTACAAATCAGAAATAAAAATCTTCCCAGGGTTTATTAAAAATAGACACAAACAAATACAAGAACATATTTTAGCGTAACACAAAATACGCTAAAAAACAAGCTATAGATTTACCAATAATGGCTGTTGCCTCAATGAGCAAGGCTAAACGGGCTCCAGCCTACGATGGCACCAGTGGAGCAGTCAATCGAGGGATTGTGTCGCTGGAGCCAAGAGAATCCCAATACCACAGGAACCTGCGGAGACTCAATTAGCAGGAATTGGATTGTCTTGCTGTGGTTCCCCGACACTCGTAGGTTGATGGGGGTGGTATGGTGGGTGACCAGTCCAGCGCTCTAACATTCATGGGAATGGAGAGGGGATGAGTGGGGATGCCCAGCTCGGACGCCAGGGTAACATCTAAAAGACTCGTATCGACCCCCAATTCGATAAGTATGTGGAGAGACTTGGACTGGTCCCCCCACAGCAGGGTGGAATGTAGAGGGGAGCAAGTAGGGTGAGAAGCAACATTTATCCTTAAGACCCACCAGAGTCCGCATTCCTACCAATGAGCTAGGTGCCTTGAAGGTACTCAATCCTAGCAATGAGCTCGGTGTCTTGAAGTGACAGGTAGACACATAGTGACCGGCAGTACCCCAATACAGACAACTCTGGGTGTTAAGTCTGCGTCGCGTTTGGCTGGAGACAACCTAGCACAGCCGAGCTGCATCGGCTCGGGAAGAGGTAAATCGGCAGACTTCGGAGGATCTTGGAGGAACTCGGGTAAGCTCGGATCCTCTCGAGGGCATAGGATTCCGGAGTTCATCAGATGCAAGGTGAGATCCTTGAGTGAGCGATTGGGACAGAATCAGACCTCTTCTCCCTCCTATGTTCCCTTAGCCGTCTATCAATCCGGATGGTCAAAGCGATGAGTGTGTCGAGATGCGTCTGTAATTTCCGGGCTGCAAGCTCATCCTTTACTTCCTCCAATAATCCGTGCAGGAACGTGTCGAACAGTGCTTTCGGGTTCCAGGCACCCTCTGCTGCTAGCGTGCGGGAAATCCACTGCATAGTCTATCACACTGAGGGAGTCCTGCTGAAGCTGGAGTAACTTCCGGGCAGCCTCTCTCCCAGACACCGAGCCTCGAAAACCTCCAGACTAAGGCAGACAGTGGATTGTTGCTCCCACAACACCGTGGCACCAGGCAAGTGCCTTCCCAGACATCAGCGTATTATATTACGCTATCCTCGAGTGGTCCGAGGGGAACAAAGAAGAAAGCCGCAACTTGAAAACGAGGAAGCACTGGGAGGGAAAGGCCCGGCAGGATCTGGAATCTCCATCGAGGCGCTCCGGCTGCTACCAGTTCGGATTGCTGAGGGGCTGGGAGGTTCCCATCGTGGTAGGCTGCCTACGAAATTGCTCCCGCAATGTGCCCAATGCTAGGTTGTGACGTTCGGCCACGTCCTGGAACCCTTCCATCAGACCACGAAGCAACTCCTCTTGCCTACCAATGGTGGCTCCTTGGGAGGAGATGTCGTTGCGGAGCTGGTCCAAGTCTGCTGGGTCAGTCATTGGCCAGTTCGTACTCTCACTTTTCACCTAAGACCCAAATACAGACTGTTGAAGTAACAGCAACAGGGGAAACGACAGGTCGGGGTTGATAGGACGGCAGGCAGGCTCAGTGTAGGGTGGGCAAAGGTAAGAACAGGAACAGAACAGAACAGGCAGGCTCAGTGTAGGGCGGGCAAAGTGTCAGAACAGGAACAGAACAGAACAGGCAGGCTCAGTGTCAGGGCGGGCAAAGGTAAGAACAGGAACAGAACAGAGCAGGCAGGCTCAGTGTAGGGCGGGCAAAGGTAAGAACAGGAACAGAACAGAGCAGGCAGGCTCAGTGTCAGGGCGGGCAAAGGTAAGAACAGGAACAGAACAGAACAGGCAGGCTCAGTGTCAGGGCGGGCAAAGGTAAGAACAGGAACAGAACAGAGCAGGCAGGCTCAGTGTCAGGGTGGGCAAAGTGTCAGAACAGGAACAGAACAGAACAGGCAGGCTCAGTGTCAGGGCGGGCAAAGTGTCAGAACAGGAACTGAACAGAACAGGCAGGCTCAGTGTCAGGGCGGGCAAAGTGTCAGAACAGGAACAGAACAGAACAGGCAGGCTCAGTGTCAGGGCGGGCAAAGTGTCAGAACAGGAACTGAACAGAACAGGCAGGCTCAGTGTCAGGGCGGGCAAAGTGTCAGAACAGGAACTGAACAGAACAGGCAGGCTCAGTGTCAGGGCGGGCAAAGTGTCAGAACAGGAACTGAACAGAACAGGCAGGCTCAGTGTCAGGGCGGGCAAAGTGTCAGAACAGGAACTGAACAGAACAGGCAGGCTCAGTGTCAGGGCGGGCAAAGTGTCAGAACAGGAACTGAACAGAACAGGCAGGCTCAGTGTCAGGGCGGGCAAAGTGTCAGAACAGGAACAGAACAGAACAGGCAGGCTCAGTGTCAGGGCGGGCAAAGTGTCAGAACAGGAACTGAACAGAACAGGCAGGCTCAGTGTCAGGGCGGGCAAAGTGTCAGAACAGGAACTGAACAGAACAGGCAGGCTCAGTGTCAGGGCGGGCAAAGTGTCAGAACAGGAACTGAACAGAACAGGCAGGCTCAGTGTCAGGGCGGGCAAAGTGTCAGAACAGGAACTGAACAGAACAGGCAGGCTCAGTGTCAGGGCGGGCAAAGTGTCAGAACAGGAACTGAACAGAACAGGCAGGCTCAGTGTCAGGGCGGGCAAAGTGTCAGAACAGGAACTGAACAGAACAGGCAGGCTCAGTGTCAGGGCGGGCAAAGTGTCAGAACAGGAACTGAACAGAACAGGCAGGCTCAGTGTCAGGGCGGGCAAAGTGTCAGAACAGGAACTGAACAGAACAGGCAGGCTCAGTGTCAGGGCGGGCAAAGTGTCAGAACAGGAACAGAACAGAACAGGCAGGCTCAGTGTAGGGCGGGCAAAGTGTCAGAACAGGAACTGAACAGAGCAGGCAGGCTCAGTGTAGGGCGGGCAAAGTGTCAGAACAGGAACTGAACAGAACAGGCAGGCTCAGTGTAGGGCGGGCAAAGTGTCAGAACAGGAACTGAACAGAGCAGGCAGGCTCAGTGTAGGGCGGGCAAAGTGTCAGAACAGGAACTGAACAGAACAGGCAGGCTCAGTGTCAGGGCGGGCAAAGTGTCAGAACAGGAACAGAACAGAACAGGCAGGCTCAGTGTCAGGGCGGGCAAAGGTAAGAACAGGAACAGAACAGAACAGGCAGGCTCAGTGTAGGGCGGGCAAAGGTAAGAACAGGAACAGAACAGAGCAGGCAGGCTCAGTGTAGGGCGGGCAAAGGTAAGAACAGGAACAGAACAGAACAGGCAGGCTCAGTGTAGGGCGGGCAAAGGTAAGAACAGGAACAGAACAGAACAGGCAGGCTCAGTGTCAGGGCGGGCAAAGGTAAGAACAGGAACAGAACAGAACAGGCAGGCTCAGTGTAGGGCGGGCAAAGGTAAGAACAGGAACAGAACAGAGCAGGCAGGCTCAGTGTAGGGCGGGCAAAGGTAAGAACAGGAACAGAACAGAACAGGCAGGCTCAGTGTAGGGCGGGCAAAGTGTCAGAACAGGAACAGAACAGAACAGGCAGGCTCAGTGTAGGGCAGGCAAAGGTAAGAACAGGAACAGAACAGAACAGGCAGGCTCAGTGTCAGGGCGGGCAAAGGTAAGAACAGGAACAGAACAGAACAGGCAGGCTCAGTGTAGGGCGGGCAAAGGTAAGAACAGGAACAGAACAGAACAGGCAGGCTCAGTGTCAGGGCGGGCAAAGGTAAGAACAGGAACAGAACAGAACAGGCAGGCTCAGTGTAGGGCGGGCAAAGGTAAGAACAGGAACAGAACAGAACAGGCAGGCTCAGTGTAGGGCGGGCAAAGGTAAGAACCAGGAGGGCGAGAAAAGAGAGACTAGGGAAAAGCAGGAGCTGAGATAAAAAAGCTGGTTGACTTGATAAACAAGACGAACTGGCACAGACGGACAGAAAACACAGGTATAAATACCCAGGGGATAAGTAGGGAAGATGGGTGACACCTGGAGTGGGGGTGGAGACGAGCACAAGGAAAAAACAGATCAGGGCGTGACACACAGGCTGACATCTTGATACCAAAAAAGGCTTTTGACTGTTTTTGATGGCCTTTTTTAATTCAACATTTTGGAAGCTTTTAACTTTTCAGCTTGACATAATAAATGTTAAAAAAATATTAAATAAATGTCTTAACGCAAAAATATACACAAAATAATAATACATTAACTGATGATGGAATTGCTTTAGAAAGGGGCACAAGACAGGGATGCCCTCATTTAACAGGTAACACCAATAAGGAATCATCCCAGCTAGCAACGAGGAATCGGACCAGAAGCGTCCCTCTTCTGGGGGGCCGGAACTGATTGAATAGACATGGAATTACCTATTAGCATACTGTAGTCTCTGTCTTTAGTCTCCCTACCTATTAACATACTGTAGTCTCTGTCTTTAGTCTCCCTACCTATTAGCATACTGTAGTCTCTGTCTTTAGTCTCCCTACCTATTAGCATACTGTAGTCTCTGTCTTTAGTCTCCCTACCTATTAGCATACTGTAGTCTCTGTCTTTAGTCTCCCTACCTATTAACATACTGTAGTCTCTGTCTTTAGTCTCCCTACCTATTAGCATACTGTAGTCTCTGTCTTTAGTCTCCCTACCTATTAACATACTGTAGTCTCTGTCTTTAGTCTCCCTACCTATTAACGTACTGTAGTCTCTGTCTTTAGTCTCCCTACCTATTAACATACTGTAGTCTCTGTCTTTAGTCTCCCTACCTATTAACATACTGTAGTCTCTGTCTTTAGTCTCCCTACCTATTAACATACTGTCGTCTCTGTCTTTAGTCTCCCTACCTATT
This sequence comes from Oncorhynchus masou masou, assembly GCF_036934945.1. Lineage (NCBI taxonomy): Eukaryota > Metazoa > Chordata > Actinopteri > Salmoniformes > Salmonidae > Oncorhynchus > Oncorhynchus masou. The sequence continues at coordinate 7,051,908 of NC_088223.1, read as the reverse complement.
AACGTACTGTAGTCTCTGTCTTTAGTCTCCCTACCTATTAACATACTGTCGTCTCTGTCTTTAGTCTCCCTACCTATTAACGTACTGTAGTCTCTGTCTTTAGTCTCCCTACCTATTAACATACTGTAGTCTCTGTCTTTAGTCTCCCTACCTATTAGCATACTGTAGTCTCTGTCTTTAGTCTCCCTACCTATTAACATACTGTAGTCTCTGTCTTTAGTCTCCCTACCTATTAGCATACTGTAGTCTCTGTCTTTAGTCTCCCTACCTATTAACATACTGTAGTCTCTGTCTTTAGTCTACCCTACCTTTATTAACATACTGTAGTCTCTGTCTTTAGTCTCCCTACCTATTAACATACTGTAGTCTCTGTCTTTAGTCTCCCTACCTATTAACATACTGTAGTCTCTGTCTTTAGTCTCCCTACCTATTAACATACTGTAGTCTCTGTCTTTAGTCTCCCTACCTATTAACATACTGTAGGCTCTGTCTTTAGTCTCCCTACCTATTAACATACTGTAGTCTCTGTCTTTAGTCTCCCTACCTATTAACATACTGTAGTCTCTGTCTTTAGTCTCCTACCTATTAACATACTGTAGTCTCTGTCTTTAGTCTCCCTACCTATTAACATACTGTAGTCTCTGTCTTTAGTCTCCCTACCTATTAACATACTGTAGTCTCTGTCTTTAGTCTCCCTACCTATTAACATACTGTAGTCTCTGTCTTTAGTCTCCCTACCTATTAACATACTGTAGTCTCTGTCTTTAGTCTCCCTACCTATTAACATACTGTAGTCTCTGTCTTTAGTCTCCCTACCTATTAACATACTGTAGTCTCTGTCTTTAGTCTCCCTACCTATTAACATATAGTCTCTGTCTTTAGTCTCCCTACCTATTAACATCTCTGTCTTTAGTCTCCCTACCTATTAACATACTGTAGTCTCTGTCTTTAGTCTCCCTACCTATTAACATACTGTAGTCTCTGTCTTTAGTCTCCCTACCTATTAACATACTGTAGTCTCTGTCTTTAGTCTCCCTACCTATTAACATACTGTAGTCTCTGTCTTTAGTACCTATTTTAGTCTCTGTCTTTAGTCTACCTATTAACATACTGTAGTCTCTGTCTTTAGTATCCCTACCTATTAACATACTGTAGTCTCTGTCTTTAGTCTCCCTACCTATTAACATACTGTAGTCTCTGTCTTTAGTCTTCCTACCTATTAACATACTGTAGTCTCTGTCTTTAGTCTCCATACCTATTAACGTACTGTAGTCTCTGTCTTTAGTCTCCCTACCTATTAACATACTGTAGTCTCTGTCTTTAGTCTCCCTACCTATTAACATACTGTAGTCTCTGTCTTTAGTCTCCCTACCTATTAACATACTATAGTCTCTATCTTTAGTCTCCCTACCTATTAACATACTGTAGTCTCTGTCTTTAGTCTCCCTACCTATTAACATACTGTAGTCTCTGTCTTTAGTCTCCCTACCTATTAACATACTGTAGTCTCTGTCTTTAGTCTCCCTACCTATTAACATACTGTAGTCTCTGTCTTTAGTCTCCCTACCTATTAGCATACTGTAGTCTCTGTCTTTAGTCTCCCTACCTATTAACGTACTGTAGTCTCTGTCTTTAGTCTCCCTACCTATTAGCATACTGTAGTCTCTGTCTTTAGTCTCCCTACCTATTAGCATACTGTAGTCTCTGTCTTTAGTCTCCCTACCTATTAACATACTGTAGTCTCTGTCTTTAGTCTCCCTACCTATTAACATACTATAGTCTCTGTCTTTAGTCTCCCTACCTATTAACATACTGTAGTCTCTGTCTTTAGTCTCCCTACCTATTAACATACTGTAGTCTCTGTCTTTAGTCTCCCTACCTATTAACATATTGTAGTCTCTGTCTTTAGTCTCCCTACCTATTAACATACTGTAGTCTCTGTCTTTAGTCTCCTACCTATTAACATACTGTAGTCTCTGTCTTTAGTCTCCCTACCTATTAACATACTGTAGTCTCTGTCTTTAGTCTCCCTACCTATTAACATACTGTAGTCTCTGTCTTTAGTCTCCCTACCTATTAGCATACTGTAGTCTCTGTCTTTAGTCTCCCTACCTATTAACATACTGTAGTCTCTGTCTTTAGTCTCCCTACCTATTAACATACTGTAGTCTCTGTCTTTAGTCTCCCTACCTATTAACATACTGTAGTCTCTGTCTTTAGTCTCCCTACCTATTAACATACTGTAGTCTCTGTCTTTAGTCTCCCTACCTATTAACATACTGTAGTCTCTGTCTTTAGTCTCCCTACCTATTAACATACTGTAGTCTGTCTTTAGTCTCCCTACCTATTAACATACTGTAGTCTCTGTCTTTAGTCTCCCTACCTATTAACATACTGTAGTCTCTGTCTTTAGTCTCCCTACCTATTAACATACTGTAGTCTCTGTCTTTAGTCTCCCGACCTATTAACATACTGTAGTCTCTGTCTTTAGTCTCCCTACCTATTAACATACTGTAGTCTGTCTTTAGTCTCCCTACCTATTAGCATACTGTAGTCTCTGTCTTTAGTCTCCCTACCTATTAACATACTGTAGTCTCTGTCTTTAGTCTCCCTACCTATTAACATACTGTAGTCTCTGTCTTTAGTCTCCCCACCTATTCGCATACTGTAGTCTCTGTCTTTAGTCTCCCTACCTATTAGCATACTGTAGTCTCTGTCTTTAGTCTCCCTACCTATTAACATACTGTAGTCTCTGTCTTTAGTCTCCCTACCTATTAACATACTGTAGTCTCTGTCTTTAGTCTCCCTACCTATTAACATACTGTAGTCTCTGTCTTTAGTCTCCCTACCTATTAACATACTGTAGTCTCTGTCTTTAGTCTCCCTACCAATTAACATACTATAGTCTCTGTCTTTAGTCTCCCTACCTATTAGCATACTGTAGTCTCTGTCTTTAGTCTCCCTACCTATTAACATACTGTAGTCTCTGTCTTTAGTCTCCCTACCTATTAACATACTGTAGTCTCTGTCTTTAGTCTCCCTACCTATTAACATACTATAGTCTCTGTCTTTAGTCTCCCTACCTATTAACATACTGTAGTCTGTCTTTAGTCTCCCTACCTATTAACATACTGTAGTCTCTGTCTTTAGTCTCCCTACCTATTAACATACTATAGTCTCTGTCTTTAGTCTCCCTACCTATTAGCATACTGTAGTCTCTGTCTTTAGTCTCCCTACCTATTAACATACTGTAGTCTCTGTCTTTAGTCTCCCTACCTATTAACATACTGTAGTCTCTGTCTTTAGTCTCCCTACCTATTAACATACTGTAGTCTCTGTCTTTAGTCTCCCTACCTATTAACATACTGTAGTCTCTGTCTTTAGTCTCCCTACCTATTAACATACTGTAGTCTCTGTCTTTAGTCTCCCTACCTATTAACATACTGTAGTCTCTTTGTTGTCTCCCTACCTGGACAAGTACTGTAGTCTCCATATATATGAATGTACTGTAGTCTTCTGTAGTCTCCATACATATTAATGTACTGTAGTCTTTCTGTAGTCTCCATATATATGAATGTACTGTAGTTTCTCTTTAATCTCCATAAACTGGACATGTACTGTGGTCTCTCTGTAGTCTCTATCTATTAACGTACTGTAGTTTCTCTGTAGTCTCTGTCTATTAACGTACTGTGGTCTCTCTGTAGTCTCTATCTATTAACGTACTGTGGTCTCTCTGTAGTCTCTATCTATTAACGTACTGTGGTCTCTCTGTAGTCTCTGTACCCATCACCAAAATGTAGTGGGAATAAGTTAGCGCTGTATCCTTCCAGTGTGTGTAACTGTACAACAGTAGCAGGCAGCAGGACCATCGCGTGCTATAAACTGAGCTGCTCAGACACACTACTACTGAATTATTAACACACCTTTCTCTGCACGGCACCAGGACGGGACAGGGGGATGGGTGGGGGGGGATAGAGGAGGATAGGGGGATGGGTGTTGGGGGGGGGATAGAGGAGGACAGGAGGATAGAGGGATGGGTGGGGGGATAGAGGAGGACAGAGGGATGGGTGGGGGGGGATAGAGGAGGACAGGGGGGTGGGGGGGGATAGAGGAGGACAGGGGGATGGGTGGGGGGATAGAGGAGGACAGGGGGATGGGTGGGGGGATAGAGGAGGACAGGGGGATTGTGGGGGGGATAGAGGAGGACAGAGGGATGGGTGGGGGGAGGATAGAGGAGGATAGAGAGGAGGTTGATGTTCTGTCCTGTTCTGTTCTGTTCCTGTTCTTACCTTTGCCCGCCCTGACACTGAGCCTGCCTGTTCTGTTCTGTTCCTGTTCTGACACTTTGCCCGCCCTGACACTGAGCCTGCCTGTTCTGTTCAGTTCCTGTTCTGACACTTTGCCCGCCCTGACACTGAGCCTGCCTGTTCTGTTCTGTTCCTGTTCTTACCTTTGCCCGCCCTACACTGAGCCTGCCTGTTCTGTTCTGTTCCTGTTCTTACCTTTGCCCGCCCTGACACTGAGCCTGCCTGTTCTGTTCTGTTCCTGTTCTGACACTTTGCCCGCCCTACACTGAGCCTGCCTGTTCTGTTCTGTTCCTGTTCTTACCTTTGCCCGCCCTACACTGAGCCTGCCTGTTCTGTTCTGTTCCTGTTCTTACCTTTGCCCGCCCTGACACTGAGCCTGCCTGTTCTGTTCTGTTCCTGTTCTTACCTTTGCCCGCCCTGACACTGAGCCTGCCTGTTCTGTTCTGTTCCTGTTCTTACCTTTGCCCGCCCTGACACTGAGCCTGCCTGTTCTGTTCTGTTCCTGTTCTTACCTTTGCCCGCCCTGACACTGAGCCTGCCTGTTCTGTTCTGTTCCTGTTCTTACCTTTGCCCGCCCTGACACTGAGCCTGCCTGTTCTGTTCTGTTCTTATTGGTCACATACACGTGTTTATCAGATGTTATTGCGGGTGTAGATGTTAGTATGTTAGTATGTATGTGTAGCGAAATGCTTGTGCTTCTAGGTCCGACAGTGCAGCGATATCTAACAAGTAATATCTAACAATTCCACAACTAATACCTAATATACATAAATCTAAGTAAAGGAATATAATTAAGAATATATAAATATATGGACGAGCAATGTCAGCGCGGCATAGACTATGATAGTACAGAATCCAGTATACACATATGAGATGAGTAATGCAAGATATGTAAACATTATTAAAGTGACATTGGGTGCTGTAGGTGTCCTGGAGGGCAGATAGTTTGCCCCCGGTGATGCGTTGCGCAGACCGCACCACCCTCTGGAGAGCCCTGTGATTGTGGGCAGTGCAGTTGCCGTACCAGGTGGTGATACAGCTCGACAGGATGCTCTCAATTGTGCATCTGTAAGTGTTTGTGAGGGTTTTAAGCCAAATTTCATCAGCCTCCTGAGGTTGAAGAGCTGCTGTTGCACCTTTTTCACCACACTGTCTGTGTGGGGGGACCATTTCAGTTTGTCAGTGATATGTACACCGAGGAACTTAAAACTTCCTGCTGCATGATGTTGGCACTGGTGGTACAGGGCTGGTGACACGCACCTCAGGGCGAGTGTGAGGAGGAGGCACAGGACCATGGAGACGCAATGGAGATTCAGAACATAGAGCTGGCTCAGTACGCCTTGGCTGGATGCCCACTGGAGACACCGTGCGCATCTCTGCATAACATGGTGCCTGACCAGTTCCACGCTCCCCACGGTAAGCACGAGGAGTTGGCTCAGGTCTCCTACCTGACGCAGCAAATCACCTCGTGTGCCTCCCCTGCCTCCCGGGCTTCCGTGCTAGCCGTGTACCTTCATATCTTTGCTGTTCCTCTATTCTCCGCTATTTATCCTCGTTGTATCGCCATTCTAATTTCGCTGCCTCTAACTCCTCCTTAGGATGCCGATACTCCCCCGGCTGTGTCCAGGGTCCTGCTCCATCTAATATCTCCTCCCAGGTCCATTTCCCCATTAAGTGCTGTTCCTCCTTTTCACGTTGCTTAGTCCTGGTTTGCTTGGTTATTCTGTCACGTTCGTCATAATGATGAGACCGAGGCGCAGCATGATAAGAATACATGTGTGAGCAAGGAGGCCTACAAACCTGACTCAGTTACACCAGCTCTGTCATGAGGAATGGGCCAAAATTCACTCAACTTATTGTGGGAAGCTTGTGGAAGGCTACTCTAAACGTTTGACCCAAGTTAAACAATTTAAAGGCAATGCTACCAAATACTAATTGAGTGTATGTAAACTTCTGACCCACTGGGAATGTGATGACAGAAATAAAAGCTGAAATAAATCATTCTCTCTACTATTATTCAGACATTTCACATTATTAAAATAAAGTGGTAATCCTAACTGACCTAAAACAGGGAATTTTTATTAGGATTATGAATGTCAGGAATTTTTTTGATTGATTTGTGAAACTGAGTTTAAATGCATTTGGCTAAAGTGTATGTCCCACAACTGACACAGACTCACAAAGAATTTGAAAATAAATAAAACATTGATAAACTCCCACATTGTACACACCACAATGTGCAATCACAGCAGCATGATGCTTTACCTGAATGGTAATGTACTATATATATAAATACGATATATATATTTATTTATTTTTTTTTTATTTTTTTGGGGGGGGGGTATATTTATATATATTCCAAAATATTGTGTATCTTAAATTTCCATCATTAATAATAATTTTGAAGGTTCATGCAGAGGATTGTGACCAAGAACCAGGATTGCCATTGCATTACATTTTTGTCAAGCAATTGTGATTCATCCTATATTGTCCCTAAAATCCTTACCCTCTTGCAACAGATGTGGGACACACACACACACACACACACTAAACAGTTGTTACATCCCATGAGAAAACGTAAACAAGTGGAGCACAAACAACATTGTAAATTCAACCAATATTTTTCTGATTACTTATCTTCCCCTACTATTCGTACAACTATTTCCACATTGTTAAAAAAAAACACTAATGTACATAGCTGATGATCTAACATTTGTAATGTCTTCATCCTTCTCAGACCTTTATGATGTTTACTGTTGTTTTGTAAATTGTTTATTCTCACTTTTGTTTATTTGTTTTTGTATTTTATATATATATATATATAAGTCCTGTTAGCTGTTGCCATCCAGTTAAAAAGGGGAATTCCAACTATAATCTATCAATGGCTTCATCCGAAATAGTACCCTTATCCCTATGTAGGGCACTGCGTTTTATTTTTTACCAGGGCCCATTAGGGCACTGATCAAGTATACAGTAGTGCACTCTATAAGGAATAGGGTACCATTTGAGATGTGTTCCTTACCCTATTCATTAGGCCTATGGAACAAGCTCCACTTGCACAGTCTATTCCCTGTTAGCCATTTAGTAACTACTGTGCATATGACTGTCCACATTTGCCACAGACATTAAAGGGATAGTTCGGGATATCTACTTCCCACCCCCCAGAGTCAGATGAACCAATTTTTATGTCTCCACTTCCAGTGTGAAGGAAGTTTAGAGGTAGTTTTGCGAGCTAATGCTAACTGGCTTAGCGCAAATACTGGAAGGCATCGCATGCTAGCTGTACCCGAAGCGTCTGCGCCAAGCTAGTGAAACTACATCCAACTTTCTTCATTATATATATTTTGTCATAACATGGTTTGTCCCCCCCCTTAAGTTATCCTGACCAATAGTGGGGTTAATAACAGTCCATGGGTCACATTCACACACACCAGTCACACACAGTAATCACGTTGGTTATGCATGAGGGGTTGGTGGTCACCCACACACTCACAATAAACCATGCCGGGACCTTCTAGCTTGTGCGTGACCCGTGAAATTGGCACCTTGGGTGGTCCCCTACTGTGAAAAGAGGGACGCTACACCCCTCTCCCTGAAAAGACCTTCACTTTTTAAAACAAAATGTAAAATGAAAACGGCAATATTAATATTTTGTCCTTCTTGAGAAGCCGTAGCCAGTAGACACTTCCTCAAAATAGTCAGAATTAAGAAATCTGTCATTCTTTTTTGTATTTTCCTTACTTGTTATTTGACCCTACCCACCCGTCCCCTAATTGGAGTAAACTAATGGACAACAAGCTTTTACTTCCAGTTTATACATACTACATACATGTTACAGACACAGTATATTTTACATTAGTTTTTTGCTAAGAGTATAATTATATTATTGTTTAATTGACTCCATGTTTAATTGACTATGACTTTTCAAATCACCCAGAAACGCTATTTGCAGAGTTAGCTCCAGGTAAATGTTGTCCTCCTTCAACCATTCCTGAACCTGCGTCCAGAAACAAGCTACATATGGACACTACCAAAACATCATAAGATCTTTGGTGCAGTATTTCTCAATGAAAGAAATGTGTATGACAACAAAGACTTTATTTAAGAATCACTACTGTTGACCAATCACCAACAAAGGGGCGTAGACTTCGGCTTGCCTCAAGAAAAAAAATGTAGATTCTCCGAACAACCGAAAAAACATCCATACCTAAGTCCAAAACTAAATGTCTTCATTATATATGAACAAACTCTTCCGAACCGTTTCGTCTGGGAAGCATGCGGACGCCTTTAGCCTCCTCTACCCTCCCTTACCCTCTCGTGACAAGAAACCCCATGACTACACCACCATCCCGTCCCCTCCCCTCCTCTCCTCTCACATCACCCCTCTCAATCCCTGCCCTTATACCTCTACACGCTACAGTAAGTAGGCCTGCGAGCCAGCTTACACAGTGGCACGCACACACACACACACACACACACACACACACACACACACACACACACACACACACACACACACACACACACACACACACACACACACACACACACACACACACACACAGGGACAGCTAGGCAGTATTGTCTGATAAGGAGAATAGAGCATATTTTATAATCAGTTAATAATATCTAATCCCTTTTCAATGAACTCCAGAGTCAGGGCAGAGAGTCAGGGCAGAGAGTCAGGGCAGAGAGTCAGGGCAGAGAGTCAGGGCAGAGAGTCAGGGCAGAGAGTCAGGAGTGGGAGAGTTAGGGCAGAGAGTAGGGGAGAGACTGGATCCTTTGGGAGAGTTATGGGAGAGAGTAGGGGAGAGACTGGGTACTAAGGGAGAGTTAGGGGAGAGACTGGATACTAAGGGAGAGTTAGGGGAGAGACTGGATACTAAGGGAGAGTTAGGGGAGAGACTGGGTACTAAGGGAGAGTTAGGAGAGAGTACGGGAGAGACTGGGTACTAAGGGAGAGTTAGGGCAGAGAGTAGGGGACAGACTGGGTACTAAGGGAGTGTTAGGGGAGAGAGTATGGGAGAGACTGGGTACTAAGGGAGAGTTAGGGGAGAGACTGGGTACTAAGGGAGAGGTAGGGGAGAGACTGGGTACTAAGGGAGAGTTAGGGGAGAGACTGGGTACTAAGGGAGAGAGTTAGGGGAGAGACTGGGTACTAAGGGAGAGAGTTAGGGGAGAGACTGGGTACTAAGGGAGAGTTAGGGGAGAAACTGGGTACTAAGGGAGAGTTAGGGGAGAGACTGGGTACTAAGGGAGAGAGTTAGGGGAGAGACTGGGTACTAAGGGAGAGTTAGGAGAGAGTACGGGAGAGACTGGGTACTAAGGGAGAGTTAGGGGAGAGAATATGGGAGAGACTGGGTACTACGGGAGAGTTAGGAGAAAGAAGGGGAGAGACTGGGTACTAAGGGAGAGTTAGGGGAGAGAGTATGGGAGAGACTGGGTACTAAGGGAGAGTTAGGGGAGAGACTGGGTACTAAGGGAGAGTTAGGGGAGAGAGTATGGGAGAGACTGGGTACTAAGGGAGAGTTGGGAGAGAGTAGGGGAAAGATCATGTGGGGAGACAATGGGAGTGGCAGACTGTGGGAAGCGTTTCTCCCCTGGGAACAAGACACTTCCACCTAGTCACCACACAGTCCCCATTCACAGACACAGTCTCCCATTCACTCACAACATTCACTCACTGGCAGTTAGGGTTAGCTATTGAAGGAGAGAGCCACGCTATGCTAAATATGCAACCCACAAGGCACAATAGCTGGCTTCTCTAGTTAAACAAGCACAGAGTCGCTCTCTTTCTCTGTCAAAGAGACAAACACCAACCCTTTCTCTCACACGGTCACAACTAAACCAGTGTGTTTCTGCTGTATGAGCGACTTTGGAAATGTTAACTTTCTTTCTACCTCTCTCTCACACACACACACACACACACACGCGCACGCACACGCAAACACACACGTGCATGGACACAAAAAGGACCTGTAACTAGGCCAGCTGCAGGGTGTTTCCTGTCACTAGGCCAGCTGCAGAGTGTTTCCTGTCACTAGGCCAGCTGCAGAGTGTTTCCTGTCACTAGGCCAGCTGCAGAGTGTTTCCTGTCACTAGGCCAGCTGCAGGGTGTTTCCTGTCACTAGGCCAGCTGCAGAGTGTTTCCTGTCACTAGGCCAGCTGCAGAGTGTTTCCTGTCACTAGGCCAGCTGCAGGGTGTTTCCTGTCACTAGGCCAGCTGCAGGGTGTTTCCTGTCACTAGGCCAGCTGCAGAGTGTTTCCTGTCACTAGGCCAGCTGCAGGGTGTTTCCTGTCACTAGGCCAGCTGCAGGGTGTTTCCTGTCGCTAGGCCAGCTGCAGAGTGTTTCCTGTCGCTAGGCCAGCTGCAGAGTGTATCAGTGGAGACAACCTCTTACAGGGCAATAGGAGACACCATGTTACATTGATTAAGGATGTATCAGTGGAGACAACCTCTTCCAGGACAATAGGAGACACCATGTTACATTGTTTAAGGATGTATCCGTGGAGACCACCTCTTCCAAGGCAATAGGAGACACCATGTTACATTGTTTAAGGATGTATCTGCCCACAACCGTAAGGCTCTCCAGAGGGTAGTGAGGTCTGCACAACGCAAACTACCTGCCCTCCAGGACACCTGCACCACCCGATGTCACAGGAAGGCCATAAAGATCATCAAGGACAACAACCACCCGAGCCACTGCCTGTTCACCCCGCTATCATCCAGAAGGCGAGGTCAGTACAGGTGCATCAAAGCATCAAATGCTACTTAATATAATGTTTAAATACCCTACATCATCTCATATGTATATGTATATACTGTACTCTATACAGTGCCTTGCGAAAGTATTCGGCCCCCTTGAACTTTGCGACCTTTTGCCACATTTCAGGCTTCAAACATAAAGATATATATATAATTTTGCACGCCCAATTTTTCAGTTTTTGATTTGTTAAAAAAGTTTGAAATATCCAATAAATGTCGTTCCACTTCATGATTGTGTCCGACTTGTTGTTGATTCTTCACCAAAAAATACAGTTTTATATCTTTATGTTTGAAGCCTGAAATGTGGCAAAAGGTCGCAAAGTTCAAGGGGGCCGAATACTTGCGCAAGGCACTGTATAATCTACTGCATCTTTATGTAATACATGTATCACCAGCCACTTTAACTATGCTACTTTGTTTACATACCCTACATTACTCATCTCATATGTATATACTGTACACGATACCATCTACTGCATCTTGCCTATGCCGTTCTGTACAATCACTCATTCATATATCTTTATGTACATATTCTTTATCCCTTTACACTTGTGTGTATAAGGTAGTAGTTTTGGAATTGTTAGGTTAGATTACTCGTTGGTTATTACTGCATTGTCGGAACTAGTAGCACAAGCATTTCACTACAATCGCATTAACATCTGGTAACCATGTGTATGTGCCCAATAAAATTGATTTGATTTGTCAGACAGTAAGTTAATTTGAGTTTCCAGACTCAGATATTGCAGCCCAAATAAATGCTTCACAGAGTTCAAGTAACAGACACATCTCAACATCAACTGTTCAGAGAAGACTGCATGAATCAGGCCTTAGTGGTCAAATTGCTGCATAGACACCACTACTAAAGGACACCAATAAGAAGAAGAGACATGTTTGGGCCAAGAAACATAGGCAATGGACATTAGACCGGTGAAAATCTGTACTTTGGTCTGATGAGTCCAAATTTGAGATTGTTGGTTCCAACTGCCGTGTCCTTGTGAGATGCAGAGTAGGTGAACGGATTATCTCTGCACGTGTGGTTCCCACCATGAAGCATGGAGGATGAGGTGTGATGGTGTGTGAGGTGCTTTGCTGGTGACACTGTCAATTATTTATTTAGAACTGAAGGCACACTTTACCAGCATGGCTACCACAACAGTCTACAGCGATACGCCATCCCACCTGGTTTGCGCTGAGTGGCCGAATAGGAATCCTTTCGGTAACATTTCTAAATAAGATGTTTCATTCATTTTCATGCTTATGTGGGTAAAATGTTACTTGGGCACAGAGAGGTGAGAGGTCGGGTTAGTCTTATCTGTGAATGTGTCTAACTATTCCTAAACCATGTGAGGGGATGGTGTGATTAATGGGGAACCAGTTAGGTTGGCTCCACAATGTCTGTGTGCCAGTCATGTCTCTCTGTAAGCTTGTCCAGGAGGGGGTATATTTGATATATGCCATTGGATGAGGTAATGTTTTGGGTCCTAAGTGTCAGGATTGTTCCGGTTTTGGTCACTAGATGCCCCCATTGTGCTTTTTGACCCTTTTGTTTTCCCTTGTTTCCAGTTATTATTTGCACCTGTGCCTCATTTTCCCTTGATTGTATTTAAACCCTTAGTTTTCCTCAGTTGTTTGCTCTGTGTTTGAATGTTAGCACCCAGCCCCAGTGATGCTGTGAACATGTGTTGCGCCAGTTGGACTCTCTTGTGGTACTCTGTTTTTGTTTATTTATTTTTGATTATCATTTGAGGCTTTTTTATGCTGTACCTACCACCTTGTGGATTTACCCTTTTTGACTTAGAGGATTACCTTTGTTCTTTTGGAATTACTTTCGACATTGTGGATTTATATTTTTTGCCTGAAGAACTTTCCTTTTTACTTAACACCGTCTCAAGTATCAAATCAAATTATTTATATAGCCCTTCGTACATCAGCTGATGTCTCAAAGTGCTGTACAGAAACCCAGCCTAAAACCCCAAACAGCAAGCAATGCAGGTGTAGAAGTATTGCTGTGTCTGCCTCATCTTCTGGGTTCTGCCGACTATTCGTGGCTCAGTTTGCTAAGTGACTGTTTCTCACACCGGAGACCCAGGTTCTTAACCGGGTCCTGACACTAAGTGGTACCAATAACGAGATAAGAGCTTCAGTTTAGGAGACTAAACTGAACGGTAATTTATAGCTAATGCTATAAATTATGGGATACTCCTTTTTCTGGTAAAAGGTTCTTTGTATAATGTTCCTAAGATCTGTTATTCATCATGTGAGTTTTGATGGGTGTGTCTTGGCTATAAATGATACTAAGGACTGTTTTGTAAGCACTCTTAGATAATTAATTTATAGACACTGAATTGATCTGTGAGTCACAGGGCTATGGTGAAGCTCATATAATTAAAGATGGACTTTATGATAACTCTGACGTGTGTGTGTGTGTGTGGTTTGCTCTCTCATGATTTGGTAATACAGGAAATTTCCACTACAGACTATCATTTGTTTTTCAACAGGACAATGACCCAACATACCTCCAGGCTGTGTAAAGGGTATTTGACCAAGAAGGCGAGTGATGGAGTGCTGCATCGGATGACCTGGCCTCCTCAATCAGCCGACCTCAACCCATTTGGGATGAGTTGGACCGCAAAGTGAAGAAAAAGCAGCCAACAAGTTCTCCGCATATGTGGGAACTCCTTCAAGACTGTTGGAAATGCATTCCAGGTGAAGCCGGTTGAGAGAATACCAAGAGTGTGCAAATCTGTCATCAAGGCAAAGGGTGGCTACTTGAAGAATCTAAAATATATAATAGATTTTGTTTACTACATAATTACATGTTTATTTCATAGTTTTGATGTCTTCACCATTATGCAATGCAGAAAATGGTAAAAACAAAAACCTTCAATGAGTAGGTGTGTCCAAACGTTTGACTGATATTGTGATATTTCTGTTGTTTTTAATACATTTGCAAAGGCGTCTTAAAACCAGTTGTTGCTTTGTAATTATGGGGTATTGTGTGTAGCTTGATGAGGGAAAATAACAATTGAATCTATTGTAGAATAAGGTTGCAAGGTAACAAAATGTGGAAAAGGTCAAGGGGTCTGAATACTTTCCGACTGCACCGTATATAGACACCGAAGTCCACTCCAGGGCGACGCGAATTCAGGGAAAATAACCACTGCAAAGGTAGATAGCTCGGGTACAAAACTTTGACGGTTGCTCGCTCACTAACGTTAGATAAAAAAAAAAAAAAAACTCAAACCAAGAACACGTTTGACAGTGAATTCATGACGTCCGTCGGATCAAAATACGCCTGAAAGCTGATAAAAGTAGGAAGTCGTTCTCTCTAAATGCCAACGTTAGTGTCCTAGCAGAGTATGTCACATGATGGCGTGCCAAACATACGGCGCTCATGTCCTCTTACCTGCATGGAATCGACATTGACTATCTTTCGCTGACGTCGTTTACTAATTTCAATCACCAGTTTATACCCCACAGTACCGGTTGCTCCTAAATCATAACAGTGGGGCAATACTTTACTTCAGAGCACACTGCCGCCATGTTGCTTTGGTCCAAGCTATCTGGACTCCTTGTGACATCCTACCTCTCATACTCAAGGCGGCATTCTGCCTTCTCCCTACAGTTCTCAGCCATTTGCTTCGCCCACGACTGGCTCATGTGAACTATAATCCCAACACTGTGTTTTAACATTTAGAAATGTCAATAATCATTGTTTGTGATTACAGCTTTAAAAACATATGGCCCTTATCTTTCATCAGCAAGATTTATTTTTATTTAACCTTTATTTAACTAAGAAATGTCTTACTGTAGCAGATTACTGTTACAGATGCACAGATCCATACAGCTATGGAGCCTCCATCCTACTAAACTACACTGTAGCAGTTACAGATCCATACAGCCTCCATCCTACTAAACTACACTGTAGCAGTTGCAGACCCATACAGCCTCCATCCTACTAAACTACACTGTAGCAGATCCATACAGCCTCCATCCTACTAAACTACACTGTAGCAGTTACAGACCCATACAGCCTCCATCCTATTAAACTACACTGTAGCAGTTACAGACCCATACAGCCTCCATCCTACTAAACTACACTGTAGCAGATCCATACAATCTCCATCCTACTAAACTACACTGTAGCAGACCCATACAGCCTCCATCCTACTACACTACACTGGAGCAGATCCATACAGCCTCCATCCTACTAAACTAGACTGTAGCAGATCCATACAGCTATAGAGCCTCCATCCTACTAAACTACACTGTAACAGTTACAGATCCATACTGCCTCCATCCTACTAAACTACACTGTAGTAGTTACATACCCATACAGCCTCCATCCCACTAAACTACACTGTAATAGTTACAGACACATATAGCCTCCATCCTACTAAACTACACTGTAGTAGTTACAGACACATACAGCCTCCATCCTATTAAACTACACTGTAGCAGTTACAGACCCATACAGCCTCCATCCTACTAAACTACACTGTAGCAGATCCATACAGCCTCCATCCTACTAAACTACACTGTAGCAGTTACAGACCCATACAGCCTCCATCCTACTTATCTACACTGTAGAAGATCCATACAGCCTCCATCCTACTAAACTACAATGTAGTAGTTACAGACCCATACAGCCTCCATCCTACTAAACTACACTGTAGTAGTTACAGATCCATACAGCCTCCATCCTACTAAACTACACTGTAGCAGTTACAGATCCATACAGCCTCCATCCTATTAAACTACACTGTAGCAGATCCATACAGCCTCCATCCTACTAAACTACACTGTAGCAGATCCATACAGCCTCCATCCTACTAAACTACACTGTAGCAGTTACAGATCCATACAGCCTCCATCCTACTAAACTACACTGTAGCAGTTACAGATCCATACAGCTATAGAGCCTCCATCCTACTAAACTACCCTGTAGTAGTTACAGATCCATACAGCCTCCATCCTACTAAACTACACTGTAATGTTTACAGATCCATACAGCTATAGATCCTCCATCCTACTAAACTACACTGTAACGTTTACAGATCCATACAGCTATAGATCCTCCATCCTACTAAACTACACTGTAGCAGTTACAGATCCATACAGCCTCCATCCTACAAAACTACACTGTAGTAGTTACAGATCCATACAGCCTCCATCCTACTAAACTACAATGTAGTAGTTACAGACCCATACAGCCTCCATCCTACTAAACTACACTGTAGCAGTAACAGACCCATACAGCCTCCATCCTACTAAACTACACTGTAGCAGATCCATACAGCCTCCATCCTACTAAACTACACTGTAGCAGTTACAGACCCATACAGCTATGGAGCCTCCATCCTACTAAACTACACTGTAGCAGTTACAGATCCATACAGCCTCCATCCTACTAAACTACACTGTAGCAGTTACAGACCCATACAGCCTCCATCCTACTAAACTACACTGTAGCAGTAACAGACCCATACAGCCTCCATCCTACTAAACTACACTGTAGCAGTTACAGACCCATACAGCCTCCATCCTACTAAACTACACTGTAGCAGTTACAGACCCATACAGCCTCCATCCTACTAAACTACACTGTAGCAGTTACAGACCCATACAGCTATGGAGCCTCCATCCAACTAAACTCCACTTCCTGAGGTGTTCAGAGCATGCCAGATAGCGAAATAGCTCAGTTTGTCGGCTCGTCTGTTTTCCGTAAACAAGGGCTGCAACGTGGAGATATTGCTGTGTGAGAACACTAACCCCATCAAGGTGTGTATCAACTGAACCTTTTGTTTTATGGAAATGAATTGTTGCTGATATGAAAGATACGGTCCTTATGCTTTTAACACCGCACGACAAGCATCACGTATTAAATGGTCATACCAAGCATCATGTGTTAATGTTTAAACCAAGCATCACGTATTAAATGTTCACACCAAGCATCACGTGTTATTGTTTATACCAAGCATCATGTGTTAATGTTTAAACCAAGCATCACGTATTAAATGTTCACACCAAGCATCACGTATTAAATGTTCAAACCAAGCATCACGTGTTATTGTTTATACCAAGCATCACGTGTTAATGTTTAAGCGGGGGTACACGTCTGGCACTGCAGGATTTGAGTCCCTGGCGGCGTAGTGTGTTACTGATCGTAGGCTTTGTTACTTTGGTCCCAGCTCTCTGCAGGTCATTCACTAGGTCCCCCTGTGTGGTTCTGGGATTTTTGCTCACCGTTCTTGTGATCATTTTGACCCCACGGGGTGAGATCTTGCGTGGATCTTCCATTTCCTAATAATTGCTCCCACAGTTGATTTCTTCAAACCAAGCTGCTTACCTATTGCAGATTCAGTCTTCCCAGCCTGGTGCAGGTCTACAATTTTTGTTTCTGGTGTCCTTTGACAGCTCTTTGGTCTTGGCCATAGTGGAGTTTAGAGTGTGACTGTTTGAGGTTGTGAACAGGTGTCTTTTATACTGATAACAAGTTCAAACAGGTGCCATTAATACAGGTAACGAGTGGAGGACAGAGGAGCCTCTTAAAGAAGTTGTTACAGGTCTGTAAGAGCCAGAAATCTTGCTTGTTTGTAGGTGACCAAATACTTATTTTCCACCATAATTTGCATATAAATTCATAAAAAATCCTACAATGTGATTTTCTGGATGTTTTTCTCATTTTTTGTCTGTCATAGTTGAAGTGTACATATGATGAAAATGTACAAGCCTCTCTCATCTTTTTAAGTGGGAGAACTTGCACAATTGGTGGCTGACTAAATACTTTTTTTGCCCCACTGTGTGTGTGTGTGTGTGTGTGTGTGTGTGTGTGTGTGTGTGTGTGTGTGTGTGTGTGTGTGTGTGTGTGTGTGTGTGTGTGTGTGTGTGTGTATATAAATATATATAACATTATGCTGGTTGCAATAACTTTTTTGAATAATTGAAATAGAAAAACAAAGTTTTGAAAGCGGCATCATTTTGTATATCACTTCATAATCCATGTGGAATTGGTACATTGAAAATCTCCTCAAACTTTTTGCACCCTGTATGGAGCAGCTGTCCTTAAATGTATCACAATTTTCTTTAGCCAATACTTGTCTTTAATGGGGTTAGCAGACAAGTTTCGTACCTTCTACCCCTTTCCACTTGCCTCCTCCATTTTTGCTGCAATAAGTTGGTTGTAGTTTTGGGTAGAGCAGACATTTCCATATATTTTTGTTAACTGCATGTGACATTACTCCACCAGTCCTACTTGTGATGCAATTTAAAAAGATTATACATTTTTTTATTTATTTATTTTTATTTTTTTGTGAATTAGTGTATTTGAGTTTAACAATGCATGATGTTTTGTCTTTCAGGGGGATTAAACTGAAATTGAAAACAGCTTTCTGTAGATTTAATTTGAACATGGGGTGAGATATTCTTATTATTCTGTTAGAGAACCAGATTGAAGTATACTTTTTGTATGACTGAAGCCTTTAGTGAGAGGTCCAATGCTGTAATATTTCATAAATCCTCTATATTCAGTATATAAATCGGGCCATTTACTTGTTTCTGGTTTGCATTTCCAAATAAATAAATAAAGTGGAATATGTTTTGCTCATATAATAAATAAAAAAACAACAAGTTGTTAGGTGTCGGCAGGACTATAAGTAAATAGGTAAACTAATATTTGACTAATTAATTAATCAGTGTGATTTCTTTTCCAGAAATAGATAGGCATTGTCCTTTCAATGGTAGCAAAATCTTATCTAATTTGTCTAACTTTCTATTAAAACAACAAGTTGTTAGGTGTCGGCAGGACTATAAGTAAACAGGTAAACTAATATTTGACTAATTCATTAATCTCATCTAATTTGTCTAACTTTCTATTAAAATGTCTTGTAGTGAGAATGGACTTATTTCAGGGTATGAATACTGAGTATGTCCACTTCACAGTCTAACCATTTTATTGGTAAACTACAAAGAGGATATGAATACTGAGTATGTCCACTTCACAGTCTAACCATTTTATTGGGAAACTACAAAGAGGATATGAATACTGAGTATGTCCACTTCACAGTCTAACCATTTTATTGGGAAACTACAAAGAGGATATGAATACTGAGTATGTCCACTTCACAGTCTAACCATTTTATTGGTAAACTACAAAGAGGATATGAATACTGAGTATGTCCACTTCACAGTCTAACCATTTTATTGGTAAACTACAAAGTAACGTAAAGGTTGTTAGATCTTGCTTGGATTGTTTTGCCTGCTATTTGCTATCAAATGGAACTGCCCCAATGAAATCACAGGATTTCAGAGCATAAATAATAACAATATAAAGTAAATGGACCGTGATGGAGCACTTAAATGTGCCCCCGTTCAGTCAGAACTTCTGGACCTGCTCTAGTCTCCCTCCCAATCTGAGTCTCTCATGCCAAACAGTTTTCGCACATGAGACTCGGTCTGCTCGATCAGGTACAGATTACGCTAAAGTCAAAATCGAATTGAAATGAAGTTGTAAATAAATAATCCAAACAGTCACGAGAGCCTGGGAACCGGACAAATATATCCAACAAGAGTGGAAAGACCGAGGGATACTCTAGCTAGAACTCATCAAAAAAGGCCAATTGTTTCTCCCATGTTGTTCGTTTAGATTCTACTGTGGGTGACAGGGCGACATGTTGTGTGGACTAAAACAGCATAAAACACAAAACATGATCAAATAATTAACCAGCTACAGTAATTTTGAGAAACATTGAGAAGTAATTTGGTTGATTTTTGGGTCAAATAAACCATTTATCTACCTTTTTTGATAAGCAACTAGCTAGCATTAGCTATAGCTAGCTGGTAGCTTGTTAGCTAGTTATTTCAGAATGAAAGTTAACTGGCTAGCGCATCATGCTTTGTTGCATTTTGTTAGCTACCTATCCCTAGTCAGATATAGCTATATCTAGTTGCTTATCAATGGTAGAAAACTGGTTCATTTGACCCAAAAATATACACTGTATGCAATATGTCACTGTTTTCAAACGGATTAGATTATACAATTTAGAACGAATGCAGCAGGGAGAACACAACTAGCATGCAGATGCAATAAGCGAAAACACATGATCTAACTGGGGATAGCTAGCTAACATTTCCCAAATCATGATGCGCTAGCCAGTTAACTTTCATCCTGAAATAACTAGCTAGCGAACTACCAGCCTGTGGTGACATGAAGTTACGTGGAGTGATGACCCCGGGATGCAGGTCTTCTAGGCAGAGTTCTGTGTTTTTATGCCCGTCTTAATCTTTTATTTTTATTGGCCAGTCTGAGATATGTCATTTATTTTGCAACTCTGCCTATGCCTCTACTGTGCTCCTGTGGCATGTATTCATATTTGTTCATGAGATATACTGTGCTTTTTTTCCAAATTTTGTTAAGTATACCCTGTTCTATTACCACCCATATCCTACCTCATCTCCATCCCTCCACCCATATCCTACCTCATCTACCTCCCTCCACCCATATCCTACCTCATCTCCCTCCCCCTCTCCCTCCACCCATATCCTACCTCATCTCCATCCCTCCACCCATATCCTACCTCATCTACCTCCCTCCACCCATATCCTACCTCATCTCCCTCCCCCTCTCCCTCCACCCATATCCTACCTCATCTCCATCCCTCCACCCATATCCTACCTCATCTCCCTCCCCCTCTCCCTCCACCCATATCCTACCTCATCTACCTCCCTCCACCCAGATACTACCTCATCTCCCTCCCCCCACCCATTTCCTACCTCATCTCCCTCCCCCCACCCATTTCCTACCTCATCTCCCTCCCTCTCTCTCTCCACCCATATCCTACCTCATCTCCCTCCCTCTCTCTCCACCCTCATCCTACCTCATCTCCCTCCCCCACCTATTTTCTACCTCATCTCCCTCCCCCCACCTATATCCTACCTCATCTCCCTCCCCCACCTATATCCTACCTCATCTCCCTCCCTCCACCCATATCCTACCTCATCTCCCTCCCTCCACCCATATCCTACCTCATCTCCCTCCCCCCACCCATATCCTACCTCATCTCCCTCCCTCCACCCACATCCTACCTCATCTCCCTCCCCCCACGCTTATCCTACCTCATCTCCCTCCCCCCACCCATATCCTACCTGATCCCCCTCCCTCTCTCCCTCCACTCATATCCTACCTCATCGCCCTCCCTCCCTCTCTCTCTCCACCCATATCCAACCTCATCTCCCTCCCTCTCTCCCTCTACCCATATCCTACCTCATCTCTCTCCCTTCCTCCCTCCCTGACTCCCTCCCTCCACCCATATCCTACCTTCCTCCCTCCCTCCACCCATATCCTACCCCCTCGCTCCCTCCCTCCACTCTTATCCTACCTCATCCACCTCTCATCTTATCCCCCTCTCCCTCCCTCCTCCTCTACAGTTAATGAGCTGTAAATTATTGCTGTTTCAGTGAACTGAGGCATCTGTGTGTGTGTGTGTGTATGTGTGTGTGTGTGTGTGTGTGTGTGAGAGACATCCAGCACTGACCAGCGCTCAGTGATCACCACCCTCCAGGGCCAGGAGGAATGGGCGGTGGGTGGATGAAAAGGAGGGGGGGGGGGGTAAAAAAGGGATGGTGGTGGGGGCGTCTTTATCGATTGAGAAGATTCTCTAAATTACTTGACTTCCAGCAGTCACACACACACACACACACACACACACACACACACACACATTCAAACACAACACACACACACACACATTCAAACACAACACACACACACACACATTCAAACACAACACACACACACACACATTCAAACACAACACACACAACACACACATTCAAACACAACACACACACACACACACATTCAAACACAACACACACATCACACACATTCAAACACATCACACACACACACAGACACACACGTGTACACTGATGCACGCATGCACAACTTACTTCGGAGAGACTGTGTGTGTGCGTGAATAAGTGTTTAAGGTTATACCATTGTTAATTTAAAAGAAGATAGATGAGGTCTGTGGGAGAATGGGTCCTGAATGGGTCCTGTGTGGCTCAGTCGGTAGAGCATGGCGCTTGCAACGCCAAGCGTCGTGGGTTCGATTCCCGCTGGGGCCACCCATATGCAAAAAAGTAGTGGCCCCAGCCGACTTGTAAGTCGCTTTGGACAAAAGCGTCTGCTAAATGGGATTTATTATTATTATTATAGAATGGAAGAAGAGAGAGAAGAAGAAGAAAGGGGAGGTATGTTGGTAGTGTCACACCCTGACCTTAGAGATCCATTAAATTCTCTATTTGGTAGGTCAGGGTGTGACTAGGGTGGGAAATCTATGTTTATATTTCTTTGTTGGCCGAGTATGGTTCCCAATCAGAGGCCGCTGTCTATTGTTGTCTCTGATTGGGGATCATACTTAGGCAGCCCTTTTTCCCACCTTGTGTTGTGGGATCTTGTCTTTGGTTGTTGCATGTGTTTGCACTCTTATCTTTACGTTTCGTTGACTTGTTTATTGTTTTGGTGGAGCATTTATAATTAAAAGAAAATGTACGCCTACCACGCTGCACCTTGGTCTTCATTTAACGACGAGCGTAACAGGTAGAGAGGGGTGAGAGGTCAACGATGAGCCTTCGTAGAAATCTGTAGAGCTCTTTTCTCCTTTCACATCCAATTAATATGTTGCCAGGCACACCAGCATATGAGGATATTAATAATAATAACAGGACAAAAAGGTATCTGGGGCTAGGCTACATGATCATCACTATGGTTACAAGAACACAACTCTAGAAGACAAAGGGGGAGGAGTTTATTTATCTGCATCAAACGCTACCTAGACATTCTAAAGTGACCTACCACACTTGTGTAAATCAAATCAAATTGTATTGGTCACATGCACATTGTTAGCAGATGTTTAAAGCGATTGTAGCAACATGCCTGTGCTTCTAGTTCCGACCATGCAGTAATATCTAACAAGGAATCTAACAATTTCACAACAACAAAGGTATGAATAACAATATGTACATATAAATATATGGACGAGCGATGCCCGAGCGGCATGGGCAAGATGCAGAAGATGGTATAAGGTACAGTGTGTATAACCTGTATATATATATATATATATATATGAGATGAGTAATGTAAGCTATGTTAACATTTTATTTAAAGCGGCAACATTTAAAGTCACTAGTGATCCATTTATTCAAGTGGCCAATGACAAAAGGAGAGTCTCTGCGACTGAATGGTTTCTATCAGTGTCTTTTCCCACACTGATAGTCAGAGCTGTTTCCCAGCCAGATGAAATGCACAAGACGTATCATGTCTCGAAGAGACAGCATGAGAGTTACAGTGTTCTCAGTACGCAGCTGGCCTGGAGAACACACAGTACATCTCTGCTGCAGATAAATAATAACATACAGAAACACACACGCAGACACCCCCCCCCCACACACACACACACACACACACACACACAAATGGTTACATAATCTCAAAAAGATAGCTAATCAGAGAGATCGCTCAAGATCCACTGCGAAATTAGATTTTGGTCCAGGAAAGCAGGGTGCCATGAGATTAATTCAAAACCAGCCACTAGGGGCAATGGTGAGCGCTATTAGGGAGTTGTGGACGGGGATTGAGGATGGGCGCCGAGGGTCGCGGGTTCAATCTCAGTGCTAGGCAGGGTTCAATCTCAGTGCTAGGCAGGGTTCAATCCCAGTGATAGGCAGGGTTCAATCCCAGTGCTAGGCAGGGTTCAATCCCAGTGCTAGGCAGGGTTCAATCCCAGTGCTAGGCAGGGTTCAATCCCAGTGCTAAACAACGTACAATCCCAGTGTTGGACAGGGTTCAATCCCAGTGCTAGGCAGGGTTCAATCCCAGTGCTAGGCAGGGTTCAATCCCAGTGATAGGCAGGGTTCAATCCCAGTGCTAGGCAGGGTTCAATCCCAGTGATAGGCAGGGTTCAAACCCAGTGCTAGGCAGGGTTCAATCCCAGTGCTAAACAAGGTACAATCCCAGTGCTAGGCAGGGTTCAATCCCAGTGCTAGGCAGGGTTCAATCCCAGTGCTAAGCAAGGTATAATCCCAGTGCTGGACAGGGTTCAATCCCAGTGCTAAGCAGGGTTCAATCCCAGTGCTAAGCAGGGTTCAATCCCAGTGCTAAACAGGGTTCATTCACAGTGCTAAGCAGGGTTCAATCCCAGTGCTAAGCAGGGTTCAATCCCAGTGCTAGGCAGGGTTCAATCCCAGTGATAGTCAGGGTTCAATCCCAGTGCTAGGCAGGGTTCAATCCCAGTGCTAAACAAGGTACAATACCAGTGCTAGGCAGGGTTCAATCCCAGTGCTAAGCAAGGTACAATCCCAGTGCTGGACAGGGTTCAATCCCAGTGCTACGCAGGGTTCAATCCCAGTGCTAAACAGGGTTCATTCCCAGTGCTAAGCAGGGTTCAATCCCAGTGCTAAGCAGGGTTCAATCCCAGTGCTAGGCAGGGTTCAATCCCAGTGCTGGGCAGGGTTCAATCCCAGTGTCCGGGGGTGTTCTTGGATGGGTCCACAGTGTCTCTTGACCCCTCCTGTCTCAGCATCCAGTATTTATGCTGCAGTAGTTTATGTGTCGGGGGGCTAGGGTCAGTTTGTTATATCTGGACTACTTCTCCTGTCCTATTCGTTGTCCTGTGTGAATCTAAGTGTGCGTTCTCTAATTCTCTCCTTCTCTCTTTCTTTCTCTCTCTCGGAGGACCTGAGCCCTAGGACTATGCCCCAGGACTACCTGACATGATGACTCCTTGCTGTCCCCAGTCCACCTGGCCGTGCTGCTGCTCCAGTGTCAACTGTTCTGCCTTATTATTATTCGACCATGCTGGTCATTTATGAACATTTGAACATTTTGGCCATGTTCTGTTATAATCTCCACCCGGCACAGCCAAAAGAGGACTGGCCACCCCACATAGCCTGGTTCCTCTCCAGGTCATCTACAAGGCCATGCTAGGTAAAGCTCCGCCTTATCTCAGTTCACTGGTCACGATGGCAACACCCATCCGTAGCACGCGCTCCAGCAGGTGTATCTCACTGATCATCCCTAAAGCCAACACCTCATTCGGCCGCCTTTCGTTCCATTACTCTGCTGCCTGTGACTGGAACGAATTGCAAAAATCGCTGAAGTTGGAGACCTTTATCTCCCTCACCAACTTCAAACATCAGCTATCTGAGCAGCTAACCGATCGCTGCAGCTGTACATAATCTATTGGTAAATAGCCCACCCATTTTCACCTACCTCATCCCCACAGTTTTTATTTATTTACTTTTCTGCTCTTTTGCACACCAATATCTCTACCTGTACATGATCATCTGATCATTTATCACTCCAGTGTTAATCTGCAATATTGTAATTATTCGCCTACCTCCTCAATCCTTTTGCACACATTGTATATAGACTCCCCTTTTTTTTGTCTACTGTGTTATTGACTTGTTAATTGTTTACTCCATGTGTAACTCTGTGTTGTCTGTTCACACTGCTATGCTTTATCTTGGCCAGGTCGCAGTTGTAAATGAGAACTTGTTCTCAACTAGCCTACCTGGTTAAATAAAGGTGAAATAAAAATAAAAAAAATAAAAGGTTTCTTCCTAGGTTTTGGCCTTTCTAGGGAGTTTTTCCTAACCACCGTGCTTCTACACCTGCATTGCTTGCTTTTTTGGGTTTTAGGCTGGGTTTCTGTACAGCACTGTGAGATATCAGCTGATGTATAAGTAAATTTGATTTGATTTGCTAGGCAGGGTTCAATCCCAGTGCTGGACAGGGTTCAATCCCAGTGCTGGACAGGGTTCAATATCAGTGCTGGAAAGCTGTTCTCTTTTCTTGGATATCTATTCTCTTGACGATTTACACTTCAGACTTGCAGTTGGGTGGACTACCCTGGTGTAAATAAAGTGCAAAACATCTCTGTTGTTGTTACCAGGACATTGGTGTGTTGTTACCAGGACAGCGTCGTGTTGTTACCAGGACGGTGGTGCATTGTTACCAGGACACTGGGGCGTTGTTACCAGGACACTGGGGCGTTGTTACCAGGACAGTGGTGCGTTGTTACCAGGACAGTGGTGCATTGTTACCAGGACAGTGGTGCGTTGTTACCAGGACAGTGGTGTGTTGTTACCAGGATGGTGGTGTGTTGTTACCAGGACGGTGGTGTGTTGTTACCAGGACAGTGGTGTGTTGTTACCAGGACGGCGGTGTGTTGTTACCAGGACGGTGGTGCGTTGTTACCAGGACAGGGGTGCGTTGTTACCAGGACAGGGGTGCGTTGTTACCAGGACAGTGGTGCGTTGTTACCAGGACAGTTGTGCGTTGTTACCAGGACAGTTGTGTGTTGTTACTAGGACGGTGGTGTGTTGTTACTAGGGCGGTGGTGTGTTGTTACCAGGGCGGTGGTGTGTTGTTACCAGGACAGTTGTGTGTTGTTACTAGGACGGTGGTGTGTTGTTACTTGGACGGTGGTGTGTTGTTACTAGGGCGGTGGTGTGTTGTTACCAGGGCGGTGGTGTGTTGTTACCAGGACGGTGGTGTGTTGTTACTAGGACAGTGGTGTGTTGTTACTAGGACAGTGGTGTGTTGTTACTAGGACAGTGGTGTGTTGTTACCAGGGCGGTGGTGTGTTGTTACCAGGACAGTGGTGTGTTGTTACTAGGACAGTGGTGCGTTGTTTCCAGGGCGGTGGTGTGTTGTTACCAGGACAGTGGTGTGTTGTTACTAGGACAGTGGTGCGTTGTTTCCAGGGCGGTGGTGTGTTGTTACTAGGACAGTGGTGTGTTGTTACTAGGACAGTGGTGCGTTGTTTCCAGGGCGGTGGTGTGTTGTTACTAGGACAGTGGTGTGTTGTTTCCAGGGCGGTGGTGTGTCGTTACTAGGATAGTGGTGTGTTGTTACTAGGACAGTGGTGCGTTGTTTCCAGGGCGGTGGTGTGTTGTTACCAGGACGGCGGTGCGTTGTTACAAGGACAGTGGTGCGTTGTTTCCAGGGCGGTGGTGTGTGGTTCACTGTTTATTTTGGCTTTGTGTTTTATGTGTAGATAGGGAAGACATTATTTTTGGAAAGAGTGTTTGTGCGTGTTAGAGAGAGAGAGAGAGGATGGGAGAAGAGAAGGCGAGAGTGTGAATGTGTGTCTTGAGATGATAGGAAGTGTGTGTTTGTGTGTGCCAAGAACTTCTTTCTTGGAGAATATTTCAAGAATGGCAGATATGTTATTGCTGCCAGACATCAGTTATATAACAGGGTACCTCTGTTTAATCAAGTTTGTTCCTGTTAAGACTCTCTCGCCATCCAAACTCACTCTCTATCATTCTCTCTGTTTAGTCTCTCTCTCCCTATCTCTCTCTTTCTCTGTTTCCAGTAGAATCCACTGACTCACCACTCCTCCTTCTCCCCCCTCCCTCTCTCTCTCTTTATCGCTTTCTCTCTCTCTCTCATGGGTAGAGTCTGTGCTATTTCTCTACGATGAGAATTGATTCTACCCAGAATGCAATAACAGGCGATGGGTGAACGGGGACGAGTGACTAACGGCATCTTTTCAATCACTCTGTTGACAGGGTAGCGAGAAGACTCTGTCTCTAACACACACACACACACACACACACACACAAAGGCGTGGATGCACACATACACGCACCCACAGTCAGACTCACACAATGGAGGAGTACCCTCCACCATTGAGTTTGGGCCTCATTACCATATCATCTCAGCAGGCCGTCAGAGCAAGGATTGGATGAGCCTCTTTGATTCTTTAACTTCTTCGATATAGGGGGCACTCTTTTAATTTTTGGATAAAAAAACGTTCCCGTTTTAAACAAGATATTTTGTCACGAAAAGATGCTCGACAATGCATATAATTGACAGCTTTCGAAAGAAAACACTCTGACGTTTCCAAAACTGCAAAGATATTGTCTGTGAGTGCCACAGAACTAATGCTACAGGCGAAACCAAGATGAAATTTCATACAGGAAGTGCCCCAGATTTTGAATGCGCTGTGATCCAATGTCTCCTTAAATGGCTGTGAATGCGCCAGGAATGAGCCTACACTTTCTGTCGTTTCCCCAAGGTGTCTGTCAGGACCCGGTTACGAACCCGGGTCTCCGGAGTGAGAAACAGTCACTTAACCAACTGAGCCACGAATAGTCAGCAGAACCCAGAAGATGAGGCAGACACAGCAGTACTTGAGACGGTGTATTTAATAAAGTAAAAAGTGCTTCCAGAGCGTCCTTGATGTAGGTATCCATAGCAGCTCGTTCGGGTGGAGATAGGGAAAAGATCCGACCCCTGGGGGGGCAAGTGCCCGGAAACAGGTCGATGGGGCAATCATAAGGTCTATGGGGTGGTAGCATGGTGGCCCTCTGTTTGCTAAACACCAGTTTGAGGTCATGGTAACACTCGGGAACTCGGGTCAGGTCGATGGATTCTAAAGACTCGGGAGTAGAACTCGGGGAATTCGGGAAAATACAAGTAGCTTGGCAAGTAGGACCCCACTGCTTGATAGTGCCCACAGACCAGTCGATGTGAGGGTTATGGCTGTGAAGCCAGGGGTATCCAAGGACGAGAGGGAACTCGGAACAGGAGATCAAATGAAAGTTCATCAATTCCTGGTGTTGTGAAACTGAAAGTCGCAAGGAGGTAGTGACATGAGTGACAAGTCCAGATCCCAAAGGGCTTCCATCCAATGTAGTGACCCTCATGGGTTCACTTAGAGGTTCAGAGGGAACGCCATTCTCCTTCGCCCAGACACCATCCATGAAGTTACCTGCGGCTCCAGAGTCTACCAAGGCTTGAAGGTGAAGCTTGTGGTTGTCCCAGCAAAGGGTGACTGGAATGAGCAGACGGGAGTTGGACGGATGGGAGGAGGTTATGTTTCCCGTTACAGTTCCTCCCGGTCTGTACGGGACAGAGCGTTTCCCTGGAGCCCAGGACACGTGGAACGGAAATGGCCCGGTTTGCCGCAATATAGACAGCTTCGCTCCCTCATCCGGCGGTCTCTCTCAGCCTGGGAGATGCGTCCAATCTGCATGGGTTCCGGTGGAGCCAGCGAGGATAAAGGTGGGGACTCGGAGCTGGGACTGATAGGGGCTAGAGGTCTACGGTTGAGTTCTCTCTCTCTCAGACGCTGGTCAATGCGTGAGTCCAACTTGATCAGGGACTCGAGATTGTCCGGTGGTTCCCGAGTGGCCAGTTCATCTTGGATAGTGTCGGAAAGGCCTTTCAGAAAGCACACCGTGAGCGCCTCGTTGTTCCAGCCACTCGCTGCTGCCACCGTACGGAACTGGATGGCATAGTCCGTCACGCTGCGCCGACCTTGGTGGAGAGTCAGGAGCTGTTTGGCTGAGTCAGGACCACTGCTTGGGCCTTGAAACACTCGTTTGAATTCCTCAGCAAAGGCAGAGTAGCTGGCACAGCAGGAACTATGGGCATCCCACACAGCAGTAGCCCAGGCCAGGGCTTTTTCTGACAGCAGGGTGATGATATATGCGATCTTAGACCGGTTGGTGGGAAACAACGAGGGTTGCAGCTCGAAGGAGAGAGAACATTGGGTGAGAAACCCTTTACAAGCACTTGGATCACCTGAGAACCGTTGGGGAGGTGGAAGATGAGGTTCAGCCAGGGGGTTAACTGCCATGGGTACGTGAATCTGAGGTACTGGGACGGGAACTGTTGCCGGGGTAAGTCGATCAGATATCTGCTTTATGGAAGTCAGCATC
Organism: Oncorhynchus masou masou; assembly: GCF_036934945.1. Taxonomy (NCBI): domain Eukaryota; kingdom Metazoa; phylum Chordata; class Actinopteri; order Salmoniformes; family Salmonidae; genus Oncorhynchus; species Oncorhynchus masou. The sequence goes on along the minus strand of NC_088223.1, from coordinate 7,022,100 downwards.
TCCGACAGACGATCTAGCCATTAAGGCCTCTTGCTGAACCAGGGCGGCTTCGTGGCGTTGGACAGTCTCCTGGTGGTGGGACAGCATGGCAACAAGGTCCTGGGAACTGGCTGCCTCTGGGTTCATTTTTGGCTCTGTGTTTCTGTCAGGACCCGGTTACGAACCCGTGTCTCCGGAGTGAGAAACAGTCACTTAACCAACTGAGCCACGAATAGTCAGCAGAACCCAGAAGATGAGGCAGACACAGCAGTACTTGAGATGGTGTATTTAATAAAGTAAAAAGTGAAGTCCTTCAGGAAAACATGTAACTCCACAACCTCAAAAGGAATTCCACAAGAACAAGGTAATCCACAAGGTAATCCTCCAAGACAAAAAGGTAAATCCACAAGGTGGTAGGTAAAGCATAAAAAGCCTCAAAAGATACTCAAAAATAAATAAACAAGAACAAAAAACAGAATTCCACAAGAGCGTCCACCGGGATCAACAAGAGTACACAGAATACTAGGGCTGGGTGCTAACATACAGAGCAAAGAACTGAGGGAAACTAAGGGTTTAAATACAATCAGGGAAAACGAGGCACAGGTGCAAATAATAATGGGGATCAAGGGAAAGCGAAAGGTCAAAAAGCACAATGGGGGCATCTAGTGACCAAAAACCGGAACAACCCTGGCCAAATCTTGACAGTGTCTGCAGCATTATGACGTATTTGTAGGCATATCATTGGAAGATTGACCATAAGAGACTACATTTACCAGGTGTCCGCTTGGTGTACTCCGTCAAAATTATTGCCAGCTGCGTGCACTTTTCCATTTGGTTCAGAGGAGAAAGGCAACTGCCACGAATGATTTATCATTGAATAGATATGTGAAAAAACACCTTGAGAATTGATTCTAAACAACGTTTGCCATGTTTCTGTCGATATTATGGAGTGAATTTGGAAAAAAGTTTGGTGTTGTAATGACTGAATTTTCTTAGCCAAATGTGATGAACAAAACGGAGCGATTTCTCCTACACAAATAATATTTTGGGAAAAACTGAACATTTGCTATCTAACTGAGAGTCTCCTCATTGAAAACATCCAAAGTTCTTCAAAGGTAAATTATTTTATTTGAATGCTTTTCTTGTTTTTGTGAAAATGTTGCCTGCTGAATGCTAGGCTAATGCTATGCTAGCTATCAATACCTCTTACACAAATGCTTGTGTAGCGATGGTTGAAAAGCATATTTTGAAAATCTGAGATGACAGTGTTGTTAACAAAAGGCTAAGCTTGTGAGTGAATATATTTTTTTCATTTAATTTGCGATTTTCATGAATAGTTAACGTTGCGTTATGGTGATGAGCTTGAGGCTATGATTACGCTCCCGGATACGGGATTGCTCAACGCTAAAGGTTAAAATTCAGACAATTCGAAGACAGCTTGAGTCTCCTGAGTGAGAGGGGCTAATGGTCACAGCTGGTAAGACACGGACGGACGGACGGACGAGTGTGTCCCAGGGCTGAACCCCCCAGAGGACTGACAGTGGCTTCACGTAACGAGGGATGAAGATAAAAACAGAAATGTGTGACGGCAGGAGTGATGACCTTGTCTTCTCCTCTCCACCCTGCTGTGACCTTGTGAACCCTGTGACCCACCCCCCAAAACACACATTCACACAACACTCCCTGCCATGCTTCACGCTGCCTCTCTGACTTGGTTTCTCTAGACGTTTGATCTGATCTGTAAGGAGTAACTACACAGATATTGAACCATGATCTACATGTGCAACTGATGACTGCGCTAGGCCACTGAGTTAGTGGATCTAAGGTCTAGGGGATCTAAAGTCTAGCGGATCTAAAGTCTAGCGGATCTAAAGTCTAACGGATCTAAGGTCTGGGGGATCTAAGGTCTAGGGGATCTAAAGTCTAGGGTCTAGGGGATCTAATGTCTAGCTTATGTAAGGTCTAGGGGATCTAGGGTCTAGGGGATCTAAAGTCTAGGGTCTAGGGGATCTAATGTCTAGCGGATCTAAAGTCTGAGGGATCTAGGGTCTAGGGGATCTAATGTCTAGCGGATAGGGGATCTAAAGTCTGGGGGATCTAAGGTCTAGGGGAGCTAAAGTCTAGCAGATCTAAAGTCTAGGAGATCTACATCCTAGGGAAGACTATACTCGTACGCCAGGTCTAGGGGATCTACATCCTAGGGAAGACTCTACCCGTACGCCAGGTCTAGGGGATCTACATCCTATGGAAGACTATACCCGTACGCCAGGTCTAGGGGATCTACATCCTAGGGAAGACTCTACCCGTATGCCAGGTCTAGGGGATCTACATCCTATGGAAGACTATACCCGTACGCCAGGTCTAGGGGATCTACATCCTAGGGAAGACTCTACCCGTACGCCAGGTCTAGGGGATCTACATCCTAGGGAAGACTATACCCGTACGCCAGGTCTAGGGGATCTACATCCTAGGGAAGACTATACCCGTACGCCAGGTCTAGGGGATCTACATCCTGGGGAAGACTCTACCCGTACGCCAGGTCTAGGGGATCTACATCTTAGGGAAGACTATACCCGTACGCCAGGTCTAGGGGATCTACATCCTAGGGAAGACTATACCCGTACGCCAGGTCTAGGGGATCTACATCCTAGGGAAGACTCTACCCGTACGCCAGGTCTAGTTTTAAGATGGTCATATGGAATTGTTTTAAGATGGTCATACCAAGGATCATTTATTTGATTTTGAATTTTAGGTATTTTATATTGGAAATTCTTCAAAGTTGCCACCCTTTGCCTTGATGACAGCTTTGCATGCTCTTGGCATTCTCTCAACCAGCTTCACCTGGAATGGTTTTCCAACAGTCTTGAAGGGGTTCCCACATATGCCGAGCACTTGGTGGCTGCTTTTCCTTCACTCTGCAGTCCAACTCATCCCAAACCATCTCAATTTGGTTGATGTCGGGTGATTGTGGAGGCCAGAATGACATACCAGTGCTGTGATGTAATAGGATCATTTCATATGCAGATTGCCGCTATCACTCCTCTATTCTGAGAGCAGACACCAATTAATTGTCACATCCTGTGTGATAATGGCTCACTAAAAGCACGACCACACACCAAGGGATATATGTGTGTGTCTGAGAGAGAGAGAGAGAGAGGTAAAGAGAAATAAAGAGAGTGTTGAGAGAGAAGGAGAGACACGGAGTGAGAAAGAAAGAAAGAGATGTGAAACAGGGAAGGTACTCAGAAGGTTATGCTAATTTGGTATAGAGCAGACCTAACTCACTCTATTAAATTAATCAAAACAGGAACATTTTAAATGTGCCTAGAAATTCAAAAGGAAATGATCTCAACAGAGAAAAATGTCCTCCTGTGTGCTACCTACAGTATATCCCCCCACTTAAATCCCAATACTTTAATGAGGACAGCTTCTCCATCCTTGAGGTGGAAATCAATAATTTCATGGCCCAGGGACATGTACTAGTCTGTGGCAACCTAAATGCCAGAACTAGACAAGAACCTGACACCCTCAGCACACAGGAGGGCAAAAACCTGCCTGGAGGTGACAGCATTCCCTCCCCCATATGCTCCCCCAGGCATAACTATGACAACATAACCAACAAAAACGGGTCACAACTCCTGCAGCTCTGTTGCATGCTGGGTATGTACATAGTCAATGGTAGGCTTCGAGGGGACTCCTACGATAGGTACACCTATAGCTCATATCTTGGCAGTTGTACTGTAGACTACTTTATCACTGACGTCAACCCACAGTCTCTGTGTTCACAGTAAGCCCGCTGAGACCACTATATGATCACAGCAAAATCACAGTCTACTTGAACAGAGCAACACTCAATCATGAGGAATCAAAGCCAAAGGAACTGAGCAATATTTAGAAATGCTATAGACGGATGAAAGTAGCGTGGAAACCTACCAAAAAACAATTAGGCAACAACAAATTCAATCCCTTTTAGACAACTTCCTGGACAAAACATTCCACTGTAATAGTGAAGGTGTGAACTTGGCAGTAGAAAATCTAAACAATATATTTTACCTCAGCTTCCCTATCAAATCAAAAAAATTAAAACAGAAAACCCAAGAAAATTGACAACAAGGACAAATAGTTTGATGAAGAACGCTCCGGTACCGCTTGCCATGCGATAGCAGAGAGAACAGTCTATGACTAGGGTGGCTGGAGTCTTTGACCATTTTTAGGGCCTTCCTTGGACACTGCCTGGTATAGGGGTCCTGGATGACAGGAAGCTTGGCCCCAGCGATGTACTGGCCCATATGCACGACCCTCTGAAGTGCCTTGCGGTCAGAGGCCGAGCAGTTGCCATACCAGGCAGTGATGCAACCAGTCAGGATGCCCTCGATGGTACAGCTGTAGAACCTTTTGAGGATCTCAGGACCCATGCCAAATCTTTTCAGTCTCCTGAGGGGGAATAGGTTTTGTCGTGCCCTCTTCACGACTGTCTTGGTGTTTTTGGAACATGATAGTTTGTTGGTGATGTGGACACCAAGGAACTTGAAGCTCTTGACCTGCTCCACTTCAGTCCCGTCGATGTTAATGGCGGCCTGTTCGGCCCTCCTTTTCCTGTAGTCCACAATCATCTCCTTTGTCTTGATCACGTTGAAGGGGAGGTTGTTGTCCTGGCACCACACGGCCAGGTCTCTGACCTCCTTCCTATAGGCTGACTCATCGTTGTCGGGGATCAGGCCTACCACTGCTGTGTCATCGGCAAACTTAATGATGGTATTGGAGTCGTGCCTGGCCAAGCAGTCATGAGTGAACAGAGACTACAGGAGGGGACTGAGCACACACCCCTGAGGGGCCCCCGTGTTGAGGATCAGCGTGGCAGATAGGCTGTTACCTATCGTCACCACCTGGGGGCGGCCCATCAGGATTCAATTGCAGGGGGAGGTGTTTAGTACCAGGGTCCTTAGGTTAGTGATGAGCTTTGAGGGCACTATGGTGTTGAACGAGAAGCTGAAGTCAATTAATAGCATTCTAACATATGTGTTCCTTTTGTTCAGGTGGGAAAAGGGCAGTGTGGAGTGCAATAGAGATTTCATTATCTGTGGATCGGTTGGGGCGGGCCTGCACACCCTAATTGACAAACAAACTAAACATAGGCAAAGTCTTGTCATGCTTTGTTGATTTCAAAAAAGCTTTTGACTCAGTTTGACATGAGGCTCTGCTATACAAATTGAATGAAAGTGTTGTATGGGGAAAAACATACAACATTATAAAATCCATGTACAAAGACCACAAAAGTGTGGTTAAAATTGACAAAAAACAAATTTCGTTTCACAGGGCTGTGGGGTGAGACAGGGATGCAGCTTAAGTCCCACCCTCTTCAGCATTTATCTCAATGAATTGGCGGGGGGCACTAGAACAGTCTGCAGCACCCGACTTCACCCTACTAGAATCTGAAGTCAAATGTCTACTGTTTGCTGATGATCTGGTGCTTCTGTTCCCAACCAAGGAGGGCCTACAGCAGCACCGAGATCTTCTGCACAGATTCTGTCAGACCTTAGCCATGACAATAAATCTCATTCCCCTGGTCCTGGGGCTCTGTTCACAAACAGACACCACAGAGCCCCAGGGCAGAAATACAATTAGATCCAAGCAAATCATGAGAAAACAAAAAGGTGATTACTTGACACATTGGAAAGAATTAACAAAAAAACAAAGCAATCCAGAATGCTATTTGGCCCTAAACAGAGAGTACACCGTGGCAGAATACATGTCCACTGTGACTGACCCAAACTTAAGGAAAGCTTTGACTATGTACAGACTCAGTGAGCATAGCCTTACTATTGAGAAAGGCCGTCGTAGACAAACCTGGCTCTCAAGAGAAGACAGGCTATGTGCTCACTGCCCACAAAATGAGGTGGAAACTGAGCTGCACGTCCTAACATCCTGCCAAATGTATGACCATATTAGAGACACGTATTTTCCCTCAGATTACACAGATCCACAAAGAATTCAAAAACAAACTGCCACATCTGCTCCTGCCCCCAGGTCATGAGGTCATCCGGTTTCTGCTTGACCTGCAGCAATTCCACCAGTGCACTCTCTCTCTCTCCCCCTCCCTTTCTGTTTGTGTGTGATTGTGTGGTTGGAGAGAGGTGTGCTTGAGTCAGAGCAGATCCCTACCAGCTGCAACTTGTTCCATTATCAAGACCTCTACAAACACTCAGTCCTGCCACTTCCACTCTGCCAGATCGTAATCTCTGCTCAGTCAGTATTATGCTTCTAGTCCTTATTGTTATTCAAGATCCTGTTTCCCTGCTCCGCGTATCGGCCGGGCTAGAGTGGGCATCGAGCCAAGTGCCATGAAGCCGGCTCTACGCATCTGGTCTCCAGTGCGTCTCCTTGGGCCGGCTTACATGGCACCAGCCGGCTTACATGGCACGCATGGTGTCCCCGGTCTGCCTGCATAGCCCAGTGCGGGCTATTCCACCTCGCCGCACTGGCAGGGCGACCGGGAGCATGCAACCAGGTAGGGTTGGGCAGGCTCGGTGCTCAGGAGCTCCAGTGCGCCTGCACGGTCCGGTCTGTCCGTCACCACCTCCACGCACCAGCCCTCCGGTGGCAGCCCCCCTCACCAGGCTGTCTCTCTGGCTCATCCTTACAGGTACTCCCGCCTGTCCAGCGCTGCCGGAGCCTTCCTCCTCTCCAGCGCTGTCGGAGTCTCTCGCCTCTCCAGCGCTGCCAGAGCCTTCTTCCTCTCCAGCAGTTGCCGGAGATTCCTGTCTGCCCAGCGCCATCTGAGCTACCCATCTGCCCAGCGCCATCTGAGCTACCCGTCTGCCCAGCGCTATCTGTGCTACCCGTCTGCCCAGCGCCATCTGAGCTACCCGTCTGCCCAGCGCCATCTGAGCTACCCGTCTGCCCAGTGCCGCCTGAGCCACCCATCTGCCCAGCGCCGTCAGTGCCGCCAGTCTGCCCAGCACCGCCAGTGCCGCCAGTCTGCAAGGAGCCACCAGTGCCGCCAGTCTGCAAGGAGCCGCCAGTCTGCAAGGAGCCGCCAGTGCCGCCAGTCTGCAAGGAGCCGCCAGTGCCGCCAGTCTGCAAGGAGCCGCCAGTGCCGCCAGTCTGCAAGGAGCCGCCAGTGCCGCCAGTCAGCCAGGGACCGCCAGCCAGCCAGGGGCCGCCAGTGCTGCTCGTCAGCCCAGAGGCGCCAGAGCCCCTCAGCCCAGAGGCGCCAGAACCCCTCAGCTCAGAGGCGCCAGATCCCCTCAGCTCAGAGGCGCCAGAGCCCCTCAGCTCAGAGGCGCCAGAGCCCCTCAGCTCAGAGGCGCCAGAGCCCCTCAGCTCAGAGGCGCCAGAGCCCCTCAGCTCAGAGGCGCCAGAGCCCCACAGCCCAAAGCCCCTGCCCTTCTGTCCAGAGCCTCCGCCCCTCTGTCCAGAGCTTCCGCCCCTCTGTCCAGAGCTTCCGCCCCTCTGTCCAGAGCTTCCGCCCCTCTGTCCCGAGCTTCCGCCCCTCTGTCCCGAGCTGCCACTCCGTCCCGAGCTGCCCCTCTGTCCAGTGGGGTCATTTAGTAGGGTCGCCGTGGTTAGGAGGCCACGGAAGCGGACAAGGTGGCGGACTAAGAATATGGTGAAGTGGGGGCCACGTCCAGCACCAGAGCCGCCACCGCGGACAGATGCCCACCCAGACCCTTCCCAATAGGTTCAGGATTTGCGGCCGGAGTCCGCACCTTGGGGGGGGGGGGGGTGTAATGTCACACCCTGACCATAGTTTGCTTTGTATGTTTCTATGTTTTGGTTGGTCAGGGTGTGATATGAGTGGGCATTCTATGTTGGATGTCTTGTTTGTCTATTTCTATGTCTGGCCTGATATGGTTCTCAATCAGAGGCAGGTGTTAGTCATTGTCTCTGATTGGGAACCATATTTAGGTAGCCTGTTTGGTTTTGGGTTTTGTGGGTGATTGTTCCTGTCTCTGTGTTTGCACCAGATAGGGCTGTTTTGAGTTTTCACGTTTCTTGTTTTGTTAGTTTATTCATGTATAGTGTCTTTATATATTTTAAACATGAATAACCACCACGCTGCGTTTTGGTCCGCCTCTCCCTCACCGCAAGAAAACCGTTAGCAAGATTCACGACCTGTTGCCACAAGAAAAAGGGCAACCAGTGAAGAACAAACATCATTGTAAATACAACCCATATTTGTTTATTTATTTTCCCTTTTGTACTTGAATTATTTGCACATTATATGACATTTAAAATATGTGTAAATGCTTTTGGAATTGTTGTTTATCTATTTCATTATTTGTTTACATATGTTTCCCCTGCCAATAAAGCCCCTTAAATTGGTGAGTGAGAGAGTCCGTGAGAGAGAAACATCTTAGTATTCAGCTGTCTTTATGTAATGTAACTTCCCCAGGGAAATGGGAGAGAAGCCTCTCTCTATTCCCTGTTAGGTCGGGGGACTGTAGATCTGGTGGACTCGATGAGGTAGATGGAGGTTGCGTGAGCAGCAGCATTGTGTGTGTGTTTGATCAGCTGGTGAGCAGATACACATGGCCTAACAGAGCAGAGCACTGGCTTGGCTTCACTATCGACTGAGATGTGTGTGCGTGTTTGTGGCACTGGGGGTCTTTCACATCTTCAGGATGATATTGATCGCAGACATAATATAAAGGCTCTGACACACCAATAGCGTTTGCTGGCCGAGAGTACTTAGCACCTCTGAGAGTAATTTGCCAACCAAGTGCGCAAAGATCTAGTGAGAAATGTCGCCAGTCAGACGACTACAGCGGAAGGTACCTAAAAAACACAATGCGCTGAACGATCGACAGACGAACGCGAGAAGCACATTCAGTGCGATGTGTTCGAGCCTTAAAGAACCTTAAGATACACTGAGGACATCAGACACCGCAGCCATATATGTTTGGCCAACACACACACACGGACACACACACATGATTCCAATAACAGCTCAAATAGCACTGTAACAGTATGCCAAATGTAATCTATACGTATATATCTATCGACACCGGATTACACAAGATATACAAGGAGTGATAGGTAAAATATATACAATATATACATGAATATTGTCACGTAGAGTAGGCTAAACTGGATAACCTAACCTCTATCAAAATAAAAAAGATGGCGGAACCGCAAAAGTTCTGTGCAAAGGTGTTTATTTACAAGTGATTCCGGAACAAAAAACAACAGTACTGCCATCAACGTCTACCTTATGGGACAGCTTAAAAACAATGCTGCCCCATCCACAGCTCAATCCAAACTGCCTCTCCATGACTGAAAGAGAGGCTCCTTTTGTAGGGCTAGCCCCTCCCCTCAGAACAATTAACCCTAATTAATTAATCAATTAACAATACAAACCTACATTTTCCATGAACTAAACATACTAAAGGATATACATTGCAACACGGTTTTAAACAATATCACAACATAACATTTACAACATTACATCACTACTGACAATATCTTTCAATATGCCCATATGCATTAATGAGCCATTTGGGACAGGCACTATAAAGCCAACCCAATTCCCTTAGCTCGGGTCCTTTTCCAGCATACCCGGAAGCTACAGAGATGGAGAGAGAGGAACAGAACAAACAAACAATGCGCTCATCCACAACATTGATAAGTATAATAATTATTGTATCTCTCAAATATGAACATTGACAAGTGTGAAATGCATGCACCAAGGTAATTTGTGTGTCGACCCACATTGTTAACTTATCTTATAATGGCGCAGGGAGGAGTGATGAATGTGTGTGTGCGTTAAAGAACCAAATGCTGCCCGCGGCCAGTGACGGACTTCTACGTCACAAATATACGGTGTGTATAAAGAGTTTAATTAAAATGTGGCAGTAGTGAGCTATGTCGAGAATACAGTATTTAAATACACCGTACAAAAGCCCCATAGCAAAATTGATAGAATTGCAGGAAATTATGCCCTGTTCAAAACACCTGGGAGCTCTGAACTTGGAACTCTGAAATCTCCGACTTCAGTGCGTTTAAGACAACTGTGAACTCGGGAAAAACTAGGTCAAATCGTGATGTCAGTGATCTTAAGGTCGGACAACGAATATTAAAGAATATATATGTATGTGAATAATGTGTAAAGACGGTATGGACAGTATGTGAATAGAAAAGGAATGGACATCAGGATGGTGTGTTTAGACAGTAGTTATATAGGATGGTGTATGTAGACCAGAGTTATATAGGTTGGTGTGTATAGACAGTAGTTATATAGCATGGTGTGTATAGACAGTAGTTATATAGGATGGTGTGTATAGACAGTAGTTATATAGCATGGTGTGTATAGACAGTAGTTATATAGGATGGTGTGTATAGACAGCAGTTATATAGGATGGTGTGTATAGACAGTAGTTATATAGGATGGTGTGTATAGACAGTAGTTATATCGGATGGTGTGTATAGACAGTAGTTATATAGGATGGTGTGTATAGACAGTATAGACAGTAGTTATATAGGATGGTGTGTATATACATTAGTTATATAGAATGGTGTGTATATACAGTAGTTATATAGGATGGTGTGTATAGACAGTAGTTATATAGGATGGTGTGTATAGACAGTTGTTATATAGGATGGTGTGTATAGACAGCATAGACAGTAGTTTTTTAGGATGGTGTGTATAGACAGTAGTTATATAGGATGGTGTGTATAGACAGTATAGACAGTAGTTATAATACGATGGTGTGTATAGACAGTATAGACAGTAGTTATAATACGATGGTGTGTATAGACAGTAGTTATATAGCATGGTGTGTATAGACAGTAGTTAAAATAGGATGGTGTGTATCGACAGTGGTTATACAGGATGGTGTGTATAGACAGTAGTTATATAGGATCGTTTGTACAGACAGTAGTTATTACGGATGGTGTGTATAGACAGTAGTTATATAGGATGGTGTGTATAGACAGTATAGACAGTAGTTATATAGGATGGTGTGTATATACATTAGTTATATAGGATGGTGTGTATATACAGTAGTTATATAGGATGGTGTGTATAGACAGTAGTTATATAGGATGGTGTGTATAGACAGTAGTTATATAGGATGGTGTGTATCGACAGTAGTTATAATAGGATGGTGTGTATAGACAGTATAGACAGTAATTATATAGGATGGTGTGTATAGACTGTCACGACTTCCGCCGAAGTTGGCTCTCCTGCCCATTCGGGTGGTGCTCGGCGGTCGTCGTCACCGTCCTATTAGCCACTACCGATCCCTTTTTCGTGTATCTGTTGGTTTTGTCTAATTGGTTCACCTGTGTGTTGTTTAGTTAATTAGTGTCTGTATTTAATGTAGGTTGTCCCGCCCTTGTTTTGTGCGGATTGTTTATTTTGTCATTTCGTTTTGTCTGTCGGTGTTTGCTGTTTGTTATTCTCCGGTTAGTCTTTATCCTGTGTTGGATATATTCACCCTGTCTGTATTTGGGTTGACCGTTGTTTGTTTTTGTTCACCGGAGAATAAACTTTATATCGCTATCTGCTCTCTGCGCCTGATTCCACCCACCTTGAATAGACGTGACAGAATCCCGCAACACCCATGGAATCAGCAGGAGCAGCAGCGTCTCCTCTCCCATCGATGGAAGAGAGGGTCCTCCATCATACCAGTGTGCTTCACCGGATTGGTTCTGCTATGGACCAAATGATGGAGAGAATGGATCGATGGGAGAGGAGTGGCCTCCCCACATCATCTCTACCAACCCCTTCTCCCGCACCTCCTGTTTCTGCGACCACATCTGGCTCTGGGGCTCTTCGGCTGACACTCCCACGGGAGTTTGACGGATCGGCGGCTGGGTGCCAGGGTTTCCTCCTTCAGCTGGAATTATACCTGGCTACCGTGCGTCCTGCTCCCTCTGGAGAGGAGAGCGTGTGCGCCCTCGTCTCCTGCTTGACTGGGCGTGCCCTCGAGTGGGCTACCGCAGTATGGAATGGTCCGGACTCGGCTAAGGATAATTACCCAGAGTTCACCCGCCGATTCCGAGCTGTTTTTGACCATCCACCCGAGGGTCGGGCGGCGGGTGAACGGCTGTTCCACCTGCGTCAGGAGACGAGGAGCGTACAGGATTTTGCCCTTGAGTTTAGGACTTTGGCAGCAGGAGCAGGATGGAACGACAGGGCCTTGATTGATCATTTTAGATGTAGTCTCAGGGAGGATGTCCGCAGGGAGCTGGCATGTCGGGACACCACATTCACACTGGATGAACTTATCGATCTGGCTATCCGTCTCGACAACCTGCTGGCTGCTCGCGGGCGTTCGGATCAGGTCCTGTCGTTTCCAATCCCCAGCCCCCCTGTTCCTATCCCTATGGAATTAGGAGGTACGGCTTCAAGGGGGACCGGAGGAGGAGTGTCCTCCGGGACCAGTTGTGGTCGACGAGGGCACACGTCCAACCGGTGCTGGAGGAACTCGTCTAGGAGTCGGGAGGACATGCGGAACACTGCTCGATCACCCCAGGTGAGTAAGCACCAAACTCATTCAGAGCTTCCTGTCGGTCATGTGTTTGTATTGATTTCTTTCCCTGGTTTTTCCCCATCTCTACAGCATAAGGCGCTAGTCGATGCAGGCGCAGCTGGGAATTTTATGGATCGTGGGCTTGCGTTAAGGCTAGGGATTCCCCTGGTGTCGTTAGATCGACCTTTCCCCGTGCACTCCTTAGATAGCCGACCATTAGGGTCAGGAGTAATTAGGGAGGCTACGGTGCTGCTGGACATGGAAACGCAGGGTGATCATAAGGAGCAGATTAGCCTGTTCCTTATAGATTCACCTTCGTTTCCAGTGGTGTTGGGGGTTCCCTGGTTAGCTCAACACAACCCGGTGATTTTCTGGCGACAGGGGGCTCTTAAGGGGTGGTCAGAGGAGTGTTCAGGTAGGTGCATAGGAGTTGCCGTTGGTGCGACTACGGTGGAGAGTCCAGACCAAGTTTCCACCGTGCGCATTCCCTCTGATTATGCCGATTTGGCTATCGCTTTCAGTAAAGGGAAGGCGACCCAATTACCACCTCATCGTCAAGAGGACTGTGCGATAAACCTTCTGGAAAACGCTGCACTTCCTAGGAAACACTTGTATCCATTGTCCCAGGAGGAGACAGTTGCGATGGAAACATATGTTTCCGAATCGCTGGGACAGGGGTACATTCAGCCCTCCATATCACCCGTCTCCTCAAGCTTCTTTTTTTGTGAAGAAGAAGGATGGAGGTCTGCGTCCGTGTATTGATTATAGAGGTCTAAATTCCATCACAGTGGGGTTTAGTTACCCACTACCTCTCATCGCTACGGCAATGGAATCATTTCACGGGCGCGATTCTTCACAAAACTGGACCTGAGGAGCGCGTATAATCTGGTACGTATCCGGGGAGGAGATGAGTGGAAAACCGCATTTAGTACTACTTCTGGTCATTATGAGTACTGCGTCATGCCATACGGGTTGAAGAATGCTCCAGCCGTTTTTCAATCTTTCATAGATGAGATTCTCCGAGACCTGCTCGGGCAGGGAGTGGTAGTGTACATTGATGACATTTTGATCTATTCTGCCACACGCGCGGAGCATGTGTCTCTGGTGCGTAAGGTACTTGGGCGACTACTGGAGCATGACCTGTATTGCAAAGCGGAGAAATGTGAGTTTTTCAAACAGTCCGTTTCCTTCCTGGGGTATCGTATTTCCACCTCCGGGTTGGTGATGGAGGATGATCGCGTTACAGCCGTGCGTAATTGGCCGACTCCGACCACGGTGAAAGAAGTGCAGCGGTTTTTAGGGTTTGCCAATTACTACCGGAGGTTTATCCGGGGTTTTGGTCAGGTGGCTGCTCCCATCACCTCACTGCTGAAGGGAGGACCGGTGCGCTTGCGCTGGTCAGCAGAGGCGGGCAGAGCTTTCAGTCGTCTGAAGGAGCTGTTCACCAATGCGCCCGTGTTGGCGCATCCGGACCCCTCTTTAGCGTTCATAGTGGAGGTGGATGCGTCCGAGGCTGGGGTTGGAGCCGTGCTGTCCCAACGCTCGGGCGTGCCATCCAAACTCCGCCCGTGTGCTTTCTTTTCGAGCAAGCTCAGCCCAGCGGAGCGAAACTATGATGTGGGGGACCGGGAGTTGTTAGCTGTAGTCAAGGCTCTGAAGGTGTGGAGACATTGGCTTGAGGGGGCTAAATTTTTTTATTTTTTATTTTACCTTTATTTAACTAGGCAAGTCAGTTGAGAACAAATTCTTATTTTCAATGACTGCCTAGGAACAGTGGGTTAACTGCCTGTTCAGGGGCAGAACAACAGATTTGTACCTTGTCAGCTCGGGGATATGAACTTGCAACCTTTCGGTTACTAGTCCAACGCTCTAACCACTAGGCTACCCTGTCGCCCCAGGGTATCCTTTTCTCATCTGGACTGACCATCGTAATCTCGAGTACATCCGGGCAGCTAAGAGACTAAATCCACGTCAGGCTAGATGGGCCATGTTTTTTACTAGGTTCCAGTTTACCCTCACATATCGGCCAGGCTCCCAAAACACTAAAGCTGACGCACTGTCTCGCCTCTATGATACCGAGGAACGGCCAGTAGAGCCAACTCCCATCATTCCACCGTCATGTCTCGTGGCACCGGTGATATGGGAGGTGGACGCTGAGATAGAGAGGGCCTCACGGTCAGAGCCGGCTCCTCCTAACTGTCCAGTTGGGACCAAGTACGCGCCGAGGGTGGTCCGGGACAAGCTGATTAGGTGGGCTCATACTCTTCCCTCCTCGGGTCATCCTGGTATCAAGAGGACAGTGCAGAGTCTGAGAGGGAGATACTGGTGGCCCACACTGGCTAAAGACGTGAGATTTTATGTCTCCTCCTGCTCAGTGTGTGCTCAGAGCAAGGCTCCTCGGCAGCTGCCTAGAGGGAAATTACAACCTCTCCCCGTTCCACAATGGCCGTGGACACATTTATCGGTGGATTTTCTTACCGACCTTCCCCTGTCCCAGGGAAGTACTACGATCCTGGTCGTTGTGGATCGGTTTTCTAAGTCCTGTCGTCTCATTCCGTTGCCCGGTCTTCCTACGGCCCTGCAGACTGCTGAGGCTTTGTTTACCCATGTCTTCCGGCATTATGGGGTGCCTGAGGATATCGTCTCTGATCGGGGTCCCCAATTCACGTCCAGAGTGTGGAGGGCGTTTATGGAGAGACTGGGGGTCTCGGTTAGCTTAACCCCAGGTTTTCACCCCGAGAGTAATGGGCAGGTGGAGCGCGTTAACCAGGATGTGGGCAGGTTTCTGCGGTCCTATTGTCGGGACCAGCCTGGTGAGTGGGCAAGGTATGTTCCATGGGCCGAACTAGCCCAGAACTCCTTACGCCACTCCTCTACTAACTTGTCTCCTTTTGAGTGTGTGTTAGGTTACCAGCCGGTCCTGGCTCCATGGCATCAGAGTCAGACCGAGGCTCCTGCGGTGGAGGAATGGGTACAGCGCTCCAAGGACACCTGGAAAGCCGTTCAGGACTCATTACGGTTAACGGGAGAACGGCAGAAGAGGAGCGCTGACCAGCACCGCAGTGAGACCCCCGTGTTTGCACCGGGGGACAGGGTCTGGCTCTCGACCCGAAACCTGTCTCTCCGCCTGCCCTGTCGGAAGCTGGGGCCGCAGTGTGTAGGGCCTTTCAAAGTCCTGAGGAGAATAAACGAGGTGTGTTATAGGTTACAACTTCCAAGGTATTACCGTATTAACCCCTCGTTTCATGTGTCTCTCCTTAGGCCGGTGGTGGCTGGTCCCCTGCAAGAAGGTGAGGTGCCTGAGGTCCCTCCGCCCCCTCTGGACATCAAGGGGTCCCCGGCGTATACAGTTCGAGGCATTCTAGATTCGAGACGCCGGGTGGGGGGCCTACAGTACCTCGTGGACTGGGAGGGGTACGGTCCGGAGGAGGGATGCTGGGTTCCGGTGAGGGATATTTTGGACCCTTCCCTCCTGAGAGATTTCCACCGCCTCCACCCGGATCGCCCAGCACCTCGTCCTCCGGGTCGTCCTCGAGGACGGTGGCGGCGCGCTGCGGGAGCCGCGCGTCAGGGGGGGGTACTGGCACGACTTCCGCCGAAGTTGGCTCTCCTGCCCATTCGGGCGGTGCTCGGCGGTCGTCGTCACTGTCCTATTAGCCACTACCGATCCTTTTTCGTGTATCTGTTGGTTTTGTCTAATTGGTTTCACCTGTGTGTTGTTTAGTTAATTAGTGTCTGTATTTAATGTAGGTTGTCCCGCCCTTGTTTTGTGCGGGATTGTTTATTTTGTCATTTTGTTTTGTATGTCGGTGTTTGCTGTTTGTTATTCTCCGGTTAGTCTTTATCCTGTGTTGGATATATTCAACCTGTCTGTATTTGGGTTGACCGTTGTTTGTTTTTGTTCACCGGAGAATAAACTTTATATCGCTATCTGCTCTCTGCGCCTGATTCCACCCACCTTGAATAGACGTGACATAGACAGTATAGACAGTAGTTATATAGGATGGTGTGTATAGACAGTATAGACAGTAGTTATATAGGATGGTGTGTATAGACAGTAGTTATAATAGGATGGTGTGTAGAGACAGTAGTTATATAGGATGGTGTGTATAAACAGTATAGACAGTGGTTATATAGGATGGTGTGTATAGACAGTAGTTATATAGGATGGTGTGTATAGACAGTAGTTATATCGGATGGTGTGTATAGACAGTAGTTATATAGCATGGTGTGTATAGACAGTATAGACAGTAGTTATATAGGATGGTGTGTATAGACAGTAGTTATATTGGATTGTGTGTATAGACAGTATAGACAGTAGTTATAATAAGATGGTGTGTATAGACAGTATAGACAGAAGTTATATAGGATGGTGTGTATAGACACTAGTTATATAGGATGGTGTGTATAGACAGTAGTTATATTGGATTGTGTGTATAGACAGTATAGACAGTAGTTATATATGATGGTGTGTATAGACAGTATAGACAGTGGTTATATAGGATGGTGTGTATAGACAGTAGTTATATAGGATGGTGTGTATAGACAGTAGTTATATCGGATGGTGTGTATAGATAGTAGTTATATAGCATGGTGTGTATAGACAGTATAGACAGTAGTTATATAGGATGGTGTGTATAGACAGTAGTTATATAGGATGGTGTGTATAGACAGCAGTTATATAGGATGGTGTGTATAGACAGTAGTTATATAGGATGGTGTGTATATACAGTAGTTATATAGGATGGTGTGTATAGACAGTAGTTATATAGGATGGTGTGTATAGACAGTACAGACAGTAGTTATATAGGATGGTGTGTATAGACAGTAGTTATAATAGGATGGTGTGTATAGACAGTAGTTATATAGGATGGTGTGTATAGACAGTAGTTATATAGGATGGTGTGTATAGACAGTAGTTATATAGGATGGTGTGTATAGACATTTGTTATAATAGGATGGTGTGTATAGACAGTAGTTATAATAGGATGGTGTGTATAGACATTTGTTATAATATGATGGTGTGTATAGACAGTAGTTATATAGAATGGTGTGTATAGACAGTAGTTATATAGGATGGTGTGTATAGAAAGTAGTTATATACAATGGTGTGTATAGACAGTAGTTATATAGAATGGTGTGTATAGACAGTAGTTATATAGAATGGTGTGTATAGAAAGTAGTTATATAGGATGGTGTGTATAGACAGTAGTTATATAGAATGGTGTGTATAGACAGTAGTTATATAGAATGGTGTGTATAGACAGTAGTTATATAGAATGGTGTGTATAGACAGTAGTTATATAGAATGGTGTGTATAGACAGTAGTTATATAGAATGGTGTGTATAGACAGTAGATATATAGGATGGTGTGTATAGACAGTAGATATATAGGATGGTGTGTATAGACAGTAGTTATATAGAATGGTGTGTATAGACAGTAGTTATATAGAATGGTGTGTATAGACAGTAGATATATAGGATGGTGTGTATAGACAGTAGATATATAGGATGGTGTGTATAGACAGTAGTTATATAGAATGGTGTGTATAGACAGTAGTTATATAGAATGGTGTGTATAGACAGTAGATATATAGGATGGTGTGTATAGACAGTAGTTATATAGAATGGTGTGTATAGACAGTAGTTATATAGCATGGTGTGTATAGACAGTAGTTATATAGAATGGTGTGTATAGACAGTAGTTATATAGAATGGTGTGTATAGACTTTAGTTATATAGCATGGTGTGTATAGACAGTAGTTATATAGAATGGTGTGTATAGACAGTAGTTATATAGAATGGTGTGTATAGACAGTAGTTATATAGGATGGTGTGTATAGACAGTAGTTATATAGAATGGTGTGTATAGACAGTAGTTATATAGAATGGTGTGTATAGACAGTAGTTATATAGAATGGTGTGTATAGACAGTAGTTATATAGCATGGTGTGTATAGACAGTAGTTATATAGGATGGTGTGTATAGACAGTAGTTATATAGAATGGTGTGTATAGACAGTAGTTATATAGAATGGTGTGTATAGACAGTAGTTATATAGAATGGTGTGTATAGACAGTAGTTATATAGGATGGTGTGCATAGACAGTAGTTATATAGGATGGTGTGTATAGACAGTAGTTATATAGCATGGTGTGTATAGACAGTAGTTATATAGAATGGTGTGTATAGACAGTAGTTATAATAGGATGGTGTGTATAGACAGTAGTTTTATAGAATAGTGTGTATAGACAGTAGTTATATAGAATGGTGTGTATAGACAGTAGTTATATAGAATGGTGTGTATAGACAGTAGTTATATAGAATGGTGTGTATAGACAGTATAGACAGTAGTTATATAGAATGGTGTGTATAGACAGTAGTTATATATAATGGTGTGTATAGACAGTATAGACAGTAGTTATATAGCATGGTGTGTATAGACAGTATAGACAGTAGTTATATAGAATGGTGTGTATGGACAGTAGTTATATAGAAGGGTGTGTATAGACAGTAGTTATATAGAATGGTGTGTATAGACAGTAGTTATATAGAATGGTGTGTATGGACAGTAGTTATATAGAAGGGTGTGTATAGACAGTGTCTAAGGTGCAGAGTGGAGAAGCGAAGGTTGCTGGCTGGAGACTTTGTCTAATGTTCAGTGCAGAATAGCAGGCGGAGCCCGGCTTGTATATCTGTCTCTCGGTCTCAGCTTTGACGCACAGCAGGGTGAACCAGCCGTGGGTTCGGGTGAGGTCTATATCATGGTCACGTGGTTATTAAATCACAGTCTTGTAATGTTGCATCATGACATCCTTGGGGGGAAAAAGGACTCCTTGGAAATGACTATGTCCCTTTAAACGGCAGGCGTGGCTTTTCTACTCTCCCCACGCCTTTTATGCAAACCACCGTCTTTCTCTCCCGCATCACATAGTGCACTAGTCGGGTTGTCAAGTGTCCATTGTGAAATCTATCTAAATTACTGGATTTGGAAAGTAGACCTACGAGTTACTTTTTCCAGTTTGGTGCGAAAGCTGCGTACTAGTCAAATAGTGAGCGTTCAACTGAAAGCAACAGCTATTTATTGAGTGTAATTTACCGCAAGAGGCTTCAGCGTCGCTGTGTTGGTTACTACGCATTATAGGACTTCATTAAGTAGACGCCCGTTCAATTTCACCAACGCTAAAAGGATTATTCAAATATTTAACAAAGATAACATTTTTATTTTTTTTCCATCCCCGGACGGAAGTGTGTTCTAGTTATTTACTATAGCCCACTACTAGATAGCATACATCGCAGTGTTTTCAGAAGTTTGGGGTTTGTGAACACGCCTGTTGTTATTTAATTATGGCAGATTTAGGCCTACCAGTGGATTGGGATTTATTTGCTCTCTTGCTTTTTCTCAATGCTTTGTGAGATAACGGTTTGTTTTGGCTACCGTAAAACGTTGTGTTGCTCTGAAGACGCAAAACTTTTATTTATTTATTGAGACATCTGGGAATTGTTGTTTTGGCAACCATTTAAACGACATTTTATTAGCCACGTAACCCGAAAGAGACATACAGGGTGTTATAAGCGTTTGTTTTTTAGCCTACAAAGAGAGGGTTGCTGAACTGTGGCTCTATTTCCCCGGTGTAGTTGGACTGTTGTATTATGTAACGCAAACTACGTTGCGAAACTTGGTGTCATGTAGTTTTATCATAACAGACTATTGTGTTTATTATAGCAGTCCAACGTGCTAGGCTGATTCCAAGTCTCTCTGTTCCGAGGTAGGATAGTCTTAACGGAGATCAGTTCACAGTTGAAGAGTGCGCTTCCTCAACCACGCCTGCCCTGACCTCTAGATGCCGGGCATAAACTCCACCACTGCCTCTCGCTATGAGTCCGGCTGGGAGATGGAGTACGACCACTATCAACATTACTTCTACGACGACCACGATCCAGACGAGGATTTCTCTAAATCCACTGCGCCCAGCGAGGACATATGGAAGAAATTTGAACTAGTACCAACCCCGCCCATGTCCCCTATCCGGACTTTGGAGGGGGCCGCCGGGGTCGGTATGGTCTGCCCTTCGCTGGGGGACAAACTCGAGTGGGTGTCCCAGTTTTTGGGTCAAGAGGACGACCAGGATGTGCCGTGTAAACTCAGCTCAGCCGACGAGGCTTTGGGGAACCTGAGCTCCATTATCGTACAGGACTGCATGTGGAGCGGCTTCTCAGCGGGCAAGCAGCTGGAGAAAGTTTTCGGGGAGCGGCTTGCCTCCTGTCCGAACAAACTGCCCATGCAGGCGTTGGGAGCTGCAATCACCACCACCGGGAGGGCGCAGTGCGTGACGGTGCCAGTGGACGCGGCTGTTCCAGTTCTCGGTAGCCTGGCGACGGATTGCATGGACCCGGCTGCTGTTCTCGCCTTCCCGCTAACCGGGGGAACGTTTAAGAAACCGTCGGTGTCCTCCTGGTCAGGGACCCACACAGACTCATCAGGTACGTTATAAGTTCAACATTGGACTGTGAAACTGAGAATGAAAAGCTCTTATATAATGTCAATCATAAGTGTGGATGCAGCCAATTTGCCATAAGTGACCTTACTGGCCACAAAGTTTTAGTAGGTGGCAGTTTTCACAATGTGTTTTTCTGAACAGTATTGGTAGTAATGTGTCTGCTGAAGGCTTAGTGTCTGCATTGCGTTGCCCCTGGCAGCCCCCGCTGCGTTGCCCCTGGCAGCCCCCGCTGCTTTGTGAAAATGACCCTCCCATCTGAAACATCTGTTGATTGGCTATGGTCCAAGACACCAGCTGCTAGAGAGAACAGTGTCCTGGCCTACTCTCCCTTTTCAAGTATAATTTATGGTTCACTTTAATGTTCTTACCATTTCCTCATCCTCAACTGCATTGAAATAAACACGTTACATTTTATTTATATATATATATATATATATGTGTGTGTGTGTGTGTGTGTGTGTGTGTGTGTGTGTGTGTGTGTGTGTGTATGTGTGTTAAATATCGCTTCTTGGATAAGCTGAATAACTTGTAATAAATATTCTCTCTACATTCTCTTTTTTTCATTGAGCGACTTTGCGTTGGTCTGCAGTGTAGGTATTTAGGTTGGCATGTGACTAGTCTCTCTCTGTCTAATGTGTGTGGAATGTCACAATGGAGACTTGTTGCAGTGCAGAGTCTTGGCATTCCTTCCTGAAAGGAAGTGGCAACGGCACCAATTGTGTCAGAAGTTGGGTTTGGTCAACTTACTAGTGACGGACTAAATATATCACTAGCCACTTTAAACAATGCTACCTTATATAATGTTACTTACCCTACATTATTCATCTCATATGCATACGTATATACTGTACTCTATATCATCGACTGCATCCTTATGTAATACATGTATCACTAGCCACTTTAACTATGCCACTTTGTTTACATACTCATCTCATATGTATATACTGTACTCAATACCATCTACTGTATCTTGCCTATGCTGCTCTGTATATCCTTATGTACATATTCTTTATCCCCTTACACTGTGTATAAGACAGTAGTTTAGGAATTGTTAGTTAGATTACTTGTTGGTTATTACTGCATTGTCGGAACTAGAAGCACAAGCATTTCGCTACACTCGCATTAACATCTGCTAACCATGTGTATGTGACAAATAAAATTTGATTTGATTTTGGACTAGTAGACCAGTAATAAAATGGT
Source organism: Oncorhynchus masou masou (assembly GCF_036934945.1). NCBI lineage: Eukaryota > Metazoa > Chordata > Actinopteri > Salmoniformes > Salmonidae > Oncorhynchus > Oncorhynchus masou. Next base: position 6,999,945 of record NC_088223.1, on the reverse strand, counting down.
TCATTCACCTTGTTAAAATCTCTCGCAATGTGTGACACTGTTTCATACCAGGCTTGATATTCATATGTATTAAGTCATACATGTAGTATCATCTATTTCAATACTGTATGAAAGGGGGTCGGGTGCCAGAAAGCTAGGAATGAGTGATTCCTCAGTGCAGGAAGGCGTACACTCGTTCAGCACAGAAGTGTTTTGAAAGGAAAATGGAGTTTTAATGGAAAATGCAGAATAGGTCTCAGATCAGTACTAGTTGACAGACAGATACCAAGGAACCAATATGTCCTTATCTCTATCTGACCTCATGCATGATAATGGTATATAGCAGGGTTATTCAACTATATTCTTAAGGGGCCAGACATTTTTGATTTATATAAAAATAAAAAAAGGCTATTAACAGGGGGGTCAGACATGTTCTACATGGGTTTGATCTTCCTAAAACCTCATATATATATATATATATATATATATATATATATATATATAAAAAAAAAATTATATATATATATATAAATATATTTAAAAAAGACACAAACACAATTCTAATCTTATGAAGCAACTTTATTAACATGAAACGTTGCTAAAAAATATATATATTTTTTTTAAGTGCTTGAAAATTACCATAATTCATGAATTTCTACTTTCCTGTCCATTGTACATAGCTTCATCTCTTCTTTCTTCTACACGTAGGAAACAATTTATCTCAGTTGTTTTTTTGTTTTTTAGCCTACAAAGAGAGGGTTGCTGAACTGTGGCTCTATTTCCCCGGTGTAGTTGGACTGTTGTATTATGTAATGCAAACTACGTTGCGAAACTTGGTGTTATGTAGTTTTATCATATTCTGTTTTCTCTTTCTTTATCATTTAGTTATTTTCTGTCTTGTTTTATATTGCTATTTTTCTACACATGAACCTTTTTTTTTAATGCATGGCATTTCTCGGTTGCTTTTCGAAGACACGTCTCTCCCCTGCATCAGTAGAGAACAACTCCCTGTAAATAAACTGCATCACCTCTGTGGTGACTTCATCTCGTTCCAAAGTTAGCTTTTCAGTTTATCTAAAAACTCTGACATCATGGAGTGATCTGTACTGATGACTTGGATCATGATGCTCAGCAGACTTCGAAAACAAGCCATGTTGCAGGCCAGATGTTGACAGGATAGCATTTCTGATAGCCCAGAACTGAGTCCATAGTGTTTCTTTGAGTCATCGCTGAGTTAAGCACAAAGCACGCTCTGGTGTATGAGGCTGTTTAGTGATCTGATTTTGTGAAAGAGCCAATATGCGGGCAGACATACCCTGCACCCCTGTTAGCAGCTCTGATTGGCTGTAACTGGTACGTTGGATAATATTGATTGACAGCACTTAATGGACGGGACGACAGAAAAACAGATTCTCCCAATGGAGAATATTGGATGAGGGCTCCTTTTGGCACTAAACATCACATTTTTTGCCGGATTCGTTGTTTTTTTGGGGGGGGGCAGATTTGTTTTTAATTCATGGTCAAGAGGATCTCGCTCTCTGAGGTCAACGTGAGAAAGGTCTTTAATCAGGTCAAGGCTGCGGTACCTGAATGTATTCCAGGGTACGTAATCAGAGCATTCGCAGAACTCTAAGGCTTCATGCCACGATAACTACCACCGTGTAGCCCTCACATCTGTAATCAGGAAGTGCTTTGAGAGGCCCGTTATGGCATACATTAACTCCATCATCCCAGACACCCTTTTAATTTGCATACCACCTCAACAGATCCATGACGCAATCTCAATTGCACTCCACATTGCCCTCATCCAGCTAGATACCTACGTATATGAGGATGCTGTTTATTGACTACAGCTCAGCGTTCAACCCCTCTAAGCTCGTCACCAAGCTAAGGAATCTGGGTCTGAATACATCCCTCTGCAACTGGATCCTGAACTTCCTGACGGGCCGACCCCAGGTGGTGAGGGTAGGCAACATCGCCTCCGGCACACTGACCCTCAACATGGGGACCCCACAGGGTTGTGTGCTTAGTCCCCTCCTGTATTCCCTGTTAACCCACGACTGCGTGGCCACTCATGACTCCATCACCACCATCAAGTTGGCTGACAACACAACGGTGGTAGGCCTGATCACCGGTGACAATGAGTCAGCCTACAAGGAGGAGGTCAGTGACCTGACAGTGTGGTGCCATGACAACAACCTCTCCCTCAATGATGAGACAGCCTATAAGGAGGAGGTCAGAGACCTGACAGTGTGGTGCCATGACAACAACTTCTCCCTCAATGATGAGACAGCCTATAAGGAGGAGGTCAGAGACCTGGCGGTGTGGTGCCAGAACAAACAATCTCAATGTCAGTAAGACCAAGGAGCTGATCGTGGACTAGAGGAAACGGGGGGGACTCTACATCGACGGTGCGCGGATCGAAAGTTCCCCGGTGTCCAAATCACTAAATACTTAAAATGGTCCAAACACGCCTCTTCCCCCTCAGGGAGTTGAAAAGGTTTGTCATCTGCCCTCAAATCCTCAAATAGTTTTTACAGCTGTACCATTGAGAGCATCTTGACTGCTTGGTATGGCAACACCACTGCCCTCCATCGCATGGTGCTACAGAGGGTGGTGTACAGCCCAGTGCATCACTGCGGCCAAGCTCCCTGCCATTCAGCACCTCTATATCAGGAGGTGCTGCAGGAAGGCCAGGGGAAATTGTTAGATTCCCCACCACCCAAGCCATAGACTGTTGTCTCTGCTTCCGCACGGCAGGCGGTACCGCCTGACACCAACAGGCTCTTGAACAGCTTCTATCCCCCAAGAAATAAGACTGATAAAATAGCTACACGAACGATCCGAGTTAACCTTGTATTTGTATTGACCCTTTTTTGAATTCTTACGTTTTGTCACAGTCTCTATGCACAGTGACAGGGCCCTTCACACCCTTCACACTCACACATGATATGCTCTGACATGTCTACTGACTCTACACACTCACGTACAAGCTGCTGTACAAGCTGCTGCTACTCTGTTTATCTCACACTACAGTTCAAAAGCTTGTGGTCACTTAGAAATGTCCTTGTTATTGAAATATTTTTTTTGGGTCCATTTAAAATAACATCAAATTGATCAGAAATACAGTGTAGATATTCTTAATGTTGTAAATGACTATTGCAGCTGGAAACTGATAATTTTTTTAATGGAATATCTACATAGGTTTACAGAGGCCCATTATCAGCAATCATCACTCCTGTGTTCCAATGACACGTTGTGTTAGCTAATCCAAGTTTATCATTTTAAAAGACTAATTGATTATTAGAAAACCCTTTTGCAATTATGTTAACACAGCTGAAAACTGTTGTTCTGATTAAAGAAGCAACTAAACTGGCCTTCTTAAAACTAGTTGAGTATCTGGAGCATCAGCATTTGTGGGTTCGATTACAGGCTCAAAATGGCCAGAAACAAATAACTGTCTTCTGAAACTCATCAGTCTATTCTTGTTCTGAGTAATGAAGGCTTTTCCATGTGAGAAATTGCCAAGAAACTGAAGATCTTGTACAAAGCTGTGTACTACTCCCTTCACAGAACAGCGCAGACTGGCCCTAACCAGAATAGAAAGAGGAGTGGGAGGCCCCGGTGCACAACTGAGCAAGAGGACAAGTACATTAGTGTCTAGTTGGAATGCTCGTCTCCTAGGCAGAGTTCCTCTGTCCAGTGTGTGTTCTTTTGCCCATCTTAATCTTTTATTTTTATTGTCCAGTCTGAGATATGCCTTTTTATTTTAACTCTGCGCCACTCGGGAGCACACTGTATATAGTATGGTACTAACTGACCCTGTATATAGTATGGTACTAACTGACCCTGTATGGTATTAACTGACCCTGTATATAGTATGGTATTAACTGACCCTGTATATAGGATGGTATTAACTGACCCTGTATATAGGATGGTATTAACTGACCCTGTATATAGTATGGTATTAACTGACCCTGTATATAGTATGGTATTAACTGACCCTGTATATAGTATGGTATTAACTGACCCTGTATGGTATTAACTGACCCTGTATATAGTATGGTATTAACTGACCCTGTATATAGTATGGTATTAACTGACCCTGTATATAGTATTAACTGACCCTGTATATAGTATGGTACTAACTGACCCTGTATATAGTATGGTACTAACTGACCCTGTATATAGTATGGTATTAACTGACCCTGTATATAGTATGGTACTAACTGACCCTGTATATAGTATGGTATTAACTGACCCTGTATATAGTATGGTACTAACTGACCCTGTATATAGTATGGTACTAACTGACCCTGTATATAGTATGGTACTAACTGACCCTGTATATAGGATGGTATTAACTGACCCTGTATGGTATTAACTGACCCTGTATATAGTATGGTATTAACTGACCCTGTATATAGTATGGTACTAACTGACCCTGTATATAGTATGGTGCTAACTGACCCTGTATATAGTATGGTACTAACTGACCCTGTATATAGTATGGTACTAACTGACCCTGTATATAGGATGGTATTAACTGACCCTGTATGGTATTAACTGACCCTGTATATAGTATGGTATTAACTGACCCTGTATATAGTATGGTATTAACTGACCCTGTATATAGTATGGTATTAACTGACCCTGTATATAGTATGGTATTAACTGACCCTGTATATAGTATGGTATTAACTGACCCTGTATATAGTATGGTACTAACTGACCCTGTATATAGTATGGTACTAACTGACCCTGTATGGTATTAACTGACCCTGTATATAGGATGGTATTAACTGACCCTGTATATAGTATGGTATTAACTGACCCTGTATATAGTATGGTATTAACTGACCCTGTATATAGTATGGTATTAACTGACCCTGTATATAGTATGGTATTAACTGACCCTGTATATAGTATGGTATTAACTGACCCTGTATATAGTATGGTATTAACTGACCCTGTATATAGTATGGTATTAACTGACCCTGTATATAGTGTGGTATTGATATTTCTTCATATTTCTTATTATTTCTGCTGCATATATATTGATTACTGCGTTGTTGCGGTTAGAGTTTGCAAGAAAGGCATTTCACTGTACTTGTGGACGTGACATTAAAACTTGAATTGATCAAAAGACCATTTTAAATTGCGAAACGAGCTGGATCTGTTCCGCGGGCCTCTGCACTGTAGCCTATAATCACCTCCTCCCATTGGCCCATTGGCCTCCCATTATATTTATCTCCAGGCTATTACCACTTCAACAGCAGCCGAATCCACAGGGAATCAATTACTTTGGTGTCTTTCTCTTTCAATTTACAAGGAAACAGCATCCCAAATGGAACACTTCGTCCCTATATAGTCCACTACTGCCCTCTTTTTTTTTTTTTGCTCTTGTCAAAAGTAGTTCACTATATAGGGACTAGGCTGCCATTTGGGATGGGTTGAGGGAGCAGCAGTACTACCACTGTCTCCTTGGTGTCTAGTCCAGAGTTGGAGCTGATATCAACTATTATTACATTGGTAGTTCACTATATAGGGACTAGGGTGCCATTTGGGATGGGTTGAGGGAGCAGCAGTAGTACCACTGTCTCCTTGGTGTCTAGTCCAGAGTTGGAGCTGATATCAACTATTATTACATTGGTAGTTCACTATATAGGGACTAGGGTGCCATTTGGGATGGGTTGAGGGAGCAGCAGTAGTACCACTGTCTCCTTGGTGTCTAGTCCAGAGTTGGAGCTGATATCAACTATTATTACATTGGTAGTTCACTATATAGGGACTAGGGTGCCATTTGGGATGGGTTGAGGGAGCAGCAGTAGTACCACTGTCTCCTTGGTGTCTAGTCCAGAGTTGGAGCTGATATCAACTATTATTACATTGGCTTGTTACATCAAGGCCCAGTGTTAAAAATCACACGTTGACACAAGGCTGAGAGAGAGAGAGAGACAGAGAGAGAGAGACAGAGAGAGAGAGACAGAGAGAGAGAGACAGAGAGAGAGACAGAGCGAGAGATACAGAGAGAGAGACACAGAGAGAGAGACACAGAGAGAGAGACAGAGAGAGACAGAGAGAGAGACAGAGAGAGAGACACAGAGAGAGAGACACAGAGAGAGAGAGAGAGACACACAGAGAGAGAGACGGACGGAAGGAAGGAAGGAAGGAAGGGGTTAGGAAGTGCCGCTCTGTTTCCAGCTCATTTTGTGGGCAGTGGCCACATGTATATCCTGTCTTCTCTTTGAGATCATACGGTTGGGCTTTGATGCCTCGTGGTTGAGTGTTGCTCTGTTCAAATAGACTGTGATTTTGCTCTGATCTGATAGGGGTGTCAGTGGGCCTGACTGTGAAGGCTCTGAGAGACTCTGGGTTGAGGTCAGTGATAAAGAAGTTTACAGTACCACTGGTAACAGCTGAGCTATACGTGTACCTACCATAGGAGTCCCCTCAAAGCCTACCGTTGACTATGTACATACCCAGGATGTAACAGAGCTATAGGTGTACCTACCATAGGAGTCCCCTCAAAGCCTATTGACTATGTACATACCCAGGATGTAACAGAGCTATAGGTGTACCTACCATAGGAGTCCCCTCAAAGCCTATTGACTATGTACAGACCCAGCGTGGAACAGAGCTGCAGTAGCTGTGACCTGTTTTTGTTGGTTATGTTGTCGTAGTTGTGCCCTGGGGGGCATATGTGGGAGGGAATGGTGTCACCTGCAGGTAGGTGTTTGTCCCCCTGTGTTCTGAGGGTGTCAGGTTCCTGTCCGGTTCTGGCATTTAGGTCACAGACTAGTACATGTCCCTGGGCCTGGAAATGACAGCTTCTCTGCCCTGGAGCGGGAAATCGGTCTTCATTAAAGTGAAATAAAGTAAAATAAAATGGGGATTCTAGTGGAGGGATATCGTAGCACACAGGAGGACATTTTTCTCTGTTAAGATCATTTTCTTTTTGAAATTCTAGCCAAATGTAAAATGCTCCAGTTTTGATTAATTGAATGGAGTGAGTTAGGTCTGCTCTACACCAAATTCAAATCAAATCAAATTTATTTGTCACATACACATGGTTAGCAGATGTTAATGCGAGTGTAGCGAAATGCTTGTGCTTCTAGTTCTAGTTCCGACAATGCAGTAATATTAGCATAGTCCCTTCCCTGTTTCACACCTGGCAGTGTGGTGGATGGGACTACCAGCTCTCTGTAACCTAGAGGGCAACCAGTGGGTCTGTCTCCTCTATACCACCCACCTGGTAGTGTGGTGGATGGGACTACCAGCTCTCTGTAACCTAGAGGGCAACCAGTGGATCCATCTCCTCTATACCACCCACCTGGTAGTTTGATGGATGGGACTACCAGCTATCTGTAACCTAGAGGGCAACCAGTGGCTCCATCTCCTCTATACCACCCACCTGGTAGTGTGGTGGATGGGACTACCAGCTCTCTGTAACCTAGAGGGCAACCAGTGGCTCCATCTCCTCTATACCACCCACCTGGTAGTGTGGTGGATGGGACTACCAGCTCTCTGTAACCTAGAGGGCAACCAGTGGCTCCGTCTCCTCTATACCACCCACCTGGTAGTGTGGTGGATGGGACTACCAGCTCTCTGTAACCTAGAGGACAACCAGTGGGTCTGTCTCCTCTATACCACCCACCTGGTAGTGTGGTGGATGGGACTACCAGCTCTCTGTAACCTAGAGGGCAACCAGTGGGTCTGTCTCCTCTATACCACCCACCTGGTAGTGTGGTGGATGGGACTACCAGCTCTCTGTAACCTAGAGGGCAACCAGTGGCTCCATCTCCTCTATACCACCCACCTGGTAGTATGGTGGATGGGACTACCAGCTCTCTGTAACCTAGAGGGCAACCAGTGGCTCCATCTCCTCTGTACCACCCACCTGGTAGTTTGATGGATGGGACTACCAGCTCTCTGTAACCTAGAGGGCAACCAGTGGCTCCATCTCCTCTATACCATGTTTCTTGTAGGATGACAAGGTCTGTATTTCAGATTTCTTTGAAGTCTGGATTCCTGCTCTTTGGGCCAAAGGCAGATGACCTCAGGCCTTGAATATTCCAGCATGAGATAGTGAAGGCTTTGTGCTCTATAGTGGTGTGGTTTGGCCTCAGGCCAGTAAGTGTGAGCAGAGTCTGCTGAGCATCTGATACATACCATTGGCTTGGGCTAGAGTGGGCTTGGGCTAGAGTGGGGGTTGGGCCTGCTCACGGACTGGGCGTATGTGTGACTCATGTTCAGGCATTCTTTGCCGGAGTTGGAGCCGGAGGGGCATTGGTCTGGTTGTGCAGTGGTCTCGGTCTCTCTCTCTGTGTCTATTTCTCGTTCTCTCTCTCACTCTCTCTGTGTCTATTTCTGTGTGTCTATTTTAGAGGTCGACCGATTATGATTTTTCAAACCCGATACCGATTATTGGAGGACCATAAAAGCCGATACCGATTAATCAGACTATTTTTTTGTATTTTTTTATTTGTAATAATGACAATTACAACAATACTGAATGAACACTTATTTTAACTTAATATAATACATCAATAAAATCAATTTAGCCTCAAGTAAATAATGAAACATGTTCAATTTGGTTTAAATAATGCAAAAACAAAGTGTTGGAGGAGAAAGTAAAAGTGCAATATGTGCTATGTAAAAAACTAATGTTTAAGTTCCTTGCTCAGAACATGAGAACATGTGAAAGCTGGTGGTTCCTTTTAACATGAGTCTTCAATATTCCCAGGTAAGAGGTTTTAGGTTGTAGTTATTATAGGATTTATAGGACTATTTCTCTCTATACATTTACATTTAAGTCATTTAGCAGACGCTCTTATCCAGAGCGACTTACAAATTGGTGAATTCACCTTCTGACATCCAGTGGAACAGCCACTTTACAATAGTGCATCTAAATCATTAAGGGGGGGTGAGAAGGATTACTTATCCTATCCTAGGTATTCCTTGAAGAGGTGGGGTTTCAGGTGTCTCCGGAAGGTGGTGATTGACTCCACTGTCCTGGCGTCGTGAGGGAGTTTGTTCCACCATTGGGGGGCCAGAGCAGCGAACAGTTTTGACTGGGCTGAGCGGGAACTGTACTTCCTCAATGGTAGGGAGGCGAGCAGGCCAGAGGTGGATGAACGCAGTGCCCTTGCTTGGGTGTAGGGCCTGATCAGAGCCTGGAGGTACTGCGGTGCCGTTCCCCTCACAGCTCCGTAGGCAAGCACCATGGTCTTGTAGCCATTTGTATTTCATGTACCTTTGACTATTAGATGTATTATAGCTTCCGACCCTCTCCTCGCTCTTCCCTGGGCTCGAACCAGCAACACAACGACAACAGCCACCCTCGAAGCAACGTTACACATGCAGAGCAAGGGGAACAACTACTGGAAGGCTCAGAGCGAGTGACGTTTGAAAATGCTATTAGCGCGCGCTAACTAGCTAGCCATTTCACTTCGGTTACACCAGCCTCATCTAGGGAGTTGATAGGGTCGGAAGCAGCGCATTAACGCACAATGAAGAGCTGCTGGCAAAACGCACGGAAGTGCTGTTTGAATGAATGTTTACGCGCCTGCTTCTGCCTACCACTGCTCAGTCAGATACTTAGATACTTGTATGCTTGTATGCTCAGTCAGATACTTCGATACTTGTATGCTCAGTCAGATTATATGCCACGCAGGACACGCTAGATAATATCTAGTAATATCATCAACCATGTGTAGTTAACTAGTGATTATGATTGATTGTTTTTTATAAGATAAGTTTAATGCTAGCTAGCAACTTACCTTGGCTTACTGCATTCGCGTAACAGGCAGTTTCCTTGTGGAATGCAACGAGAGAGAGGCAGGTCGTTATTGCGTTGGACGAGTTAACTGTAATGTTGCAAGAGTGGATCCCCCGAGCTGACAAGGTGAAAATCTGTCGTTCTGCCCCTGAACGAGGCAGTTATCCCACTGTTCCTCGGCCGTCATTGAAAATAAGAATGTGTTCTTTAACTGACCTAGTTAAATAAAGGTATATATATATATTTTTATATCGGCAAATCGGCGCCCAAAAATACCAATTTCCGATTGTTATGAAAACTTGAAATCGGCCCTAATTAATCGGCCATTCCGATTAATCGGTCGACCTCTAGTCTATTTCTCGGTCTCTCTCCCTCTCTGTCTATTTCTGTGTCTATTTCTCGCTCTCTCTCTCTCGCTCTCTGTCTATTTCTCTGTGTGTGTCTCTCTCTCTCTGTGTGTGTGTGTGTGTGTGTGTGTGTCTGTCTGTCTATCTCTCATGACACATGGCTGAGATGAATAACCCGGAGAGAGAGCTTGAGCTCAGTGGAGGCTGCTGAGGGGAGGACGGCTCATAATAATGGGTGGAACTGAGTGTTTTGAAACGTTTTTTTTTTATGTATTTGATACCATTCCAGTGAGTCTTGCTCCGGCCATAACTGCGAGCCCGTCCTCCCCATTGTTAAGGTGCTACCAACCTCCCGTGTGTGTGTGTGTGTGTGTGTGTGTGTGTGTGTGTGTGTGTGTGTGTGTGTGTGTGTGTGTGTGTGTGTGTGTGTGTGTGTGTGTGTGTGTGTGTGTGTGTGTGTGTGTGTGTGTGTGTGTGTGTGTGTGTGTGTGTGTGCGCATGTGTGGCCATGTCTAAATAACTGTATCTACGTTCTAAATAGTAGGGCATTATGGGTAGGCAAAAATATAACTTTTTATAGTATGTGAAATATAGAAAAAAAAGGGGTATGCTTTAAATGCCAGAATGTTCGTACTCAATCTGTCTTTTCAGCTCGTTGAATTTGCTGCCGAAATATCGAGGAAGAGAGTCATATTTTTTCAAGATCCATGTGTGTTTGACAACAGCTGATAATCAAACATGGTGACATGGTTAAAAAGGGTACACGAAAAGGGATTTCTGGAATCAACATCATGCTTATTGTCACATTGTTCTGCTGTGGTCACTAACTTGCTCCATTCATTGTTCCAACAGATGACGAATCTAGTGACCATGACGACGACGATGATGATGACGATGATGACGAAGAGGAGATTGATGTGGTGACGGTGGAACACAAGCAGTACAAGTCCCGACGGCTGGTCAAGAGCAGAGTTACCGGGGGACGCGGCGGCGGGCTAAACAGACGGACGCCGGTGACAATCATGGTCCGGGCGGATGCTCTGAACCCGTGTATGAAACGCTTCCACATCTCTATCCACCAACAGCACCACAACTACGCAGCGCCCTCCCCGGACACGCACACAGCCCCCGCCCTCCCCGGACACACAGCCCCCGCCCTCCCCAGAAAGAGGGTCCGACACGAGCCCTCAAACTCTTCTCATAACTTCTCTAGCACCCAGCCACACCTGCACCCCGCCTCCACATCCAATCAGAACTCTGAGAGCAAACCACATGTCGCCGTAGCAACCATCGGGTCGGAATCATCTGACGCCAACACACCCTCCCCTTGTGGATCCCCGTCTGCCTCTCCTCGATTATCCTCCTGTCACCCCTGCAGCCCCCAGTCCTCCGACTACGAGGACACGGACAAACGGAAGACACACAACTTCCTGGAACGGAAACGACGCAATGACCTGCGCTCTCGTTTCCTGGCGCTGCGGGACGAGGTCCCCGGCTTGGCAGAGTGCCCCAAGACGCCCAAGGTGGCCATCCTGACACGCGCCACTGAGTACCTGGGACAGCTGCATTCTAGCGAGCGCCAGCGGGCGCAGGAGAAACGGCAGCTGAAGGCCAGGCAGCAGCAGCTGCTCCGTAGGTTGGCACAGCTCAAACAACGCCCCTAAACTCACTGACTGGCAGGTTGGCACAGCTCAGACAACGCCCCTAAACTCACTGACTGGCAGGTTGGCACAGCTCAAACAACGCCGCTAAACTCACTGACTGGCAGGTTGGCACAGCTCAGACAACGCC